>NW_028261387.1:77488742-77804992 GCF_051295495.1 Thamnophis sirtalis
TTGGAGTCCCGGAATCTCCAGCTTCATTCCTCAACTTCCTGTTCAAAGTGAGAGAATCGGGGAGCCTGAATCCTGAGCATGGCCCCATTGTAGTGCATTGCAGTGCTGGAATTGGAAGATCAGGAACTTTTTGTCTGGTTGATACTTGTCTTCTCTTGGTAAGAATGGCTGGTAGGCACAGCAGGAATTTGGGTTGGTTATCCGGTTGATTCAACTGGGCTCAGGGCAAAATACCTTTCCAGGGACTTTTGCAATTTTGCTTTTGTTTTGATCACCATTATGCTTCTGCAGTAAAGGCTGCTGAATGCAGTAGGAATTGATATTGAGCCCAAGTTAGACACAGCATCATGAAATCTCCAGAATGGTAAAGCCTACAAACTTGAAATTCAGCATGTATGTTCCTTTTGGCTTCTAGGTGCTCGATAACAAAGGATTCTTTGAAATGACCATCAGATCATCATTATTTCTTGTTCTGATCCCCTCCTCCGTCCAGTAATGAAAGCCGAGATGAGCTTAATTAGAATGTCCTTTATAACAAGACTAGAATTTCGATGGCTGAAAGCCAAGCAAATAAAAAGATAAGGACCTTGGCAGCAAGTCCGACAAACCTTGGCAGCAATTCAGACAAACCTTGGCAGCAATCCAGCCTACCAAGTTAGTTACGTTCTCTTTAGTCAATCCGTTGACTTCTGCAAGAAGGGCGTGTCACAAGCAGTCTTTTTTATAGTCTGGAGAGGAGCCTAATGACCATCAGCTGAGTGCAATTACCTCCTGTAATTGCGTAATTGCTCCTGATGCCGAGTAGCTCTTCGATGGCGTGCATCCAGGAACAACTCACTGCTGGTTTCTGGATCACTCTCCCTTGTCTCCTCCCCACTGGCCCAAGGCTCAGGCCCCACCTGGTGGCCAACCAGTCTCTCTGCGCCCTGCCAGGTCCTCCACATCCTCCAGGGCCGACTCATAGGGCCCCTCGCTGTCGGAGTCTGGTGGCAGCTTCAACGGCTCCTGCTGGGCCACAACAATTTCTTATATTATTATTAACATGCTCTGGTGCTAAGGAGTTAGACGTTCTACTCCCCCTCCGCATCTGAAAAGAATTCTGTTCCAACTACCACTTGGGTGTGGGCTTGGCCAGCATGTGACTCATTTGGCTTGCGGGCCGGGAGTTTAAACATTCTACTCCCCTTCCCCACTGAAAAACGCTCTGATGCTAAGGCGTTAGGCTGAGGGAGAGAAGGGGATAAGATAGGAGAGGCCTCTGTGGGGCAAGCCTGAGGGAGAGAAGGGGAGAGGAGAGGCCGATTGTAACTACTTGTAATTTTCAAGCTGTATCGATTTATCAAGCCCGATCACATAGTTTCATAGCGGAGCATGGGTTTCCAGCTAGTATTAAATAAAGAGAAATATTGACTTCTGCTTGCCAATTCTTACCACCCTTTCTTTCCCAACCCTGTTCCTCTCTTGTTCCAATCACAGTGTTTCTCTTGATTCAGGCAATGCTTGACATTATCTTCTTTTTTACTTTTGTCGCCTTAAATTTAAATCTGCTTTCAAATAATTCATGAACAGCTCTCCGGGACTCTCCAATGCCCTCCTACATCTAAGTACCAGCCTATTTAAAAGACTGGTGGGAAATCCATGCTATCCTAAGTCCATAGGACTTATTTGGAAGTACATCCTTCAACTTTTGAAAAAACATCTCAGCAACAACCCTCGCAACAACAAGAGAATTACAATGCTAAGCATGTAATTGCATTTTGCCTAATACGTTCCTTAGATGCATTTCTGATCACAATGTATTCCATGCTGATATGATTACATGTCTAAAAGCAGGGACCTTAGATCTCTGTATCCTTGAAAGTTTAGTATTGCCCTTCTCTTAGTAAATTTCTAATTTCTAATCCTTGTGGCTGTAGGGATGAACTTGGCTAGGTTCACAGTTGCATGAAGCCATTTTTGGCTTAAGCATCATTTACTTAATACATCTTGGTTGGCCGGGTTTACAAATAACCATTTTGTGGTTTATTGTAGGGTGTGACTAAACGGCACAGCTGCAACAGTATTAGCAGAAGTAATAAGCATTATACTTTCAGTGCTTTGGGGAGAAGCAGAGTCAGTGAAATTTTTCTACCGCCGGTTCTGTGGCTTGGTGGGGGGTAATGTGACTGGGTGGGCATGGCCAACTTATTTTTTTACTTTTTAAAGCATTTTTAACTAGTAAAAAATGCTTTAAAAATTTTAAAAAAGGTTCCGATGATCAGCACCTGACCAGCCTGACCCCCCATCGCCAAGCCAAACCCAACACCTCCCAGCCCCGAAGATCCACCCAGTCCGCCTTCCATGTGGCCTTCCGCTTGCCTGCTTTCGCAAGCTGGCCATGGGGATGCCAGGAAGGCCGTGTGGAAGTCAGCCAAGATGGCAGGGCTGCGGGCCGCAGGGAAGGGAGATGAGGAAGCAGGCTGGGACGGTGGAAAGCAGAGACTGGGTGGGACAGGATGAGCGAGCGGCGAACAGGATGACCGGTTTGGGGCCGTGGCCAGCCAGTGGTCCCTACAGGTTCGGCAACCCAGACTCAATGTCAGCTACTGGGCAGAGGTGGTGTATTAAGTTGTAAATTTCCTCCACTGTATTCCCTTAATGTTTTCCCCACCTTATGTTTGGTGACTAATTTTACCTTTTTTACATTATCAAGTAACTAAATAACATAAATTCAAAATATCTATAAAAAAGATAATGGAAAATATTTTTTTTAAATAGACTAAAAAGTCAGACTAATGAACCTGATTCCAGAAGGAATTTAGGAATATCCGGGGGATTTACTGCACACCAAGGTGGCGCAGTGGTTAAAAGCAGCACTGCAGGCTACTGCTAGATCAGCAGGTCAGCGGTTCAAATCTCACCGGCTCAGGGTTGACTCAGCCTTCCATCCTTCCGAGGTGGGTAAAATGAGGACCCAGATTGTTGGGGGCAATATGCTGACTCTCTGTAAACCGCTTAGAGAGGCCTGAAAGGCCTATGAAGCGGTATATAAGTCTACTGCTATTGCTATTGCTATTGCTATCTGCTGAGGCTCTGGTTATGTCCTGGAACCAAAGGGCAACCAAGGCTTTGGATTTGATTGTGACTCTTTTAACCCATCGCTCCAGATACTCTCCTTTTTTCACAGGAGGAGCTGTGGGTTCCAAAAATGGCTAAGAGATGCCTAGAGTGCTCCCATGGGACACGGTGGCTCAGTGGCTAATACACTGAGCTCGTCGATCAGAAAGATCGGCAGTTCGAATCCCTAGTGCTGCGTAATGAAGTGAGCTCCCATTACTTGTCCCAGCTTCTGCCAACCTAGCAGTTCAAAAGCATGTAAAAATGCAAATAGAAAAATAGGAACCACCTTTGGTGGGAAGGTAACAGCGTTCCGTGCGCCTTCGGTGTTTAGTCATGCCAGCCATATGACCACGGAGACGTCTTTGGACACTGCTGGATCTTCGGCTTTGAAATGGAGATGAGCCCCTCACCCTAGAGTAGGGAACAACTAGCACATTCAAGGGGAACCTTTACCTTAGAGTGCCCCCTGGAGGAAAATGAGGGCTGAATCCAACCAGGCATGACTTAGAGCTACTATTAAAGCCTATCTTATGGAGGTAAAAGTGGCGAAACAGCATTATTTCGCTGCTCTAATCGTAACTGCAGTGTCAGTAATGTTATTATTTGATGTTTTGTTGTTTTTTTAAAATTGGTTTTAATGATTGTAAGATGCCTAGCATCGCCCCCTAGCTAGATGGCCGGCACACCAGTTGAATAAGTAAATAAATAAGTAATGAACATACATGACATCCATGTGATTTTCTTGGTAAAAATACAGGAGTGGTTTACCATTGCCTTCTCCCACGCAGTACGAATTGATGCTTTTGGCATTGTCACGAAAATGTTGATCTGCCTCCAGTATCTTCCTTAATCTCTGTCTGCTTGCTTTAGCTGGGTGACCCTGCTGGGAATATATATTCTTGGCAAACACTTTCAGTGTTCTTCACTCATCTCTTCCTGGAACATTCCCCTACACACACACAGACACACACACACACAGACACACACACACACACACCAGTGAAGCAGCGTAGGAGGACTTGGAAGAGAGCTAACACTGGGGAGTTTTCCATTCTTTATTTAGCGGTGATACTTATCTACCAGAAATTTTATCTCAAACATGAGATACGAAAGGCAATATTTTTTGACAATCTTCTCTCCCACATTGGCAAACATAATTCTGATACATGAGTGCCAATCTAACTGGGCTCAAGTGCCATCAGTATATAATGTTTCCCTGCAGTTGAATTTCTATAATTCTGCAAATTTGTCCCTTGTATGGCTTTACCAAGATTGGTATTCTCAAACTTCCTTTAATTCTTGGGGTGGATCACCTATTTTCTGATACCAGAAAAAGCATGATAACGTATCACCTTTTCATTGTTGTATCTCATTCTATCTGTCTGTCTGTCTGTCTGTCTATCTATCTATCTATCATCTATCTATCTATCTATCTATCTATCTATCTATCTATCTATCTATCTATAACTCCCTCCCTCCCTCCCTCCCTCTCTCTCTCTCTCTCTCTTCTACCTAGCTAGCTACCTACTTAGAAAATTTTACAATTTTGGCAGTTTAAATCTATCTATCTAACTGGGGCATGGTGGCTCAGTGGCTAAGACGCTGAGCTTGTCGATCAAAAGATTGGCAGTTCGGCCGTTGGAATCCCTAGTGTCGCATAACCGGGTGAACTCCTATTACTTGTCCCAGCTTCTGCCAACCTAGCAGTTTGAAAGCATCTATCTATCTTCTATCTATCTATCTATCTATCTATCTATCTATCTATCTATCTATCTATCTATCTATCATCTATCTACCTACCTACCTACCTACCTATCTGTCTCTATCATCTACCTACCTACCTTCCTACTTACTTAGAAACTCCCATCTCACATAGTGACTCAAGGTTGGGCTTTATAGACATAATATTTATTGCTATAAAATATTTTAGCCTAAAAGTAATGGATTTTAATTTTAAGAACATTTTATTGTGAAGTAATAAATTCTGAAATGTGATTTACAAACATAGAACTTATCTTCTGGGCTGATATAAAAGACAGCAAATAAAACTGACTGTTTCTAAGGGGCCTGAGGGCATTGTAATTCCTTATCTATTGTTGGGCATTGGAACTAAGCATGATAACTGCAAGCATTTCCAGAGCAAGAGTCATTTTTAATATGTTGTGGTAAGAAATAAGATTCTTTGAGCCCCCCTAATATTATATTATCATGGGGTGAAGTTCACAGAAATTCAGCTATAATATGATGTGCTGTCTTTGTGTTTTTATTGAATATCTTGTCATTTTAGGAGATTTGAGTACTCTTAATATCAGTGTTTTACAACTGCTCTGCCAATGAAAATTTGCAGTACTGTACTGCTTTTATGGGATCAAATTCTTGTTGAGTTGCATGTGATTGTTCTCAAGAATTATTTTTCTGGTTTGGTGCATAACTGCTGATTTCTCATTATTCCTGCTTTCGTGAACTTTTTTTTTTATAGATGATTTTTTTTTACATCATATGCTTTGTTTCATTTTAAAAGCCCCTGTGAATTCTGAGGAACACGGTAAGATAGTTTACTGAGTGTCATTTCTCTTTGTGCAGATGGACAAAAGGAAAGATCCTTCTTCTGTTGACATTAAACAGGTTCTTTTAGAAATGAGGAAATACCGAATGGGGCTTATACAAACAGCAGACCAACTTCGCTTCTCATACTTGGCTGTGACAGAGGGAGCCAAATTTATTATGGGCGATTCTTCAGTACAAGTGAGTTCAGTACATATTGTCTTCAATTTCATTCATTCTTTATAGTCCGTCTTAGGTTGTAGTATGTAGAAGAATTCCAGTGCAGTGATTGTATTAAAAAGGAATGGTCCATGATCTTTTTTTTTTTTTTTTGCATGCTAGTCAACATAATTAATAAACAAAGATAACAAATAATACAGAGCCTTTGCAAAGGTGATAGATGATAGGGAGGGAGGGAGAGAAGAAGAAAGGTAGACAGATGATAGATGGATCGATGGATGAAATGTCGGTAGATGATAGGGAGGTAGGGAGATAGGTACCATGTTTCCCCGAAAATAAGACCTTCCCAGATAATAAGCCAAATCAGGCTTTTGAGCATATGCGTTAAAAAAATCCTCCCCCGAAAATAAGCCCTCCCTGAAAATATTGCAACACAGAAGCAGCCATGAGGTGACCATGGCTTCACCGTGCAATGATGAAATGTTGAAGCCAGAAGGAAGGAAGGAAGGAAGGAAGGAAGGAAGGAAGGAAGGAAGGAAGGAAGGAAGGAAGGAAGGAAGGAAGACAGACAGACAGACAGACAGACAGACAGACAGACAGACAGACAGACAGACAGTGTTTATTATGACATATATTTGTGGGAATTACTAGTAGTTTTGCTCAGATTCATGATCAGTCAGTTAGTAATGATTATGATATTATTAATTAGCATATGAGAAATGCTTTTCTATTAGAGATATGATTTAACAGTTGTAGAATGGCAAGAAGTTATTATCCCTTTTTGTGCCATAGGAAGTTGACTTTGAACCTCTTAATAAGTTACAACTTAGCTGTTTCACATTGAAATCTGTTATCATAGTCCTTCATTTTAACAAAAAATGTTAGAATGGGTTCTCCCTGGAGGTTGAGATATTCTTCCTGATGCCCACTTTTTCACCATGAACATTTATCAGATTTAATGTCAGTTTATTTTCATGGGAATCAGTCGATTTATCTTCTGTAGAAAGTGGCAGGACATTAATGACAAATAGTGATATATTATTGTAGTAGAACAAGAAAGTGATTGGTCAAGAATGAGCAGCTGCTATTGCAATGAAGAACTTGTTTAGGATTATATGAAATGCCTTATGAGATTCTGATTAGAAAGGCAATTCCTTGTTCACAGTTTACAAATTCAGGGAACCATTGTTACAAAGACAGGTCAAAACATGCCCCAATTCTTCATATGTTGGTTTTGTTTCAATGCAATTTGTAGGTTGTCTGACTCCCAACAACTCTGGAAGGCTTACAATCAAAACTACAAAACACAAAGCAGAATCATGGCCCCTCAAAAACAACATAAAGCAATAATAACAATAACAAAAAAATTAGCCTATACATATATACATACATACATAGACACACACATACATACGTACATACATATATGTACGTACACACACACACACACACATATATATGTGTGTGTGTGTGTGTGTGTGTGTGTTTATTTGTGCTGATAAATAAATAAAGGGAGACTAGTATAGATCTATTTCAAGCTATTTAGCTCTCATCAGCTAGCCATACCCTTACTGGGATTTGAACCTGGGCTATATGGCATACTAGGCACACTAGGCAGAGATCTTAGCCATTAGGCCACAGGCTCATATATATACACATATACACATATACATATATATATATATATTCGTAGATTTTCACAGTTGTAGATATACTGGTCTTGTTGTATTCAGGTCTTTTCCCTTGTAAGATTGAGATTGTCTTGGCAACATTTCAGTGAAGTCTCACTCACCATCTTCAGGCTGGGTTTTGTCCTTTTTCCCCCCAAAAAGAGGGTGAAAATCTGGGTGCGTCTTATACACTGAATACAGCATTTTTTGCCTCACGAACCCCCACCCCTTTGCAAAAATGACCATGCATAGCCTTTAGGAGGCTTGAAGTGTGTTCCTGGAGGCTGGGGAGGGCAAAAATGAGCGAAAAACAGACCTTTTTTTTTTTTTTTTTTTACAAAAACCGGGCCCGTTTTCGTGAGGCTTGCAGATTGAAAAAACTTTTTTTTTTTAATTTGCTTCTTCAAAATCTTGGTGCGTCTTATACTCAGAAAAATACAGTACGATATATATACATATATACATTTCCAGGGATTAGGGGAATTAATGATCATTTTGGATACGTTAATCAATTCATCCTTCTTATTGAAGGAGCAATGGAAAGAACTCTCGAATGAAGACTTGGATCCACCACCAGAACATACTCCTCCTCCTCCAAGGCCACCCAAAAGAACCTCTGAAATGAATAATGGAAGGGTGTATGGTGATATGGAAGTTTCTTCAAAGCATCCAAGGGCTGAGGAAGAAATCAAGTATGCTGCCAGCGCTTTGGAAACCAGTGTTCTGGATGGCAGAGCTTGTTCCTCTGAGCAGCAGGGCATGGAGAGGTAATGTTGCCAAGGGCTATTATAAGCATTTCTTGTAGAGTCTCAACAAATTGTCTCTGCTTATAGCATATTCCCACCAGTTTGTGGCCCCTGCTCTTTTTTCCCCATAGTGTTCAGTAAAGTACACTGAAAATATAATTCTCTTTCGTATAATGACATATGTCAGCATATAAAATAAAAGTAGTCATTTGAAAGTTGAGTCACTTTTGAGGCAAGTTGCATTATTCTCTGGAAAAAGAAGCCTTTAAATGCTTTAAATTCAAATGCTTTAAACTGAAGTATGGATAATATAATATTGCCATTTGTGAGTTAAACGCCATCCTACTACACCTGAGCTACTTTAGGTACCTAATGAAGGACATTAAAGTATGATTTTTATAAGTCAAAAGAGTAGCTCTGGAAGAAGCTAATGTTTTTCTTACTTGCCTTCTGAAGTAACACTTCTTCTTGTGCCATATCTTTCGTCGGACATTGGCGATCATGTTGCCGATCCTATTTTTATCAACAGCCACAGAAAAAAGTGCTGTTGAGTTTTGTCCAAACCAGTCTCTTAGATTTTGAAGTAATGCTGCTAAAAAAACAACCCATGATAATAACATTAGCATATGAGTTTGAAGGAAGAATTATTTGTCTTACAGTTTCAGAATATTGTTATTTCCTTTATGCAATGGCTGAAAATGAAGGAGAGTGTTTTGTTTAACATTTATTAAAATTTCAATGGAATAAAACATTTTTAATTGGACTTAAATATTGTCCGGTTGAAACCGTAAATTTTATGCAAGTTTATTACTCTTGGAGAAAGTGGGATATATAAAAAATAATTATGGAACTAATGATCCTATGTGGTTCTACTTCAGATCCTTTAAAACAGTTGCAAAATTTCAGAGAGACACCTTGCCACTTTAAAGTTCTCCAGCTCCATTTATGAAAACTTTACCCAGAAATTGAGTGAGAATGGTTATCAGAAACATAAAGGAGAAATGAAATGTATTTTAACACTAGATGTCACTATTGCTTTTTATATCTACAGGGCCCCTTTCCTATTTTTCCTGCTTTAATTTAGCTATTTTTATTCAGAAGTCATTTAATGATTAAAATGACAGAACCACAGTATTGGAATCATGCTAAGGAAAGTCCATTTACTTTTCAAATTGAGCCTCACTAATCACGCCACACACCAAAGAATTCTTCTAATCTCATCATGTTTGTTCTGCAGCACCAGCCCAGACAGTACGCTTAGGAAGAGAACTGTTGATGCTTCACCATGCAATGATGAAATGTTGAAGCCAGAAGAAGAGGATGAAGAGAGCATGATGACAACTTGGAAACCATTCCTGGTCAACATCTGCATGTTCACTGTCCTGACAGCGGGTGCATACCTCTGTTACAGAGTATATTTTCATTGATGGACATCACGCTGGTGGTATCAGAATACCAGTAACATTCGTGGTGTTTCATTTGTTTCTGTACAAGAAAGCTAAAAGGGCAACTAAGCCTTATCCAAGTGGAAATGTATGGCATGTTAGAGAAGTTGGAACTTTGGTTAGGGTTTAAAGAGAAAGTTGATGCACTAGGGTTTAGGATTTAGCCCTAGGTCCCAAGAACATAATATTCTAATCTCAGGGCCTTAAGATATTCAGGAGTAAGCAGAGAATATGCCAAATAAGTCTTGTGGTTTTTTTTCATTTTTTCCTTATTTTTTAATGGAATAATAAGAGTTTACAACACATTGCTGTTTTTTTTTAATATTTTAAAGCCAGGGGGGTACTTCTGTTGTTCTTTTGGTGGTTTTTTCAGAAAAAAGGAACTAGGCACAAGTGAAAATTGCTTATGTTCCCCTAGCATTTGTAACCCAATACACGATGGTATTCCTTTCAACAACCACTGTATACACAGATACACACCCCTGAAGAATGTACAGGGTTGTTTTTTTGAGAGAGAGAGAGAGAGAGGAAGCTTTTCACTCTTTGCCTTTTTAAGGACTGATGGCTCAGTCTAAAGAACCACTTATGCATAGCCTCTTAATAGATTTGGATGTTGCTCAGGAGCTCCAGTGAATGACTGGAGACTGGACATGCTCCATTGGATTGCACCCTGGGTTTTTTGGCAGTGCAAATAATATGGGATGTATTTTATTTTTCTCAAGTAAGGTTCTTGCTTCAGTAACATGCTATAAACGGGCACCGCTTTTTCTCAGGGCATCCCAACAGGTCAATGCTACAATATTCTCGCTCCTTTTGGGACAAAATGAGTGATTCCTCTCCCCACTCACCATCAGTGCTCATTGCTATGTTGTCAATCATCTCTTGCACTCTTTATTTCTGTGTACATGCCCATTGTATTGCACGATCGACCTTCCTAAAAAAAAAAAAAACATTTTACCTTTGTATATAGTTTCCTATCCTTATGGAGAAGGGGAAAGGAAATGTAAGGGAATGTCCACCAGCATTGATATCAAGACCTTTGCTTTAGAAAAGGACCAGCGTGTAAGCTTTGCCATCCTATGGAATGTAAAATGTGATCTCATTCTAGACTTACCATGTGAAGAATGTCCCATGGCGTATCCAGAATAGAAGAGGAGCCATTTTAAAACCATCATCATCACTCTCTTAACACACATGCAACCCTCCTCATGGTAAAGATCAGTGCAATGTTTCTCAGCACAACCTCAGTGCTGGGCCAGCTCTTCTCTCGATCTTTTCCTGTTACAAACCACTGTGTTGATGATTTTCAGTGTTTGTTTTTAGAACAAAGATTCCAAGATTAGCTTTTATTTGGCTGAAAGATCATGCTGTTTAGGAGCCAGGTTTAAGGCTGCAATCTTAACGCCTCCTTGAATGAACTCCATGGTTCTGACTGTTAATTCAGGTGCGTAAGATTGGTGGCTTTATCCGTGAGCCTTCTGCCTCTGCTGAAGAGGAAGTTTGCACCCTAACTCAGAACAAATCCTTTTGTTCCACATGAAGTTGAAGAGAGAACTTGTTTGTATTTTATTTTTATTATTTTAGGTACAGCTTAGCTTGGCTGACTGTAGCTGCTAAGAAAAGAGTAAAAATTGACCAATCATGTGTTTTGTTGTTCATAAATATTACGACTGGGTAAGTAGGCTGATGTTGATAATCTATCCCCTTTCCCCTCTTTATAAGCAATATAAATAACAAAAGGGAACCTGGTTACAGAGGAGAAAGTGTACTGAAATTACAGCTGTTCCATTAACATAATGACACCCAATCTACAGTGCAAGTTATTTGGAAGTTCTATATTCTACCTATTATAGCACTTAAGTATCATCTCTTTTTAAAAATCTGTGATATATCAGGGTTCTCACTCCATATTTATTTTACTCCTCAATTCTGACCAAAGTTAGCTTTTTCTTCTTTAAACAAATGAGATGTTAAAGAAAGGTCTTGGAGAAGGGGAAGGAAGAAAAGGTGGAGTTGAAAGAACAATTTCGAAATGAGGCTAGTATCAAGGTGGGTTTTTTTTTCTTTTCAAAACAACAATAATACATTCATAGGTAGTCCTGGGAAACTCACAGCCTTACCTATGAGAAAGAGGAATTTTGTTAAGCAGTCAATACTTAGTAATAATATTGGAAACGTGAAAATATTGACATGACTATAGAAAATGGCATAATATATAATGGCTCATCTATGTATTTTGCTACTCAGTATGTGATTGCTTTGTCCCTTCCACGTTCCGTCATCCAGTAGAATATTATTCAGACGCATTTGTATCACATTTTTATTCAAATGCATGTATAAAGTCTCCTGAAAGTGTCCTGATTGAAATCCTTGTGCTTAAAAGGTGAACATAATTTTTTATATTTCTGCTTTCTGATGTGCCCAATTATACTTGCATGATCTGATTATTTAAATGGCTGTGATTCCAAGGGTGTCGCTGAAGTGTTTTCATTCAGCTCAAAGATTGGTAAGTGTGTGTGTTCTCTTTAAAAAGAAGCCTGGTTGCCTGTATCTTGCCTATTATTTGGCAGTTTTTCTATGTACACCACCTAAACCAGTTGTATAGCACTCATTTCAATCCAGTAACTATAGTACAAACATTCCAGAGTGTGTACAAAGCCATATTCACACCTCTCTCTCTCACACACACACACATGCACCCTAGCTTTCTATGGCAAATTTCTGAAACATGAAGTGCCAAGATAGGGGCATTAAGCAAGAAGGGGCAAAAATGTCAAGATGGCAGCCACAACCAATCAATGGAAGGCCCGCCCCCTTTTGATGTGTGTGACATATGTAAAAAAGGGGGAGATAGGTTCAACCATACGGGCGCAGGTACCGTTTTAACCATTTTTATTCCCCAGAGACGCCCCTCTGCCAAGATACGTTAAATTGTCCTCTGAGAGTCCGAAGGAAACAGTTATTTACAAAAGATCACCAGAATGAAACTAGAATTGAAAATCTCTTCTTTTCATTGAAAATAAATAAAGGGATTTTAGTTTTTTTTTTAAAAAAAAACACCAAACCTCTTTGATGAAAGAATTGTATTATCTCTTCCACAACGACATGGTCAACTTCAGAATGTATCTCCACAGCAACGTGATTGTACTTATATTTAATCTGTCAGGGAGAACTAAATTTCCTTTTTTGTTGTTGTCCCAAGACAGCCAAGAAATCTCTTCTGATTACCATGTTTCTCTCCAGTCCGCCAGCATCACTATTTGCCTTGGTCATTTTGATCAAAAGAAATGCTGTATCCAATCAAATCCTTTTTTTTTTTAATGGTCCTAGACCAGCATAAGAAGGGTGGAATAGAAGTACTGTAAGAAAATACAGTAGAAAGCCCCGATAAAGCTCAGCGAGGTGTGGATACGGCTTGTCATGCTGAACTGTAAGCATTTTGTTTTGATGTCCTTGTACATGTAATGTAGTAGTTTGGGGTGTGTATATACAGTAGCATTTCAAAGTGGATGTATTGGTTAACCTATTCTTGGGCGGGGTTTGGGAGGGGGAAGGAAAAGAAATATCCATGTTTAAACTTGTTAGAAAGTTAGTGAGCTGCTCTGCTATATGCCTTAAGCAAAATATTTACTCATCAGGTCTTTCTTTTTTTACCAATTGCCATAGAAAACTTTTTTTAAGAAAAGAGATAAAATAAAATAAAAAACAAGCTAAATGTTTTGGTATAATACGTTTTCAGGTATATCGTCTCTTGCGTAAGGCGCCGCAATGACCTTACCGTTTCAGTAAAACTGTACAGTTTTTCAACTTCCCATACAAATTTTCAGTTCTCATTTTAGCTGCAACAATAAAATTCTTTTGTAAAGAAACACTTGTCTGATTTTTCTCTATGTCCTTTTTTTTTTCTTTCAATGGCAGCAGCAGAAGCTCTTCATGGAACCATGTTTTAGTCTTTCATGGGAAATTTTAATCATTTTACCTTGAAATTGCAGGCTAGCCAGTTCTCATAAATTGGTAGGCACTTGTGGGGAAAGATTCTATGCTTGATGAGGATGGGGGCTTATCCCCTTTGCTGTGGTGAGAGATTAGCAATCTCCTAATCTCACACACTAATAAATACTTTAATTGGTGAAAAAGATTTTACATTCATCCTTTATATTGCAAAAAGGAAAGACATGGCGGGGGAGAGGGGGCACACAATTCTTGTTTATCAAGAGGCAGAAATTAGGAAAGTTTGTAAAAAATTTCACCTTTTCACAAAGGAGGCTCTTGCTGAAGAAACAACCTAGTAGCGGACTGTAGAGAAAGATAGTCAATAGAATTTGTATCGATAACTAGCTGATAAACCGGCGTTGCCTGGGTATTTATCCTAATCCATACATTTGTCCTCAAAAATAATCCTGGACAAAACATAATTTCTAATGTTAGATTTTCCCCTTTACCAGATGGAGCCTCCTTGTGGGGTACTGTGAAACCATTACCATGGCAACTCCACTGCACTATACAACAGAAGCCATTTTACGGCAATACGGTAGAAGCCATTTTAAGGCACAATAGGGTATATCTTAACAACACACATCCCAAGGGGTGTTGGGGGTGTCTTATCCCCGCACTATTTCTTTCCAGAGAGTAAGTCATCTCTACCAAGTTTGGTTGAAATTGTTCAAGGCATTCCAGAGTTATGCTGGAACATACACACACACTCACACACACGCACAGCTATACACACACACACACACACACAAAATTGAGTTGCATATGAGCGTATTATGGCCTGCCCAGATCATGCAATAGTTTCCATCAATTGCAACTTTCCCTCTACGTTAATTTGTGTCTCTTCTCCAACACCTTCAAAGTCAAACATTTACCCAAATGAAATGGACTCGTCCCTGAAACACTCATTTCATTTTATTGTTGAATGTTATGTAAATGACCACTTGAAAATGAAAATCCTTTTCAGATATTTTAATAAAATCTTTTTAAAAAACTGAATATTCAAACTAGCCTTAGCAATAAATACTGTAAAATACAGAGCAAAATATATTGTATAAAAGTATTTTGATTAAGTGATGAAAACCTACTGTACATTTGGAATGGTCAACCATCAGTCAAAGGAAAATCATACTGTGCATTCAAAGCTTTAATGCCTGTTTACTCCGTACCACCAGGTGTTGCCAAGATCAATGAAAAAATTATCAAAACATATTTCAGGCAACCACTAGAAGCCCTTTAAAAATGGTTCTTTGTCACTCCTTCTGAAGGAGCCTTAGAATGGGAAGCAGTGGTGAGTTCCAGATCCCGTTGCAACCAATACGGTTGCAACGGGGCCTGGCATCCACTACATGAACGTGCGCAGCGCGTGCATGCGTCCTTACCTCCTGCGATGCTTCCACAACGCTTCAGCTGCTCAGCGAAGCGTCACACAGGTGCTATATGCTCTTCCTGGAAGCACCAAAGAGCTCAAATACAGGTAAGGAGCTTGGGCAGGCAGGCCCTCTGGAGCACCGTACCAGAATGGTATCCGGTGCTCCGGGCAGGCACCGGTACACCCGTACTGGGGCATACCACCTGCAACCCACCACTGACGGGAAGGAATGTTTTTTCTTTTGTATCCCATGTATTACTTACTGCATACAGTCATTTTAAACTTTATTGACAGAAATAAAGACATAATTTCAATTTATCTATTCAAATCTTTAGGAGACAATAAAATGCTTCCAAAACTATTTCTTGGGATATATATATATATTCCCCAGAGGTGTTTAATTGCCTGGATTTTTTTCCATACTAATTTTACTCCAATGTATTCAAATTAATGGAAATATTCACTCAAAAGACAGATAAGTAACTCCCCCTTTTTCTGATCCTGTAATTCCTCACTTCCGGGTAAAATCGGAGTGACTGGATGGAGCTAAGTGTTTACTGGCTGGATGCCTTTCAACACAAAAGCATTTAGACTTATATACTGCTTCAGAGTGGTTTACAGCCCTCCCAAAGCAGAGTCAGCCTATTTCCCCCAACAACCTGGGTACTCATTTTACCAACCTCGGAAGGATGGAAGGCTGAGTCAATCGGGATCGAATGCCTGGTGCTGGGCAGAGTTAGCCTGCAGTGCTGCATTCTAACCACTGCACCACCACAGCTCTTCAAATAGTTGGATAAGTAGAAATAGGAAAAAGGTGCAATAGGGGCGGGGCAGGAGGAAGGAATAAGGGAGAGAAGGTCTTGTCAAAAATGTGAACATGATAATATTCATCTTAAATGGAAGCTACAGGGATGGCCAACAACTATTTGTAAAGCTCCAATCTCAGTCCACAAATCCAAGAATTTTCTGTCTTGAGTTTTACTCGATGTACAAAGCCCTGTCTGCTTTTTTGCATGCCTTGTGCATATGATACAAATAAAAACAGGATAAACTTCAATAATCCAGTTGTAGCCACCATGATTTTTAAAAACCTTGCAGATGCCCCTCTCCCCAAATCAAAGAATGAGTGGGGGGGAGGCCAGGGGAGATGTGTGTTTCCCTAGGATGTTTTATGTAAAAAGGAAACAAAATGACCACAATTTGAAATGACCAGACTCAACTTTTGCCCTTTGGTGTAGGCATAAGGTCTCTGTGAGATCTGCTCTGAAGGGAGACGGCCACTAGAAGGCAACCACAAGTTATTTCGCTGCAATGAGCTAATAAGTTTAGAACTTTACATTTGAAAATCTTGGTCTACAAGAATTAAATGAATAAATACATATAAAATAGTCTGCCTCCTCTTTTGTCAGAGAAGATAAATATTTTGTCTTGAATGGAAACCAAAGAGGGAGACCTAACAATTAAAAAATACGAAGAAGCTTCTCCAATCCTCGAATCCAAAAATGGTGTTTTGGGTTTCACTATACATCTTCAGCACCCAAATATAGTGCAAGTGTAATATTAGTTATATTTAAGACTAGAATGTGGATGCTTAAAAATCTTTGTAATTGTGGTTTGTTACATTTTCCAATGGCGTTCAACTTTACTTTTTTTCTTGGAAGACTCCTTTTTACTGTAGAATCTAACTCCTGGGTCTTCCTTTGAAGATCTTGTTCAAAATATTGTAATTTCAATTTCAGCTTCTTGATACATAGCCTCTCTTAGTTCACAGCATATTTTGTCCATTTTTTCAAAAGCCAATCTTCCCTTTTCTCCTGCAAAGAAAAACAGAAAGTAACCATAATTAAGACAACTGTGTTGGGAATGGTAGTCCATATTCTCTTGAGGCACCAATGGTCCTCTCTTTCCAAATTCTCAACAGCTATCCTTGCTAGGGAGATGTTCTCAATCACGTTCAGATGGAGACTTCTCCAGCCCTTCCCTTTACTATAGAAAAACCTGTGTTTTGACTTCAGTTTATTGATGTATGAAACAAATGGATATGGTAATTCCATCTAAGCAAAGGTACTCTGGATGGTGAGCAAAGATATAAACATGAAACATAATCTAGACCAGGGGTCGGCAAACTTAAACACTCAAAGAGCCATTTGGATTTGTTTCCCACAGAAAAGAAAACACCAGGAGCCCAAAGGTCCTAACAGGAAGCCCCCTGTTCAATTCTGGAGATGACTGGAAGTTCAGTTCCCCTACCATAGAGTCTCCTCCTAGTGCGGCGTACTTTTTCCTCTGCCTGTCATAACCAAAAGACCTATCAATTAGGGAAACAACTGGAAAACCCTCCCCTTGCCATAGAGTCTTCTCTTGGCGTGCTGTGCTCCTCTCCCCCCCCCCGAAGCTCCTCTCAAAATTGTGGCGCCAATCAGTGACGGAGCCGCAGCAGAGGGAGGAAAGAGACACATGTTATTTGCAAGCATTAGGCATAATACACCTAATAATCATAGTTATAGTGTTCTGCATTGGTTATAATCCCAAACTGGATAATTTTATAAAATTCGGTAAGGAGTACATGGTTGTAAAAGGAAGTTAAGAAAATCAAAGCAAATTTCTGGAGAAAGCCCACAAATGAATTCCAAAGATTTGCAACATCATTTCAGTTGCTTCTCTAGTGCTACATAGTAAGTAGCTTGTAAATCAGGTTATTCAATTTCCTTCACTTTTGCTATCAAAAGAGGCCCAAAGCTCAATTCTCTTTTCTTGAATCTGTTATAACAGATAGGTGAAAGATAGGGAGTAAACCCCATAAGTAAATAAAAAGTTGTCTTCTTGGATGACCAAAGGTGATATTTCCCAATATATTTTCACAGCTGCTGGAGCATTTCGTTCCCCATTTCTATAGTAGTGAATAGAAGGCAGTTTGCGTTTTCTTTCTCGCACCAGCTGCACTAAGACAAAATTCTTATCTGTCATCCGAATGTCACCCCTGAATTTGTGAACAAAATCTGGCGTATTAGAATGGCAGAAGTTAACCCCGGAATCAGGGCATCGAGGAAAGAAGGAAAATTTGTGAGCCTCCATATGTTATTGGAATAACTTCCTATCAAGTTTGATGATATTGGCTGAAGCGAGCATCTTTGTGAGGGAAACGGGTGGTTTCAAAATGTGATAAATAATAAAATAAAATAATAAAGCAGGGGTGTCCAGGGTTTATAATGGGCTCTCTGCTTATGAGGTAAAGACTAGCACTAAAAACCTAATTAGCAGGAGTCAAACTAATGAGGGTGCTCCTTGCTGTGTCCTTTAACTTGGTTGCATAGTCTCCACCATTAGAGCTTCCTTTTGACTCTTTTTTTTTTTGGAGAAATGCTACTCATAGTTAACATTACAGCTGGCTTGTAGAATCTCCAAATCCCACCTCTGGCTGGCCCCGCCCATCCCACCTTGCCCTTTTCAGGAGTCTCCACAAGTCTGTTTTGGATGTGAGGTAAATGCAGGGCCCGCACAGAGGCTCAGGGAGGGGGGGGAAATGGGCTTCCCAGAAGTTCCGGAAGGCCGGAAATGTGCCAGCCTTTAGACTAAGACCATCTCTGGCCTCTGGAGGACCTCTGGAGCCCCGGGAAACAGTTTTCGCCCAACCAGAGGAACGAGGAAAGCCTCCGGACCCTAGGGAAGGTGAAAACAGTTCCCCCCGGCCATGGTGCAGGAGGCTGACTAGGCCACACCCACCATAGCCACGCCCACCCAGCAACTGGGCAGAGAACCCATTGCTGAAATTTGTGAAGCCCACCCCTAGATACAATGGGCTGAACATCCTATATTTAGTATTCTAAATGTGTTCAGTGTGTTTATGAGGTCCAGAACAATGCTTGGGATTAGAGATAACAACCACAACAAGGATGCTTCACAGGATGTTTGCTTCCCATTTGCTTTTACACATATAAGAATCTGAAACTGGAACTAGGAGCATGATGGGCAGCAGAGGAGATGGCAGAGAGAATTTTAGATTTGATATTAAAAAAAGATACTTAAAAGATGTGATCCAATGGCAAGAGGCAAGTCAGTTCTTTAGAGCAAGCGATATTTACATCTTGGTACAACTTCCACGCTCGTTAAGAGGATTAACTCTACAACCTCCAGTTCTTTTTATTTGCTATTTTACTGGTAATCATCAGTTAGTTACTACCTATTTGAACAGCTAATTCCCACAGTTATGTCTTACATATAATGATATTTACCCATGTAGTATGGCCATATTGCTATTATCCTTCTCATCTTTTGTACTATTGTCTCTTATTAGTATTTTATGATTATATTTTCTTTGATGTCTGTATGTACAGTTCTTATGTATAGGACAGCTTATGTACAGGACACAAATTCCTTGTGTGTCCAATCACACTTGGCCATGGTTCTGTTCTGTTCTGTTCCAATCTATTTTTAGGTCTCTAAAGCCTAGACATGAAGCTTTGCAGGTATGTAAACCAAAGGAAAACTGAAGTAAGATCATAAATACAGCCATGGTTTCATTTCGTGATGCTTCACTTCATGACCCAGTTGCCATATCCATTTCTGATCACAAAATGAGGACTTGCTATTCATTATCACTCAGAACACCTAAGCAGAGAATCATGAAAGCATTTACCAAATGAAAGTGTTGTTTCTCTGGCAGTGGTCCTTACTTCCTCCGCTTCTGATTGGCACAGTGTGGCAATTTGCTCTAGACTTTCAATGCCCTGTTTGATAAAAAGAAACATTTCAATAACCATGTTTAAATTATATTTCCCAATTCTTAACCCCAATTCATCTCTTTGAGAGTTGCTAACCTCTGGCAAATCTAGACAGCATACTAAAAAGCAGAGACATCACTCTGCCAACAAAAATGCTTATAGTCAAGGCTGTGGTTTTCCCAGTTGCAATGTATGGCTGTGAAAGTTGGACCATAAGAACGGCTGAGCGCCAAAGAATTGAGGCCTTTGAACTATGGTGCTGGAGAAGACTCCTACAAAGTGCCAGCGCTGTCCAAAGACGTCTCTGTGGTCATGTGGCTGGCATGACTAAATGCCAAAGGAGCACAGAATCCTGTTACCTTCTCACCAAAGGTGGTCCCTATTTTTCTATTTGCGTTTTTACATGCTTTTGAACTGCTAGGTTGGCAGAAGCTGGGACAAGTAACAGGAGAGCTCACTCCGTTGCCCGGCACTAGAGATTCGAACTGCTGAACTGCCGACCTTTCTGATCGACATGCTCAGCATCTTAGCCACTGAGCCACCGCATCCCCCGTTTCTAGGCTGCACCTACAACAAACTGCCTCTAAGTGCAAATTTTATTATCTAAACAGTTCTCCAACTTTGGGGAGGAGAAATGAGTACATTTGGAATTTTGAGACCATTCTGCCAGTTCTCTTGCAAAACAGCTGCAGGAGAGGTGGATGCAGTGGTGGGATTCAGCCAGTTCGCACCACTTCTGGAGAACCGGTTGTTAAATTTCTGAGCAGTTTAGTGAATTGGTTATTGGAAGAAATCATTAGGGCAGAGAACTGATTGTTAAATTATTTGAATCCCACCATTGGGTTGGTGGAAGCATTTTCAATCTTAAAATAGCACTAACTTCCCAGACAGTTACTAATTTTATTCCCACCACTACCTCTTATCCTTGAATCTATTCTTCCTGCTTACTTTTTGTCCTTTTTCTGGATTTGGCCCTCTAAAACAAAACATTGGACTGCAGCAAGTTCTAAGAAAGCCAACAGGAACCTTTTGAAAATTATGCTTGATTATCAGGAACCATCATTTCAGTGAAGGCTAAACAGTCTGCAAAAGGTTTTCACAGTTATATGCAATGAACTGGACCTTGAAAGGAAGTTACTGGTTTCCACAGCTTAAGGCTGCATTGCACTGAGGTTACAGCCAGGCAAAATAGTGAATGTTCTGGTGTCCAGGCCAATAGATGACCTGACTACGGAATAACTACAATGTCCTACCTTTCAACAACTTCTTCAGCTTCAACCTCAATAATACTCGGGCAAACAATAGATACAAACTCAAAGTAAACCACTCCAAACTGGATTGCAGAAAATATGACTTCAGCAAGAGAGTGGTCAACACTTGGAATGCTCCTGGAGTCCCTCGGGAGTGGGGCGGCATACAAATTAAATAAACATTCCAGCTCTGCCTGACTCCTTAAGCCCTCATAATTTTAACCTTAAACTGTCTACCATGGACCTCATCCCATTTTTACGAGGTCCATAAAGGGGGCGTGCAAAAGCTCACCAGCATGTCTTCCATCCCTGTCCTACTGTCCCCATTTATTTGTACTAATTTCCTTTGTTTATGTCCATGTTTACACTTATACATACATACATACATACATACATACATGCGTGCGTATGTGCGTGCGTACGTACGTACGTACGTACATACATACATACATACATACATACATATACACACACACACACACACACACACATACACACACATACACATATCTTGTACATGTTTGACAAACTAAATAAAATAAATAAATAAATAAAATAAAATAAAATAAAATAAAATAAAATAAATGATCCCAGATAAGGACAGGAGCAACTAGACAGATGCCCCTTAGGAGGATTCCAAGGACAGACAACGTATCTTAAATTCTCTTGAGGAAGAATTTGGACACCCTCTGCTGGCTGTTGATGAAACCTGTTCAAATAGTCCCTTTCCCCAAAGGATATTCTAAAGCAATCTATGGAGATTCTCAGTCATTCAAGTCATGGTTGTCCCAAAGGTGCTTTTTCAAGAGGCAACTGGACTTTCTGGTTTTTCTTTGGAGATGTTTTGCTTCTCATCCAAGAAGAGCCGAAGAAGCAAGAAACAAAACATCTCCACAGAGAAACCAGAAAATCCAGTTGCCTCTTGAAAAAGCACCTTTGGGACATTCTAAAGGAGTGTTTTACAAACTTGGCACTTTGAGAAGTATGGACTTCAATTCCAAGAATTTCCCAGCCAGCATGCTGCAAAATAGAGGTTCTCAAACATTTTGGTCTTTTACATTCTTAAAAATGATAAAGGTAAAGGTTCCCCCGCACACGCATGCTAGTCGTTCCCGGCTCTAGGGGGCGGCGCTCATTTCCGTTTTAAAGCTGAAGAGCCAGCATTGTCCAAAGACGTCTCCGTGGTCATGTGGCCAGCATGACTAAATGCCGAAGGCACAAGGAGCACTATTACCTTCCCACCAAGGGTGGCTCCTATTTTTTCTACTTGTATTTTTTACATGCTTTCGAACTGCTAGGTTGGCAGAAGCTGGGACAAGTAATGGGAGCTCACTACATTACGCGGCGCTAAGGCTTCAAACCGCTGAACTGTCATGTCTATCAGTATTTACTGTATTGAAAATTAAGACTGGGAAATTTTTTAAGTATTTATTTGATTTCGTCAACCTCCTCCCCCACCCCTCGCAAGACCACAGTTTGAGAACCACTGGTCTAAAGATTTCTTTAAAAGCACTCACTCTGAGGTTTTTGAGGGCTAGACAAGCGGCTTGCTGTAGTTTGGCATCATTGTTGCTTAAAAGATCTGTGTAAAAAGGAAGAGCCTGTAGTAAAAAGAATGTAACAAGGCTGTTAATATTTCTTCTTTAAAAAAAAATACTTTAGCATAAATGCCCTAACCCTGACCGAGATCGGTAGAATCTACCCAGTTGTAATCCTTACACATCTGGAAAGCACCAAGCTGGAGAGAAAAACTGTAATTTAGCAGACTTAAAGGAAATATTAGGCGTGTATGTGATTCTGCTTTTCATCCTTTCTTTGCAAATAAAGATACGGCGTTTCTCAACCTTGCCAGGTGGGAAATTCTGGAAGTTGAAGTCCAGATATCTTCAAGTTGCCAAGGTTGAGAAACACTGGTTTTCTTCAATCTGGCTCTATTCTGGAAAGAGCCGATCTATACATTTCTTAATTCCCAATGCAAACACATTCTTAGTGGAAGTGGCAAATCATGGGAATGTAATTCCCTGAATCTGGAATAAGGAAAAGCTGGCTCAAAATACTGGGCTTTGAAAGAAGATGCAAGATTGGATCAACTTGCCTTCAGACGTTGTGGGAGCTCCCTCACTAGAGGTTTTGAAGAAGAGATTGGACAACCATTTGTCTGAAATTATGCAGGGTCTCCAGCTTGGGGTTGGACTAGAAGCCCTCTAAGGTCTCTTCCAACTCTATTATTTTATTCTATCTCTGGTTCGTCATGTAGTTCATGAATCTGAATAAAACACCTTCCCTTGGGTTAGTTTACCTAACCTAGATTACTATAAAATTATACATGGAGGAAGGAAGTGATGCATGTTAGCAGGAGATCTGTAGAAGATAAAAAGAAGAAATCACTACATTAAGGACACTTGTTCCAGGTGCATAAAGAATACAGATAGTCCTTGACTTACAACCAAAATTGAGTCCAACATTTCTGTTGCTATGTGAGACATTTATTGAGTTTTGCCCCATTTTATGACCTTTCTTGCCACAGTTGATAAATGAATCACTGAGGTTGTTAATAACATGATTATTAAGTGAATCTGACTTCCGTATTGATTTTGCTTGTCAGAAGGTCGCAAAAGATGATCCCGTGACCCCAGGACACTGCAACTGTCACAGTTGGTTCCCAGGTTTCTGAATTTTGATCACGTGACCATGGGCAAGCTGCAACAGTGGTAGGTGTGAGAAATGGCCATAAGTCACTTTTCTCAGTGCTGTTGTAATTTCGAATGGTCACTAGATGACCTGTTGTAAGTCAAGGACTACCTGTCCGTACCTATACTGGCTAGGGTTTACATGGCACTTCATTGGGAGCCACTGCCAAAAAAAGCAGGGCAGCAAAGAAGAGCAACAAAGATGATCAGGGGACTGGAGGCTAAAACTTATAAAGAATGGAACGGGGTATGTCTAGTTTAATGAAAAGAAGGACTAGGGGAGACATGATAGCAATCTTTCAATATCTCAGGGGTTGCCACAAAGAAGGAGTCAAACTATTCTCCAAAGCACCTGAGGGCAGGAGAAGAAGCAATGGGTGGAAACTAAAGGAGAGAAGCAACTTAGAATTAAGGCAAAATTTCTTGACAGTTAGAACAATTAATCAGTGGAACAACTTGCCTCCAGAAGTTGTGAATGCTCCAACACTGGGAGTTTTTAAGATGTTGGATAACCATTTGTCTGAAGTGGTGTAGGGTTTCCTGCCTGAGCAGGCGGTTGGACTAGAAGACCTCCAAGGCCCCTTCCAACTCTGTTATTCTATTCTATACTGCCAAGGATAGACCTCCTGCATACAAAGCAGGACTATAGCTACCCAAATGCACAAAGATGCATATATTCCCAGGGTGCAGCTAGTGGGACATTCTAAGGCAAAGGAGAAAGCTCCTACTTTTTCCCTGAAATTCCTGTTGGCTGCTGCACGAGAAAGGCACAATGTGGCCGCTTTGCCTATACGATGATTCTCATCAAGCTGCAGGGCTGCAAGGAGCCGCAGGGTCTGAGGCAGAGGTTCCAGCTGATTCAGCTGCTTCCCTTTCAGCTTCTTTATTTTCTTCATTCTCCCAGGACGTTGCAGGTCCTCTGTCAATATTACTGGAGGAAAAGAATTCAGCCGTAAGTAGAGAGGCTCAGAAAAACAATTACTATTGTCGAGGCTGTGGCAAAAGAATTGCTTTTAAAAAATGGAGATTCAATCTGAAATCCGAAACCATGTGCCGTCTTAGAGTTACCATTTCTGGTCAAACCATTAGTCCACTATACTAACTCTACTGGTACTAGAAATGGTTCCACCACAAATGCGCGAACGACAAAAGCGCGCCTGACTAAACCGTGGTGACAAAACCGCACCGACGAATGAGCGCTGAAGCGCGCCGCCAACAGCGCACCAACAGAAGCGCGCTGTAACATAACCCTAAACCTAACCCTAAACCTAACCCTAAACCTAACCCTAAACCTAACCCTAAACCTTACCTTAACTTAAATCGCGCTTCTGTCGGCGCGCTGTTGTCGGCGTGCTGTTGTCGGCGTGCTGTTGTCGGCACGCTTTTGACATCGCGGTTTTAGCGCCGCAATTTTGTCAGTGCGCTTTTGACGTTCGCGCTTTTGTCGGGTCACGACTAGAAGTATCCTCGCCAAGGAAACAGGTACAAAGGGATCTTTCCAAGCAAAGATAAAACACTACTTCCAGACTGTTGAACTGGAGCATTAGCAAGAGCCACGGTGGTGCACTGGTTAGAGTGCAGTATTTCAGGCTACTTCTGCTGACTGCTGGCTGACTGTAACCAGGCTCAAGGTTGACTCAACCTTCCATCCTTCCGAGGTGGGTAAAATGAGGACCTATAATTGTTGGGGGCAATATGCTGACTCTGTAAACTGCTTAGAGAGGGCTGTAAAGCACTGTGAAGCAGTATATAAGTCTAAGTGCTATCGCTATTAGGGGCTGAATCAGTATTAAAACATCTCTATAGATTGAAGACCCTTCTGCCCTTGTTTCTTTTTCTCTTGTCAGATGCTTCTGGGAATTTCAGAAAAGGGACCATAAGTCTGTTTTTTTTCTGGTTTTATTCTCCAGCACCAAACTTGAATGTAGCCAGTTTGGTGGAGTGTCTATTGCATCAGGCTAGAAACTGGAAGACTATAGGTTCTAGTCCCATCCTAGGCACAAAGTCAGTTTGGTGACCTTCAGCCAGTTACTCTTGGCCAGGGGTCAGCAACCTGCAGCTCTGGAGCCTCATGTGGCTCTTTCATCCCCTGCTGCGGCTCTTTGTCTCCAGTCAGCTCCACAATTGATATGGCTTTCGGTTAGGACAGGTAGAGGAAAAAAGACATCGCGCTAGGAGGAGACTCTATGGGGAACTGGATTTCTGGTCAGCTCCAGAATTGAATGGAAGGCTTCCGGTTAGGACCTTTGTGGCTCTTTGAGTGTTTAAGGTTGCCAATCCCTGCTTTCGGCAAATCACGTCTGAAATCTAGCCAAGAAAATTGCAGGGATTGTCTACACAGTCACCAGGAATTAATATTAACTCAAGCACACACATGGACATAAAGAGAAAATTTAGGATAAGCTCCATCTATAATTGAAACAGTGTACATCCAACAGGGCAGGTAGCCGTCAATATCCCATACTGAAGTATGGACTTTAGCTTGTATGATACAAGCTAAAGTCATGGCATAACTCTGAACCTCAAGATGGAAGTGAAAGAATAGTAATGCAGGATACCAGATGTCATCAAATCAACTTGTTTAAAAGTGATGAGTTTAATCAATTTGAAATTTATTCAGGAAATCTACATATGCCTCGAGTTTCACAATGGGACAAAGATGGAATGTACTAAACAATTTTAACATTAACTTCTCTAAGAAACCTGTAGGTAATCTAGATTCTAAAACAGACACATCCCAAAAGATGTTACTACAATGGCTTTGCATTTATTTTGTAGAGTATAGTCTTAATATTTTCCAGTCTTAGGAATTATCCTCACGGCTTTAAAGCAGTGTTTCCCAACTTTGGCAATGTCCAGATTAATGGACTTCATCTCCCAAAGTTTCCTAGTCAACAAGGCCAACATTTTGAAAGTCACACATCTGGAAGTTGCTAACATTGGGAAACACTTACCTAATACACTTAGTTGGCAAGATCAGCACAACTAGGAAGCAACAATGATGCTCAGGCCAATCAGTGCTTATTACTGATGCTGATCAGAAAAAAGATATGGATGAGAAAAAGATATGTGTGAGAAAAAAAAATAAGGATAACACTTGATGCCTTATGGGAAGCTTCTGATATAAAGATTGGACAATGATATTTGCTAATTACTAGCTAAGTGGCCTTCACTGCATGTATTTTTCATAGAAAAACTACTAGCTAACATTAGGAGCAGAGAGGCCATTGTTATCCTCAGCAATCTAGATTATTATCACCTTAAAATTCATAGTGTTTGGCCTGATTATGAGGATGGGTCTACTGCATTTACAATCTATCCACCCAACCTGTGTGGGTGGGAGGGCATGTTGTAGATTCCCTCCCTTGAGATGTGATGAAAGATGTGATGTCCTGGAAACAAGCCTTCTTGGTCATAAAATGAGCCGAGATGGCGCAGTGGTTAAATGCAGCACTGCAGGCTACTTCAGCTGACTGTAGTTCTGCAGTTCGGCTGTTCAAATCTCACCGGCTCAAGGTTGACTCAGCCGTCCATCCTTCCGAGGTGGGTAAAATGAGAACCCGGATTGTTGTTGGGGGCAATATGCTGACTCTGTAAACCGCTTAGAGAGGGCTGAAAGCTCTATGAAGCGGTATATACGTCTAACTGCTATTGCTATTGCTATTGCCTTTCTCTCTAGAGCAGTTTGCCCTGAGGCCAGGACATTCCAGGGGTGGGTTCCTGCCAGTTCTAACCACTTCTATAGAAGAGGTTCCACAAATCTACCATGCCGTTTAAAACCGGTTCCAGTTCCCTCCCCACGCATGTCTGCACTATGCTTGCCCCGCCCACTGCTCACTGATTGGTTGGCTCACCAATCACCCCGCCCACCTCTAAGAGTCCTATCTAAACCTTAAAGTCTTAAAGCTGTTAAGTTTGAACATCCCTGGGGTTTTTTTCTAAAGGGTTAGGGGTGCAAGGATCTTGTAACTTGACAGCTTTA
This sequence comes from Thamnophis sirtalis, assembly GCF_051295495.1. Classification (NCBI taxonomy): domain Eukaryota; kingdom Metazoa; phylum Chordata; class Lepidosauria; order Squamata; family Natricidae; genus Thamnophis; species Thamnophis sirtalis. The sequence goes on from NW_028261387.1 coordinate 77,516,435, forward strand.
AGACTTGCGTGCTTCAAATGCCAGAGTTTCTGAGCCAACATTTTGGTTGTTAAGCAAGAGCGTTGTTAAGTGAGTTTCACCACATTTCACAAGTTGGCCATGCCCACCCAGTCACATGACTGCCAAGCCACTCCCACCCAGTCACATGGTTGGCAAGCCACTCCCACCCAGTCACATGGCCAGCAAGCCACTCCCACAAAACAGGCCACACCTACAGAAGAGGTTCTAAAAAAATTTGAAACCCATCACTGGGACAGTCCCATTGGTATTTTCATTTCAAAAGTTCAATAAGATAGGCAAATTTTCTTCAAGATCTTTCAGAGTAAGGATTGCCACCTAGTTGGAAAAATTGCTAAATTGGAGTTGGTCATCTAGGATTGAGAGGATGTTTTAATTTGTACCCAAAATTTTCCATTAATTACTTCAACATTAAGGTTTGGGAATCAATTATATTTTATTTTGGTTCTCTATATCTATCCACTCATTTACCTTCTTTAGCGAATCGGATCAAATATTTTTCCAAGTTGTTTACATGGTGTTTCTCCAGGTAGCTGTAAAACTGGAATAATGTCACAGATTCAGCTGGAAGATCTCTTGAGTTGCTTAATAAAGTGCCTCCAACTATCTGTTCCAGGAATACCTGCAAAACTGAAGAGGATGGATATGGGCTGAATTCAGTTTTAACCATAATATATTGATTTATTTACCTATTTCTAAGGTTATAGGCCATCTGTCAAGTTGATTCACAAGGTGCCAAAACAATCCATAGTAATGCAGTATAAACTATAATTTTATGAGCTGCAATGCATTATACATTTACATAAATCGTTACAAGGGCTAAAATATGTAGCAGCAAGATAAATATCAACAGCTGCTTACTTGATGGAAAACAATATAATATTAAACTCTGATGTTGTGAAATTAATTACTTACCGAATAGCATTAGCATTTTTATCAGAAAGCCAATAACAGCCCTTCAAAAATAATAATTCTCTAAGGCCAATATTTATGCCAAAAAACATAACAGGAGGCTAGAGCATAGAATATAGTAGATTCCACAGTTCAACCCTGAGTTACATACAGGTATATTCCTTTCTGTTGGAATAAGATACTATTAACTACGAAATAGGGTGGTTTGAAGGAACTGGCTATCCTGAATTGGCATGCAGATTGGAGAGGGATCTAAGACTTCTATAAATCCGAATTTACCTGCAAGAGGTACACTATTGTGTAGGATTTGACAAGGCTTGCTGTGTGCATCACGGCATGGTTCGGCGGCCCTTGCTTCAATTGCGCTGTGCTTGCACCCACCAGACTCCACTCTAACCTAAAGGAAGTGAGGTCGCAGGCCCAACTGGGTTCCTTCACATGCATGGTGTTTAGCAGAGTTGGTCTGTTCCATCCTTGGATAGTTATGGGCCCAACAAGCAACCAGCTCACTGCTGAATGCTTTAATCCCTGCCTCCTCTTTGCCTGACAGCAAGGATCACAAGAAGACAGGTGGTCCCAATCTGCCAGGTGCCACTTGCTTTGTTACTCAGGCTGAAATGAGGCCCAGGAGCCTCCTAGAAGTTCCTGTAGCATAGGAGTGTCAAACTCGATTTTATTGAGGGCTGCATAGGGTTATGTTTGACGTTGGGGAGCTGGGGGGGGGGCATGGTGGGCATGGCCAGCTCGACGTCACTCATGTCAGGAGCACCTGTGGTGGCCAAATGCCAAGGTGGGACTTCCCTCAGCCCCCCCTCACTCTCATTATAATCTCCTTCCCTCCCTCCTTCCTTCTCTTATTTTTCCTTCCCTCCTCATTCTCCTTTCTTCTACCTTCCCCTCTTTCCTTCTTTTTCCTTCCTTGCTCACGTCTGATCTTTCCTTCTTTTTGCCTTTGCCTTTCTCCTTTCCTGTCCCTTTTTGCATGTTCAAATGCAAAAGGGAAAACATTTCTCCTTTTGTTTCATTTTTGGTTTCAGTTCTGCTAGCCCTGTGCCAGAGAAAAAGGAGCTCGGAGGAGCTGAGTTTTTGGCTGGGATGGCCTCCTGCAACCCTCTACAAGCAGAGGCACCGCGGGCCAGTTCTTTGCTGTTTCCAGAGTGGCCCTGCAGGCCAGATCTAAAACCTGGCAGTCCAGATTCCCCCCACCCCCTGGGCCTTCAGTTTGACACCCCTGCTGTAGCAAATCACTTTCTCCTTTGTTTATGCTGGGCAGGGCAGGGATGCCTTTGGACAGATATGAAACATCTTGCTCTCCATAGGATTCTCTATGAGATGAACACGCCCCCCCCCTCCTAGAGTCAGATACGACAGTACAGGGGAATCCTTTACTTTTACCTTGAAAGTGGCCACAGAGAAAGAGCAAAAGCATAGCAATAATGTATTTTTGAAAATATTTATGTGTAGATATTGCTTATCAGCCATCTCATTTAATGGCTATTTGTAGTTACAATATCACTTTAAAAAAAACTTCATGACCAGTCCTCATTTTTACAACCAATGCAGTGTAGCCGCCTGGAGTCCTCTGGGATTGGGCGGCCTATAAATCTAATAAATTGAATTGAAATTCTTGTAGTCACATCAGGGGTGGGTTCCTGCCAGTTCTAACCTTTTCTATAGAAGAGGTTCCACAAATCTACAGTGCTGTTTAGAACCGGTTCCAGTTCCCTCCCCACGCCCATCCACACATCATCAAGATGAAGAGCCAGAGGGGGAATTCTGGGAGTTGAAGTCCATAAGCCTTAAAGCTGTCAGGTTTGAACACCCCTGGGTTTTTTTTTCTAAAGGATTAGGGGTGCAAGGGTCTTGTAACTTGACAGTTTTAAGACTTGTACACTTCAATGCCAGAGTTCCTGAGCCAACATGACTGGAGGAGGAATTCTAAGAGTTGAAGTCCACAAGTCTTAAAGCTGTCAAATTTGAACACCCTTGGGGTTTTTTTCCTAAAAGGTTAGGGGTGCAAGGGTCTTGTAACTTGACAGCTTTAAGACTTGCGTGCTTCAAATGCCAGTTTCTGAGCCAACATTTTAGTTGCTAAGCAAGAGCATTGTTAAGTGAGTGTCACCATATTTTACAAGTTGGCCACGCCCACCCAGTCACATGGCTGGCAAGCCACTCCCACAAAGCAGGCCACACATACAGAAGAGTTTCTAAAAAAATTTGAAACCCACCACTGAGTCACATGATTGAGATTTGGGCAACTGATGGGTGTTTTTCATCCCCTCACAACATCCCATGGTCAGGTGATTGCCATTTCTGCACTTCATCACTGGCTACTGACAAGCCAAAACAGGAGGGAAGCCAGCAGTAAAATTGTGATGTCTTGTTTAATAACTGGGGCACTTCACTTAATGACCAAAGAGGAAGTAGGATCATAAGACCACTGCAGTTGCGTGGTATTTCACTTAACAACTGTGTCATTTAGCAACAGAGTTTCCAGCTCCAATTGTGGTTGCTAAGTGAGGACTACCAGTAATACATTTTTTTTAATGTGACATTCTTCCTCCCCACCCACCCACACACCCACCCTTATTAATTCACAAGGAACGTCTATATCAAAGTATAAAAAGGCTTCAGTGTTGTCAACCTTGGACTCATAAAAAATTGTCAACAATTTGACTCTGAGACTCCGGACTAGAAGAAGCCTTATTCGTTCTGAATATAAATGAGGGACATTTCATTTCAGTTTACTGAAACAATTAGATGACCCATACATCAAAACGTACCTTTTTCTAGATGATGTCGATATTTTTCTTTTGTTTTGAACATCAATATGTATTTCAAAGGCGTCCAAAATCTTTCCACTGGACAGAATAATATGCTTCCCTGTTCAGTGCACTCACTCCAGATCTTCAAGCAGTGTTTCTGCTTTTTGGCTTTTTGGATAACTGCAAAAGACAGCTTTGGAAGTTAGCAATGGAATCAGAACCCTTTTTCAGCTGGAAATGGAATACCTGATGATGCCAAGATGAACCACTACAATTTTGAATGCATGAAAACATGCAAAGACATAAAATAGGAATGTGTGGATTAAGAATAGGTAGCCTAATGCCCTCCAGATGTTTTGGACTTCAACTCTCATTAGCTCTAGCCAACATAATCAACAGTAGGGGGGTTGTGGGATTTGTAACCCCAAAGATCTGCAATACACCAGATTGCTTGGGCTTGATATGTTACCAAATTATGCTACTAGTCTTTTATTCCCTTCAACTACCCACCCCATGAGTCAGGATCTCAAGTGATTATACTAGACAAGGAAAGAAGAGAGAGACATGTCTCAAATGTTTTGCCAGACAACTGGGAAACCAATCCACCCAGCAGCAAAGAAACAGAAATAAAAATATGTTCATTATGAAGACATCTGTAGTTGCAAAAACCACATAGTCTTTAAGTTTTAGTCTAGCTTTTGACACTGCAGATTTCACATGCTTTTTTCCATATGCGGTCATACAAACTACAAGCCATAGTAAATGTTGACAGATGTGATCCCAGAGAGCATAACCTGACTCCTAAAGTTAGACCTGCCACCATCCCAGCTCTCATTTAAATGCAACAACAACAACAACAACAACAACAACAACAACAGTGATGCTCTTCATTCATTCTGTTGTTCAACTATACATATGATTACTTGGCCTTGAATTCTGACTTAGAAGACAGCAGTGATTGATCCAGAGACTTTTTCTGGCAGTGCACAGCTTGGATAAATAAACTAGACTGCATGATGAATAAATCAACCTGCAGGTGGTCCATTTGCAAGCACCATAATAAAATAAATTTGAAAAATGTAATGCATTTAATAAAGCATCATGCGAGATTAGGGTTCTTGCCTAAAATCTTATGCCCGCTTAAGTTGTTAAGATGAAAACACTAAGATCTCATGATAGCTGAAATGCTAAACTCTCAGGACCTTTGAAATATCCCAAGATTTCAACCTTCCAAAGTTATTTTTAATTTTTTAAGTATTCTTTAATTTTGGGGGGGGGGTCTTTTAGGTATTATGGGCCAGGGAGACCAAAATCAGACGAAGCATGGCACCTACACAATCATACCCAATGACAGAAATGATGGACCACAAAGCATTTTGATGGTTGTGGTGGTGTTTTGCAGTCGTGTCAGAAGCACCAAGGCTCTTCCGGGTTGAAAGGATTAGCCGGTGATATCACAGTTGGCCAGGGGACATCCAGTTGGGGTCTCCTTTCATGTCTCTGGCAGGAGCTGGAGTGAAGGACTCAGCCCCATCCCATAGCAGCTCTCAGATCTCAAATGAGGGCTTGCTAAACTCCCACCCTATGTCCCAACCACTGGAGCTAGTCTCTTCTTTATTTTGATGATGATCTAATGAAACACATTAGGGAAACAGTTGGGAAGCAGTGAGGATGAAGATTCTAGAGAAACGTTCAGACATCATTTATAGTCTCTTTCAACTATCAAGCCCTGGGATGCTTGTGACTTACTCTCTTCAACTGAAGTAATTTTCCGTGGCACAGGAGTAGCCAGAGCAGAAATTATTTCTAAGACATGCTTCTGTTGTGACACTTCCTTCAAAAGGTTCTCCTGGAGAATTGGAGCTAAGTTTGGCTTTATGAGTTTCTGGAAACAAAAGGAAAAGTCAGATATATATATATTCAGTAATTTTGACTAAGCACAAAATCAGCTAACTGACTGCAAAGATTCTTCAAGGCTATCAGAAATAAAATCTGCCTACCATTATTGACCCTGGACAAAAATTAAAATCACTTTCTTCTCCTTGAAGTTGTTATGCTGTGAGGCCGAGGAAAAATGTTCAGAGATAAATTTACCATTATGCACCTCTACCAGCAATAAATGTCTTTTTTGGAGGTTAGGTAGCCAAAATATATGCAATATTTCAACTGTAATCATACATCATTGTAGAAAGATATGAAAATATTTACCACGATAGGTAGCAGCACTTAGCTGATCTTGTCTAATCTTGAAAAAAACTAATCAAGATGACAATTAGCATTAGTATGAGAAATAACCAGGAAATCTTAGGAAAGTAATTAGGTTGGAAAAATCAAGAAAGTTCCTGAAAAATGGCCACTGTACAATCACCCAGAATCAAACTCTTCTTAAAGGAGATTTTATCTTTTTATAATAACAACAGTTTTACTTTTCTTTTAAAAAAAACTTTAAAACTTTTTTTTAACTTGAATATCTTATACAGGTAATCCTCGGCTTACGACAACTGAGCCCAAAATCTCCATTGCTAAGCAAGACAACTGTTAAGTGAGTTTTGCCCCATTTTATATTTTCTTGCCACCAGTTATTAAGTGAATCACTGCAGTTGTTCAGTTTGTAACACGGTTGCTAAGTGAATCTGGCTTCCCCATTGACTTTGCTTGTCAGAATGTCACAAAAGTTGATCACATGGCCCCAGGGCACTGCAACCAACACAATTATGGGCCAGTTGCCAAGCCTCTGAATTTTGATCATGTGGCCATGAGGATGCTGCAACAGTCATGTGAAAAATGGGCATAAGTCACTCTTTTCCTTAAACAGTGAACAGTCACTAAATGAATAGTTGTAAATTGAGAACTATCCACATACTATTTTTCTTCACACTATTTACGTATGATATTTTCCTCGAATTATCCAACATGCCCACAAAATCCTTTTCCTGCGTATTCTCTACCAACTTAGATCCATGAGACAGTGATGGAGTTCTGATTTTATATTCCAATCGGTATCACTTTACACTTGCTTTTAGTGGAAAACATATGCCAATTTAGCAGTCATTTAATCAGTCCAGAGTAATACGGGCACTTTCAAGTAATGTTATACATTTTTCCTACCAATTCCAATTGAGATTTCCCCCCCCCTCCCTCCATGACAGAATAGATTTTCACTGAAATGTTCTGAGGAGAATGGAATATTCTTGTAAATATATAGTTTCAAGAGAGCCAAGGGAAGTGAGTGAACGTTCTACTCTCTGCGAAACTCCACAATTTCGAAGAGAAATTCAAAAGGATTTCTCATAAAGTAAAAAAAAAAAAAACAGAAGATTCTTATGATAACCTTTGAGGGCTTACAAGGTGGATTTTGGCACAGCATTAGTTTAGACCAGTGTTTCTCAACCTTGGCAACTTGAAGATGTCCGGACTTCAACTCCCATGCTGGCTGGGGAATTCTGGGAGTTGAAGTCCGGACATCTTCAAGTTGCCAAGGTTGAGAAACACTGGTTTAGACAAATCTTTTCAGAATTCCTATTTGTTTGCACAACCATCGTTCTAATCACTTTTGATCATCCGTTTCTACAGCAAATTGATGTTTATAGCGAACTCCAGATGCTTTATGAACGCGAGAAGAGGCGTTTCTTCCTTTACAAAATCTTTGGAGGATTCAACTCTTTATAAATCCTTGAGAGATCCCATGGTTTATATTGAAAGAACTTAGCATTTATTCCCGCTCTTTGACTGTTACATTTGCTTAGGAGCCTTTGACTCCTATAATTGAAAATATGCTGACGGCAACAGGCTTTTAGGCAGAGGATCTGTTTGTGAATCAGCATGAATAAGACCTCCAGGCGTCAAAGCATCATGGCTCTTCCAGAAATTGGTCTTTCTCCTCCGGGGATTGTGGCGATCCTGCGGATAACTAGCATGCAGACTCAGCATTCTGGACACCCACTGGCTGGGCAAGAGTTGTATATTGTTGTTACAGCACAAGCAAAGCAGTAGCTCTCTAGCACGACCTTAGATACAGAATTGGTTTTCATCAATTATACCCCTAAAATATATATCATGTTTCCCTGAAAATATGACCTACCCCAAAAGTAAGTCTTGGTTTGATTTTTACGTGTGTGCCCAATATAAGCCCTACCCCTAAAATAAGCCCCATTTAAGATTCCACCCACTGCAGGTTTTACCTATGCTGTCAGGCCTGCAGTCATATTCCTTTTAGGATCTTTGGCCTGCCACACTCTCTCTTGTTTCACTATGCTGTTTCGTTAGTAGGGAATTGGGAGTGGGGAATAGTAAGGAGTAGAATGTTGTTGTCTAAATAAAACATTCCTTTCTAGAAGCCCAAGGTCATTCTTTGTCTTTGCACCTCTGCACCTGACCGGAACTAGATGGGTGGAAATGCCAGCATGGCAGAGGAAGATTGGACCATGTGATGAACTTGTGAGTGTGGGGCAAGATCTTGAACTTTCAACTGGGTGGGGGAAACCAGGAAACTTTCAGATTCGGGTTTTCCACAAATGTACCAATATGTCTCTCTTATTAAATTGGAACTTTGGGGAAAGCTCTGCCTTGGACTCTGATTTAATTCTGGATGATATTTGCTGACACATGCACTGCAGGGTGCATGGGTAAAAATTAAGCTAGGGTGGGGATGGAGAGGAGAGTGGAGCTCTACTACTCACCTACAGACAGTTGCAGTCAGGCCTCGCACACCTCGACACCTGCCTTGCCAGCCCATTTCTTCTGCACCTGGCAAGGTTTCTGAAGGCATCTGCAGCCAATAACACAACTCTGGATCAATCCAGAGCTCTGTTATTGGCTACAGAGGCCTTCAAGAAAGCCTTGCCGGCCGCAGAAGTTCCTGAAGCGATAAGGAGGCTGGCATGATGCACATAAGTGAGTTGAGTCAGTGGATGACATCCTCCCCTCCCCAAAAATAAGACCTGGTGCCTTTTTAGTGGCAAAAAATAAGACTGGGTCTTATTTTTGGGGAAACACAGGTAGCAATACTGTAGCAACAACACTTAGACTTATATACTGCCCCATAGTGCTTTACAGCATTCTCTGAGCAGTTTACAAGGTTAGCATATGCACTGGAACAAGGTCCTTCACAACAAGCACTTCCCTCCTGCCTTCACCCTAAGCCCCGCACCAGGAGGCCAAAGCAGCCCCCCAATTTCTCTCCCTCTCCGACCCTCACAAAAAGACACCGAAGGGGGAGACTCTCTGCAGCAACACAAGCGCTCATTGCACGTATCCGGCCCAGGGGCCGTAGTTTGAGGACCCCTGATTTAGTGCAATATAAAAAATGCAAATAATTTTTCTGCGGACCACTAGTTGGTCACCGCTGGTTCAGAAGGATAAAAATGGTCACTCCCCCACCCCCATACAAGTCCCTCCATGTTCATGAGGATGATCATTGCATATACAATACAATGCAATAGCAGAGTTGGAAGGGACCTTGGAGGTCTTCTAATCCAACCCCCTGCCTAGGCAGGAAACCCTATACCGTTTCAGACAAATGGCTATCCAACATCTTCTTAAAGACTTCTTAAAGACTTAAAGATATGTCGAGGCTTAATCCCAGATTGTCACAGATCCAGATAATCTGTATCCTGCAGAGCCCTCCGTAACTGCAGGCCACCATTTTCTCAACAACCTTCCCCCCCCCCCCAAATAAAGTAGAAGATGAGACATTAATTATCTGTCCAGGTCTGGCTCCCTGAAGTGGCTTTCAAGGCTCCTAAAAATGTCCTTTCCCCAAAAAAATCAAAACAACCACTGATTATTTGCCTGAATCCAGCTCCTAGTTTTCTCCCCGAACTTTTCATTTACCTGGCCAAGAAGAGGTCCAAGCAGAAGAGTTAAAATCAGAGCTCTTCCTTGAGACCCTTAGGCTTAAAAACAAGGCAACACCTCTTCCACCATTTCAAGGTATCACTTCTGTCACCTTAAGAAATCCTCTATCTCCCTTCAGGTCAGAGTAGATCCTGACAACTTTATCAGCAAAACGAGCCATGAAATGCTCAGTTAGTGAACATGTGGTGTATATACATATATTGGAAGCAACACATGTATACATTAAATGTGCAGGAATGTTATGACTTCACATCCTGCTTGGGCTTTTCCCAGAGGCGACTGTTTGGTTATTGCATGGGAAATAAATATTACACTGGCCAACTCTTTGATCTAATACCACAAAATATTTTTGTCACATTCATACATGTTTACATTTGGCAATGAGTTCTGAATGGTTCAACAGCTTGCAGGCCATAAAATCTCCCCAGCACAGATTATAAAGTTACTGTATTATAATATGACTCCCGTTCTGCGGGACTAAAAACAGCACAAGGTTCTAGCTGGCTGGGTGAAAACTGTATTCCTCACCTGCAGAAGGACCCGGCAGAGTTGCAAGTGGATTTCCAGCAGTCTGTCCAAGTCATCACATCCTGTGGTCAACTCCTTTTCCATGTGGGCATCACAACACAGAGAAGAAAGAGTGGCATCATTGTAGATGCTGGTTCCAAACACAAGAGGAGAGAAGAAGCATGTAATAAATCATAAATGCAAATCAGGAGAGGAGAGAGCTAAGCTTCCATCCCATCCCATGGATCTGCAACCCAACAAGACAGACACAGACTTCAGAGGATAATCAGAACTGCAACCCCCCGCCCCCTAAAAAAAAAACCAATTATTGCCAACCTGCCTTCCATTGAGGACCCGTACACTGCACGAGTCAAAAAGAGGGCTGTGAAAATATTTATTTACCCCTCGCATCTTGGACATATATTGTCCAGGATACCTACCTACCCTCAAAACGACACTACAGAGCACTTCACACCAAGACAACTAGACACAAAAACAGTTTTTTTCCCGAACGCCATCACTCTGCTAAACAAATAATTCCCTCACCGCTTTCAAATTATTCACTAAGGCTGCATTACTATTACTATTAGTCTTATCATCGTCCCTATCACCCTTCTCTTCCCCCCTTATGACTGCAGGACTGAAACTTGTTGCTTGTATCCTTATGATTGATATTGATATTGATTGTTTCCTGATTGCTTATTTGTACCCTATGACTATCATTAAGTGTTGCACCTTATGATTTTTGATGAATGTATTTTGTTTTTTTATGGACACTGAGAGCATATGCACCAAAGACAAATTCCATGTGTGTCCAATCACACTTGGCCAATAAAGAATTCTATTCCATTCTATTCTATTCTATTCTATTCTATTCTTTACACTAGAGGAGTCCTCGACTTACAATCACAATTGGGCCCAAAAATTTATGTTGCTAAATCAGATCGTTTAAGAATTTTGCCCCATTTTACAAACTTTCTTGCCACAGTTGTTAAATGCATCACTGCAGCTGTCAAGTTAGTAACATGGTTGTAAAGTGAATCTGGCTTACTCACTGACTTTGCTTGTCAGAAGATTGCAAAAAGGGGATCACACGACCCCAGGACACTGCGACTGTTATAAATATGAGCCAGTGGCCAAATGTCTGAATTTTGATATTGCGACTATGGGGATACTGCAACAGTCGTAAGTGTGAAAAATGGTCACAAGTCACTTTTCCCCAGTATCATTGTAACACCAAATGGTCATTAAAAAAAACATAGCAATGTTGGAAAAAAGAATAGAACAACAGAAAGGTAAAGGTTCTCCTCACACATATGTGCTAGTCATTCCCGACTCTAGGGAGAGGTGCTCATCTCTGTTTCACAGCCGAAGAGCCAGCGCTGTCCGAAGATGTCTCCATGGTCATGTAGCCGGCATGACTAAATGCCAAAGGTGCACGGAACGCTGTTACCTTCCCACCAAAGTTGGTTCCTATTTTTCTACTTGTATTTTTACATGCTTTCAAACTGTTAGGTTGACAGAAGCTGGGACAAGTAATGGGAGCTCACTCCATTACACGGCACTAGGGATTCGAACTGCCAAACTGCCAGCCTTTCTGATTGACAAACTCAGCGTCTTAGCCACCAAGCCATTGCGTCATCAGAAGAGCTCAGTTAATTCAAAAGGGCTTTTATTGGACAGGGAGGTTCATCTCACTCTTGGCTAGTCTTGAGAACTTCAGTCCCAACCCAACCCAAGAACATCAGGTTAGAGATGGCTGCTTTGATTGCTACCGTAACCAACCAGATGCCTCTAATAAGTTTGTAAGTGCAGCATGAGGCCAATTGCCCTCCCAGAAGCTGATATTTGGTAGCACAAGATCCCTGCACATTCAACTATGTTCAGGGATTAATGGATACTGAATTTGGCTAACCCCATTTTAAAGCCTTGACATGTGATATGTCTTCTATGCCATTAAAACAGTCAGACTGACTTATTTATAAAACTCTTATAACAGGAACAAGAAACTTTCAGCTCACAAGCCTATTCTGGCCTGTCAGGACAAGTATTTAACTCAAGAAATCTTGAATGAAAACTCCTTTGGCCTGGACCAAATGTTTTCATTCCTCCACCACCACTGAGACCAGTCGGCTTAAACTGTCCTATTGCATGTTTCCCCATGGAGTGCTTGCTCCAGTTAGGTAAAAATGACATGCTTTAGTAAACTGAGCATATGTTGTCAATTTTCACTCTCTCCGCTCCCCCTGGCTTTCTATTTTCAAGCCTCAGTTTATAGTCAGTGTAGGGCTAGAAAAATGTTATGATAAAGTGTTATTACGGCAGTTAATAACCTTGTATGGAAGCATCTACCTGGTGCTGCAGGTCCTTACACTTCCAAAGGATGAGAGTTCATCAGCACTGCAGTCGGCATTGAGGAAGTCAAAGCTTTCCAACACAGTCTCTACCATCAAACTTTCCATAGAAGAGTGTTTTGGATGATACTTTTTGGGCTGTTGGTGACACAAAACAAGCTATATTTCTATGCACACAGGAACACATTCTATCCAGAGAATGACAGTGTTCTCAAAAGCATCCCTAACAAAATATAGGGAAGTCCTTCTAATCACAGATTTGCTTTCTTAACAATGTGGCCACAACCACCACATGTATACAATATAATGCATACACAGCAGGAGTGTCAAAGTCAATTTCATTGAGGGCACATCAGGGTTGTGTTTGATCTTGGGGTGGGGGGGTGGCCAGCTTGAAATAACTTATGTTGGGGCGCCTGTGGTGGCCAAAGTGCTCTATCAGTGAGCCCTGAGCCCTGTTTCCGGCTGCGATGGCTTCCGGAAACCCTTTGCCAAAGAAAATGGAGCCTGGGAGGGCCACACACATCCTCCTGCAACCCTCTGCCAGAGAAAACTGAGCTCGGGAGGGCCACAAGGGCCGTCACTGTTTCCAGGTCAGCCCCGTGGGCTAGATCTAAGCACCCCATGGATTGGAATTGGCCCACGGGCCTTGAGTTTGACACCCCTGATATAAAGATTCTTAGAGATATTGCAATTTAACATTTCTCGGTACAACTGAGGTAGGATGAAAATTATGACTATTCATAGATATCTTGGGCAACAAAGTTCTTGAATGCAGCCACCAGAGCTCTTCTCAAAGTGTTGAAATAATTATATTGAATGTTAATTACATTTACTTGTCAATTAAATCTACTTTAATTTTTTACCTGTTTTGTACGCATGTACATAAGTAGAGCAATATATGCATATATTAGGTTTTCCTAATCTAGTGGGTTCCAAGTGTTTGGTGGACTTCAGAGCCTACAATCTACTAGCCAGCCTTTTCAAAGTCCAAATAGTTGGAAGATTTCAATACCTTTAATTTGTCCTGGATACAGAAGACCTGGTATTCCAATTCCTCCAGGGGGATAGGACTTGGACCCTGTGACTTCAGCAAATTTAATACTTCCTGTAAGATCTTTTGAATTGACTTGGTCTTTCCAGTAGGTTTGGCATCATCATTATCATTCCAGTCTCTTTGTTCAACAGAGAGAATCTTTCTTTCTTGCTCTGAAGGGTAATGCCAGTCCCGAGTGATGGACTTGCCACCATTTTTGTCTTCTTCCAGCCGACATGATGGAATACTTAAAGAGGTTTCAGCATAGGGTGTCTCTTGTAGGATATCTAAAGTTCTGTGGCCAGGAGGCTGGCATATTAAAATATCCCGTTCCTCTCCTTCTGCACAATTATTCTGCAGAATAGCCAATGGCAACTTCCTTTGATTTGATGGTGGAGTCATGTTTCTGCTTTCTGTCGCTTTCTGGTCTTCAGAACTAAATGAACTTCCTTCAGTTGTCTCTGTAAGGCTGTGACTTACACTCCTCAGACGCATGTTAAAATCACAGTCATCCAAGTAGCTCAGGATGCAGGAATCTTGGGTCTCTTCCCTGATATTTGCATGTTTCTTCCCTTGTTGCAAAACCGACTGTGGGAAACAGGTGGAAAATGCAATTCGCTTTGAAACATTGTACTGACCTTCATACTCAGCTCAACTCTTAAGTTAACATGTCTCAGAAGGTGGCAGCACATGGCAACATTTGTAATGAGTTCAGAAGCTAAATAAGTTTGGACATAGTTAGTTCTTGGGTAGAAAACTTCAGATAACACTGAGGCTGTAGACTAAACAAGAGCAAAATATCCAGAATTTTTATATATTATATATTATAAATTACTTTATAATGCTAATGAAAACTAGGAAGGAATCAACATCTCAAAGATATTAATGTTACATTTTTTTCAGTTCCATGCTTTGGGGTTTTTCCCCCCACTATTTATACAAGTTAGCAGTGTGTCATTCTCAAGTATGTCTTCTCTTTCTCTCATTGTCCTTTCTCTAAACTATTATGAATAACAAACTAACCATGGTCCATTAATTAACTCTAATCAAGTTTAGTTTCTCAAGACCTAAAATGGACCCCTAACATCAAAAACGTCATCAAAAAAGCACAACTAAGAATGTTTTTCTGCACCAACTCAGAAAGCTCAAACTGCCCAAGGAGCTGCTGATACAGTTCTACAGAAGAATTATTGAGTCTGCCATCTGCACCTCCTTAACTGTCTGGTTTGGTTCGGCAACCCAACATGATAGACACAGACTTCAGAGGATAATTAGAACTGCAGAAAAAACAATTACTGCCAACCTGCCCTCCATTGAGGACCCACATATTGCATGAGTAAAAAAGAGGGCTGTGAAAATATTTACAGATCCCTCGCATCCTGGATATAAATTGTTTCAACTCCTACCTTCAAAATGACGCTATAGAGCACTGCACACCAGAACAACTAGACACAAGAACAGTTTTCCCCCGAACGCCATTACTCTGCTAAACAAATAATTCCTTCACCACTATCAAACTATTTACTACATCTGCATTACTATCACTATTAATCTTCTCATCGTTCCTATCTCTACATGGGGCAGCCCTTGAAGAGTATTCGGAGACTTCAACTCGTCCAGAATGCAGCCGCGCGAGTGATTGTGGGTGCACCTCGGTACACCCACGTTACACCTATCCTCCGCGAGTTGCACTGGTTACCGATCAGTCTCTGGATACGCTTCAAGGTGCTAGTCGTAACTTATAAAGCCCTTCATGGTATTGGATCTGGGTACTTGAGAGACCGCCTGCTGCCAATTACCTCCCACAGACCCATTAGATCTCACAGGGTTGGCCTCCTCCGGGTGCCATCTACCAGCCAATGCCACCTGGCTATTACCCGGGGGAGGGCCTTCTCTGTGGCAGCTCCAACCCTCTGGAATGAACTCCCCGCAGGGATTCGGACCCTCACCTCTCTCCAGGCCTTCCGAAAAGCCGTCAAAACCTGGCTTTGTCGGCAGGCCTGGGGGTGATGAGTTCCCTCCCCTCTCGACATGTATGGTTGTGCGACTGTTGTCTACTTTTATTATTTGTATTTTGTCTTTTTATGTTCCCCTTTTCCCCCCTTGAATTGTTCGCCGCCCTGAGTCCTCCCAGAGAAGGGCGGCATACAAGTAATACAATACAATACAATACAATACAATCTCCTCCCACTTATGACTGTATGACTGTAACATTGTTGCTTGTATGGATCCTTGTATCTAATTTATATTAATTGTTTCCTAGTATGATTTTATTGCTTATTTGTACCCTATGACTGTCATTAAGTGTTGTACATTATGATTCTTGACGAATGTATCTTTTCTTTTTATGTACACTGAGGGCATATCCACCAAAGGCAAATTCCTTGTGTGTCCAATCACACTTGGCCAATAAAGAATTCTATTCTATTTTAGCCTAGCAAAGGGGGGAAATTTTCTCTTGTAATACTCGATAGCTCCCTAGAACGCTTTTTTTTTCAGATTTCACATCTTAGGACAACCTTCTTGAGATGATTGGTTGAATTCAAAAGAATTCAAACAGCAGTCAGCCCAAATACTAAGGGATGCCAACACAAAGGAACAACACTCTTAATACTCATATTACAGAACAATTGTTTTTACAGATATTATTTTCATGTACTGCAAATTATATACAGCTATCATGTCTAGGGACCATGGATAGTTTTACAGAAGATAATTTTAATTGGTCTCTTTTGAAATCCCTCCAAGCTGGTGGCCAATCATTAAAGGTGGACTAATTCTGTTACTGTGGCTCTAACCTTCTGATCATTTGATGCCTTTTTTTCTCAATCTTTTTCCAATAGAACAAACAAGAATATAGCCCCTATTCTTCACTTCCCCAACCTTTCTCCAAATCTTTCCACTCTATCAACCAAGATTACTTCCTTGTGAAACAAGCCCCAACAGAATCAAATATTGCTTATCTTCACCATCACTATCAAAATTACTATCATCATCATGAGAAACTTTCCTTTTCTAAAGGGAAATTGTTTATTAACGATACAGAAAGAATGGTATTTTTCTTAACAAGAATTACAAGAATGTTTGACACAGAAAATCCCTCAAGCTGAGGGAAATTCTACCCATCCCAAAGCCTGCCAAAAGTGGATCTTCCTGTTAACAGATCAGCTGTTTAATATTCCCCCTGTTACTTAGATTTCTTTTATTATAACATTCCGATCCAGCAATGAAGATCTATCAGGAACTGGCAGGATACTTTAAGTTTCAACAACCTTCATTTCACAAGAGACCATAGAAGAGGCTATGGCTTATGGCATGTCTTTTAGAAGAGAAACAGATCCTACTTCATATACTTACAAGGTAATATTTTTCTCGGAAGCTGGGAGTGTTTGGAGGAGTCCAGCTGTATATGGAGTTTTTTCTACTTCCCACAGAAAACTTGGTGGTGGACCCAGGGGACAAAATTAAGTTCTCGGAATCAAAAGGACTGTGGATTGAAAGAAACAAATAAAACCTAGTAAGTATTAGAAAGCCAGTACATGCTTATCTATATGCCAAAGCACAGAGGAAGTCCTGTCTATTGCTGCCAATTGGCTTTCTCAAATTCCCCATACGGACATACAATTCCAGTCTTGCAAGGCGTACCAAGAATGTGCTTCAAATACTTTTCTAGGAATCCTTCTTCAGGGGGTGCATTTTTTTACCACTGGAAAGATGCAAATATCCTAGCCTCGTGATGGCGAACCTATGGCACGCATGCCAGAGGTGGCACGCAGACCCCTCTCTGTGGGCATCCACAGCATCACCAGCTGCTGTTCTGGTTTCCGGCATCCGCACCTGGTCTTTGGGTTTCGGCGCTCCAGCACGTGTGAAGACTAGCTGGATGGCATGCCGGAAATCATAAGACCAGGTGGCTGGCGCGCACATGTACACTGCCCAGCTGCTCTTTGAGTTTCTGGGGCTCTGGCACACACGAAGACCAGTTGGACGGTACGTATACGCATGCCTGAAACCAGAAGGCCAGGTGGCCTGCATGGATATCCGCACCAGCCAGCTGGTCGTTGAGTTTCTGGGGTTACAGTGCGCACGCGCATGCACGTACATGCACACTCATATTGCAGTTTGGGCACTCAGTGCCGAAAAGGTTAGTCATCACTGTCCTAGCCACATGAGACATCTGATGAAGCTATAACTATGGATTGTGGACGATGAGAATATGCTATGCAACTTGTTAGGGATGACTCCTAATTGCACCTACCAACATTTTGGGAGTTTCAGGAAAGAATGTATGTATGTATGTATGTATGTATGTATGTATTGTATTTGTGCTGATAAATAAATAAAGGGAGACTCTTGTGTCTCTTATGACGAGCCAATAGACAGATAATGGAAGCAGTTAGCTTCCTCCCATAATTGGGGCATACCAGGGGTTGTGACACTAAATATGTATGTATGTATGTATGTGTATGTGTGTGCGTGTGTGCGTGTGTGCGTGTGTGCGTGTGTATATGTGTGTGTATGTACACACACACACACACACACACACACACACATACACATACACATACACATACACATATACATATACATATACATATACATATACATATACATATACATATACATATACATACATACATACATACATACATACATACATACATACATATATATATATATATATATATATATATATATATATATATATATATATATAAGCTCTTGTAGTACAGGATGTGTTCTTTTCATTCTCCCAGCTATTTCTACGTTATTTGCATCCTTAGTATTAGTTCTGCTTTATTTACCTTTATAATAATGCTTGCCAGTTTTTGATTCTAATAAAAAAGGAGTTCTGCTACTGTTGTGTCAATGTATGGACTAACAATTTATTGGGGTTCTGCAGAGTCTTCTAACTCTTTGCAATAAGCATTGATTTCATGCAGTGGCTTTTAAAAGTTTCATCATGGTGGAACCTTTTCTTTCTTGGTCTGTTTTGGAGCTATGGAGCTTAGCATAATCAAGATGGGCAAGTCTAAAAGTGATAAGATAGAAGGCTGTACTGCAGTTAGAACCAGCAAGAGAATCCACAATGTGAAGTGGTAAATGATCAGGGGACAACCTAGAGATATTAAAAATAATAGATATGATGTCTTGAACAAAGTCCTTTTTCTGACTTGTAAGGACACAGGATGGTGATCAGAAATCTTCCATTTCTGGAACTATGAACTTGTGGACAATTGAGGGATAATGGTCTAGTGAAGAGAAGGACCAGGGGACACATGATAGCAGTGTTCCAATATTTGAGGGGCTGCCACAGAGAGGAGGGGGACAACCTGTTTTCTAAAGCACGAGAAGACCAGACAAGGAATAATGGATGAAAACTGAACAAGGAGAGATTCAACCTCGAAACAAGGAGAAACGTTCTGACAGTGAGAACAATCAATCAATGGAACAGAACAGGAGTGAGTTCCGGCAGGCACTACTGCTGGTTCGCTCGTGTTCATGGTAGAACATTTAGTACATCTTAATTATGGGATTTGCCACTCACCATCACAACAGATTCCTGCAATGTAATGCCACAACCATATTGTGGTTAACCCAGGGGTGGGTTCCGGCAGTCACTACTGCCAACTTGCTTATGGGCGCACATGCGCATGTGTAGTGTAATAAAAATTGTTCTACGCATGCGCAGAAGTGAAAAACAAGATGGCAGCACCTATGGCGCTGCGCAGAGAACCAGTTCGGGGGTGTAGCAGGCCTGGGTCACTGCCAGTTCCAGGTTGCCAAACCACTACCAGTTCGGCCAAACCAGTCCGAACCCATAGAAACCCGCCACTGGAACAGAAGTTGCCTTCAGAAGTTATGGGAGCTTCATCACTGGAAGCTTTCAAGAAGAGACTGGACTGCCATCTGTCAGAAATTGTGTAGGGTGTGCTTGGGTGGGAGGCTGGACTAGATGACTTACAAGGTTCCTTCCAACACTGTTAATCTGTATTTGTATCTACTATATCAATTGTCTCCTATTCTGATTCCTTTTTCTTCAATGCAGAGAATTACTCAGATTTCTATTCAATATAAATTTATTTTCTATAGTGATAAACCCGTAGAAGGGCTGTGCCTGAATAACACTTTGGAGGTTCAGCTCTGAAGAATGGTGTTAACCACATATTTTGGTCATAACAATCTCTCCCAATCTGGTGTCTGTTAGATACGGGGAAATTCAACTCCCCTCTTGGCTGCAATTATGAGAGTTGAAGTTCACCCATCTGGGGACCACCATGCTTAAGAAACTTTTTTTAAAAATTGCTTTTCTTCTGTCTGCAAAGAGTGCAGAAAGAACAACATTTGAGAGCTCCCCTATAGCTCCAGGTTACCCTGGAAAATCAGTATTGGATAGTAACCATATGGACACAAAGTAGATAATAGACTGTCAACATTTAGAACTGCAATTTATCCAAAATAATTTTAATTCATTTTAGTGTCGTGGCACGACAAAACCGTGGTCCACTAAAGCGTGCCCGATTAAAGCGCGTACCTGACATCATCAGCAGCGCGACAACAGCGACCGCGGAGAAAAAAGGGCGCTTTAAAAAGCGATTTGAAAGCAAGCCAATTCACGTTAAGGTAAGGGTTAGGTTTAGGGTTAGGTTTAGGGTTAGGTTAAGCGTTAGGGTTAGGGTTAGGGTTAGGTTAAGCATTAGGTTTAGCGTTAGGTTAAGGATTAGGTTTAGGGTTAGGTTTAGGGTTAGGTTAAGGGTTAGGTTTAGGGTTAGGTTTCGGGGGGTTAGGTTTAGGTTTAGTGGTTAATTTTAGCTTTAGCACTCACAGCGTGCTTTTTTCGTCGTGCTGTGATGACGTCAGGTACGCAGTTTCGTCGAGCGCGCTTTAGTCGACCGCGGTTTTGTGGTAGAACCTTTTAGTGTAATGTATGCATTCAGGCTAAAAATATTGTGACTCTTTATGGTTCATGAACCTCTTCATGAGGTTCATTTCTTTTAATGGTTTCATTGTATTTCATTCTCCCCTTCCCTCCTTCTCTCATAATTTCAAAAACCATATCTGTCTGTCTGTCTGTCTGTCTGTCTGTCTGTCTGTCTGTCTGTGTTTCAGCATAGCTCTGAAATACCTCAAGCAATTTCAGCCAAACACTGTACACAGATGACTTACTCTCTGGAAAAAAATACTGTGGGGGTAAGACACCCCTAAAACTCCTCAGGGTGTGTGTTCTGTTAAGATACAGCCTGCTATGCCTTAAAATGGATTCTACTGTACAGCGCAGTGGAATTACCATGGTAATGGATTCACAGAACTCCACAAGGGGGCTCCCTCTGGTAAGAGGGAAAATCCAACATTAGAAATTACATTTTGTCTGGACATTTTTACCCTATAAATAAATACTCAGGCAATGCCAGGTTATTGGCTAATTGGCTATAAAGAGCCTTTATAAATATTTCCCATTCTGTGCTTTTGTATGATAGTATTTTCCTACCATTAAGCACACAGATGAACTGGATGCTTATTCTGAAATTAAAATCCTTTGTATAAATAAGGAGGTGAAAGTCTCTCTCATTGCCCTATCTCTTAAATAAAGGCTGATGGAGTACAGCAGGATCTACAAGACCAAATATCTTTTTCTCTTTTAGATCCAAGCATGACAAAAAAAAAATACTCTTAATTAACCAGTCATCTAAATTCACAGTTTTGGCAGTAGCTGGACTTGGTTCTCATCCATCACCTTCTTAGTTGTCCCAGCAGAAAGAAGCCAGGAGAGCCTCAGAGTTACAGCTGTACCAGAAAGGACTGACTGCTACCTGTATATTGCCTCATTTCAAACATCTGGAAATATTACTATTCTCATGCTTGTCTGATGAAGTGTTTAAGGCATCAGGCAAGAAACTAGGAAATTATGAGTTCTAGTTCTGTATTAGGCATGAAGTTAGCTGGGTGACCTTGGGTCAATAATTTTCTCTCAACCGGATTCCAGGGGGGCGTGGCCTGTTGCCGAGGAGGGCTCCACCGAGCTCCTCAGAGATCTGGTCTGTATATCTAAATAAGATCATAGATAGCACCCCTTTTTGGCTAAGAAAGGGGCAGGGAGGATAGCCCCGTAGGTTAGGATCTAATCGTAAGCCACAGCCTTTTTTCTTTTATGGCTGTGGAAAGAGATTAGATCCGGCCGAAGCGGAGCTTTTATCTCCAGCCATTTCTTCTCAGCTGCCTTTTTTTTTTGGCAGCCCCAGACAGGCTAGCCCCCCCCCAGGACAAGACAAAGTTTTTTCAAGCTAGAATTGATACGGGCGGGTCCCACCCCTGTGAGATTTATGTTTTTATTACTATCGTAAATACCAGCACCATTCGTCTTAGAGACTTCTTTGTCTAAATAGACCTCAAAATGGCGATTTCTCTCCGTGGATGATTGATGTACTTAGCCGGTGTTATCTCCCTGCAGACTGCTCCTTAACAAAATAAATTTTTCTTTTTTGGAAATAGAGGGGAGCGAAGCTCTGCTTACTTGCTTATTTATTATGCCACCCAAGTCAAGGAAGCGTCTTGCTACAAAAGAATTTAAAGAAACACAGCCTTTGTCTCCTGTGCCTTCTGCTGGGGAACTTTTAACACAGGAATATCTCCTTAAAATGCTTAACGCTTTTAAGACAGAAATCAGGGAATTTGTATTGGAATTATATGATGATTTAAAATCTAAAGTTAATCAAATGAAGGCGAATACGTTTGCAGCTGTGTCTGCCCTGTCAGATTATTCTGCTGAAATAGAGAACAAATTGGAAAGTCTGGAGAAGGCTAACTTAAATTTGACTACCAATATTGAAATTTTACAACAGAAAATTAGAGACAATGAGAAACAGCTTATGGTGATAAATTTTAATAGGAAGGCATCTGCGATAAGGGTCAGGGGATTCCGTGAAAAGGAGCAAGAGAATTTGAAACAAACCTTTGCTGAAGCCTTCAGCCATGCGCTGGGAAGCCCGGGACTTAACTTTGATTGGCAGATTCGGAAAATCTATCGCCAGAACTCATTGATAGCGGAACAGCGACAGCTCCCGAGGGACATAATTATACATTTCTCTACAAAAGAATCTAGAAATGCGATCGTGCAAAAATTTCATAATAACAGGCTCCGAGTTGAAGGCCAAGACCTGATTGTTTTTAAAGATATTCCTTCTCAGATGCTGACAGCAAGAAGGGATTACGCCTTTTTAACTAAGGAGCTTAGGAGCCAACAGATTCGATACAGATGGGAGGCCCCTGCCGGTATCACAGTTACATTTGAGAATCAAAGATTTCGTCTTAACTCTGTTTCGGAGGCTCAAGATTTCTATTGTAGGATTCTGAAGGCGGGACTTCCTGACGCGTTTGGAAGAGTGGAGAGACAAGCGGAAGGAGAAGCCGAGCGGTTGGCCATGTGGTTGCAAGATGGAGGGGGTAGCCCCTCCTCCCTCGGAGAAGTAGAAAAACGGAGATCGAGAATTTAGACATTTCAAAATGCTTGAGGACTGAATGGGGGCTTGAGACCTCTCCCCGGTAGAAAAAGCGGACTAATTTTTATCAGAAGGGAAAGCTGGGTGAAACTACTTTGAGCTAGATTTTAAATTAACGTTAGCATAAATTTGATAGTGGTAAACATCAGATAAGTAAGGGATGAGGGTAAAATTGACGTTGTTTAAAGCTTATCAGAACAGAAAGCCGGTTGGGATCATCTTAAGATAAGTGTAAAAAGAATGCGGAATGATTTAGGGTGTTTAAATTTTGTTAGAAGGGACTACTTTAAAATAGAAGGATAACTGATTCTTGCTGAAAGTATTATTTTATAAATTGCTCTGAATTACATTTTAAACAAATGCTAGTATAAATTTGATAGTGGTAAATATCAGACAAGTAAGGGATGAGGGTAAAATGCATGTGGAAGGAACTACGTTATTTGTGGTAAACATCAGACAAGCAAGGGATGAGGGTAAAACTTATGTTGTTTAAAGCTTATTAGAACAGAAAGTCGGTTGGGATTATTTTAAGATAATGTGTAAAAAGAATGCTGAATGATTTATGTTGCTTAAACCTTGTTAGAAGGGACTATTTTAAAATAGAAGGTTAACTGACTTTTGCTGAAAGTATTATTCGAATATGTGGAATGACCCATGCTATTTAACTTTTACTTGAAGGGAAAAATATCAGACAAGTAAGGGAAAAGGGTAAAATGCATGTGGAATGAATTACGTTATTTAAATCCTATTTGAAGAGGAAGTTGGTTGGAATTATCTTAAGATAGAAATTGATTTCTGTGTAAAGTAATAGTTGATTTACGCTGCTTTAAAGAAAGATGATTCATGCTGTGTAAATTTTACTAGAAGGGAAAGTTTGATTACTTGTCTGTAAAGTTATATTTGAATATATGGTATGAACCACGCTGCTTAAATTTTATCGGAAGGGATCATGAGGTTAAGGAAAAGGAACGGGAGAACCTACAGAAGGTTGGGGTAAATAGCAAAGAAGTAAGAGACGAGAATAAAATATAGATAGAAGGATTTATACTATTTAAACATAGATAAAGATGGGGGGCTGAGATCAACACAAAGAGTGGTTTCCTTTTTTTTTTTTTTTTTCCTTTTCTTTTTTCTCTGTTTTTTTTTTCTTTTGATATATTACTTTTACTTTTTAATCCATATGTACACAAGATATTTTAGACAGAAGGTAGCGCCAGGTGTGGGCCCTGGGAAGTCAGGAGGATTAGGGATGGGGATTTGTGGGGGGTGGGGTGGGGGGGTGTTAACATAGCCTTAAAAAGAACAAGAATGTATTTATATACGGTGGTTTTTTTTTGTTTTTGTTTTTTTTTGTTTTTTTTATTTCTTTTTTTTTTCCTTGGTTCATCTTACCTTTATCAGATCCAACAACACTCGAATAAAGGCATACACCAAGGAGGGAGGTAGAGGGAAGGAAGAGGGAGGAGTAAGGAAGGAGTAGGGGGAATGTAAGGAGTAAGGGGAATGTAAGGAGGGTGTCTGGGGAGTAAGGGGAGAAGGAAGGTTTGAGGGGAAAGGGAAGTAGGAGGGGAGTGTTAGAGGGAGAAAGGAAAGTTGGAGGGGGTAGATGGGGTGTATGGAGGATGGAAGGGTTAGGTGGGGTTGTGAATGATGAGTTGTGTTTCCTTTTTCTGTTCGTTTTATTCCCTTTTTCTTTTCTTTTTTCTCTTTTCTTATAGTGAATGCCCTGTATATAAATGATTGCAAATGGAATGTGAAAATTGAATAAAATATATTTTTTTAAAAAAAAAAAATAATAATAATAATTTTCTCTCAACCCTAGGAAAGAGACAATGGGAAAATCTTGCCAAAAAAACCTGCAAGAACTAGTCCAAGTAATCACCAGGAGTCAATACTAATGTATAGGCACACACACACACACACACACACACACACACACACACACACACACACACACACACACATCATGTCATTGTGAAAAAGCGGGGAGGGAAAGGAAAGGAAATACTGTAATGTTGGATCCAAAAATTCTTGAATTCCTTGACTTTCTCCAAGGTGACTAAAACTACCATGTGACCTTTTGGACCTTAGTGATGTCATTTAGCTGACCTTTTTGTTTGGAATATTATCTTACTAACCCAGCTTTGGTAATGCGCGTGCTTTTTTGTCTCTACATTGCATTGAATTTTATTGCATTTTGTGTCTGTAAACTATCTGGAATCTTGGGAAAGGGGTGGCATATACATAAATGAAATACCATATTTTCCAGAGTATAAGATGCACCTTTTTCCCTCAAAAAAGAGGGTGAAAATCTGGGTGCATCTTATTCATTGAATACAGCATTTTTGGCCTCCCCAAACCCCGCCCTCTTTGCAAAAATGGTCTATGGGCCTTTAGGAGGCTTCCAGAGTGCTCCTGGGGAGGGCAAAAATGAGCGAAAAGTGGGCCAATTTTTGCTCATTCCCCCCCCCAGCCCCCAGGAGCACTCTACAGGCCTCCTAAAAGCTATGCATGCCCTTTTTGGGATGAAAAACGGGCCCATTTTCAGAAAAAAATGGGTCATTTTTGGGAGGTCTGCAGAGTACAAAAACTTTTTTAAAAAATTTGCCTCTTCAAAATCTTGGTGCATCTTATACTCTGAAAAATACGGTTAATACTTTCTACATGTAACCAATCTACTGCAAGTGGGAAGTTTCCATTTGTGTGGTCAAGTTGCAGGAATTTGATTGCAAGACCCTTCTTCGGTTTCTCTGTTTAGCACCTTCAAGAAAACCCTCTGTCCAAGTTCCTCTGAAAGCTGAAACTAAATAGTTTGCAAATTCCAATGTAAAGGCAATACCATTACCAATGGATGAGGGTAACACAGGACTCAAGACATCGGAAGAAAAGGGGAGAAAATGTGTGTGTAAAAGGGAAGAAAGGAGCATAGGTAGGAGTGGGCCACAGTCTTGTCTAAAGCACAATCTTTGCCGTTCAGAAGGTCAGTTGCTGCTGTTGTTTGCTTCAACTAATTTTCACTCCATGATTGGCATCATCCAATAAACGTTTGTTACATTTTTATACTACTGTCCTCCAACATGCTCAGAACAGCACACTTGGTTCTGTTCTGTTCTCACATCAAGATAAGGAAGTGAAGTTGAAACGCCGTGCCCTACTTCCTCACAATGGCAGCATTTTGAAGTTCAAAATGTGGTTGGCTGCACTTGCATTTGCGAAGTTGTTTCAGTTTTAACCATCGTGAGATTATTATTTTCATTGTGGCCACACATGCTGGACCAATTGCCATAGTGCTAGTTTGAATTAAATGAATTAAATCAGTAGCAAAATTGTGTGTGGTGTGAATCCAGCCTCTCTTTCACATATCAGTGATCCCATATTGTATCAATCAATCTATGGTTGGCTTTAACAAAGATTTATTGGCTAATAACACAAGTAGCCGGGTTCATAGAGCATGCTAAGCAATAAATCGGCCCTTATAAAATACAAAGGCGGATTAATATGCAACATATTAAGTTAGGAGCAAGCAAACAGTTTTATGGCTTGGTGCAGGATAGAATAAAATAACAGAGTTGGAAGTGACCTTTGGAGGTCTTCTAGTCCAACCCCCTGCCTAGGCAGGAAACCCTACACCACTTCAGACAAATGGTTATCCAACATCTTCTTTAAAACGCCCAGTGTTGGAGCATTCACAACTTCTGGAGGCAAGTTGTTCCACTGATAAATTGTTCTAACTGTCAGGAAATTTCCCCTTAGTTCTAAGTTGTTTCTCTTCTTGATTAGTTTCCATCTATTGCTTCTTGTCCTACCCTCAGGTGCTTTGGAGAATAGCTTGACTCCCTTTTCTTTGTGGCAGCCTCTGAGATATTGGATGCAACCTTCTAGTATGCTAAATCATTGCTATTGCCTATTTTGGTCTTAATATGGATGTGTGAATTTATATGTTCAGATAAAATATCTGTTATAGTTTATGTTACCGTGCTTCCCTGAAAATAAGACAGGGTCTTAGTTTCTTTTGACCCCCAAAACAAGCACTTGGCCTTATTTTCGGGGAGGTCTTATTCTTTTTGAGGTGCAGGAGGTGGCGAGCGTGGTCACCTCATGGCTGCTGCTGTGTTGCAATATTTTCGGGGAGGGCATATTTTCGGGGGAGGGTTTACTTTAGCATATACACTCAAAAGCCCGATTGGGCTTATTATCCGGGGAGGTTTTATTTTCGGGGAAACAGGGTATATAGGACTGAAAACACTGTCTCCACATGTTAATTGGCTAAGCTGAGTAGTTTCAGTAGTTGTCGAAGCAAGTTAGCACCAGCAACCATCTATAAATGGACAGAATCAGAAATCCATGCTTATAAATTCAGTGCTAGAAATCCTGTACAGGAAGCCAATTTATTTTTCAACAAGTTATTATTTCCTAATGTAGCTTCTTTAGCATATTGCTACATGAGCAGATAACTCTCCAAAATTGAATTTTGGTTTCAACAATTTTAATTAAAAAAAAAACCTTAGAACCATCAAAAATTCCTAATTGTCACTTAAAGTAGAAAATTTGAGACACTACTACAATTAGCATTCTAGGGCAGGGGTGTCAAATTCGCATCACGTCGTCGTCACATAACGTATCACAACTTTTTTTTCCCTTTGCTGAAACAGGCCTGGGTGTAGCCAGTGTGTGATGAATCCGGCCCATGGGCCGCGAGTTTGACACCCCTGTTCTAGGGAAATTTGGAGGAAGTAACTCTGACCCAGCCAAATTCTGATAGTGAGAGCTGTTACAACTTCACCAACCCCACCTCCCCCCCAACATATTTTTTACTTTGAGCTAATCTGAACATTGTTTACTGGCTTTGGGTTTGTGTTTATGTGAAAAGTCTCTGTGATTTATAAACTATAGTTTATGGCTTAAAGAGTTGTGGTGTGACCCCCAACTAAGAATGAGTCATTCAACAAATTGTGATTTTTCCAGTGGGGTTCTAAATGGTGCAGTGAGCAAATACAGTCATTATAATACATCTGCCAGTGTATCCGTCTTCAGCTCTCTGTATGCAAACACTCACACGATAATATGCTGCAAAGATGAACCACAGCAAAGGCTTTTGTGACAAGAAATCTTATTCATATAAACATTCTTATTATAAATCTGTAAACAGGAGGCTGTACATACATACAGGTAGTCCTTGACTTACAACAATTTCATTTAGTGACTGTTCAAAGTTACAACCGCACTGAAAAACAAATGAGCTATGGCCATTTTTCACACTTACAACCTTTGCAGCATCCGCATGGCCACATGACCAAAATTCAGTTGCTTGGCATCTGCTTCATATTTATGACGGTTGCAATGTCCCGGGGACATGTGATCAGCTTTTGCGCCCTTCTGACAATCAAAGTCAATGGAGAATCCAGATTCACTTAACAACCATGTTGCTAATTTAACAAAGGCAATGATTCACTTAGCAACTTTGGCAAGAAAAGTTGTAAAATGGGGCAAAAGTCACTTAACAAATGTTTCACTTAGTGACATAAATTTTGGGCTCAATTGTAGTTGTAACTCGAGGACTGCCTGTAACTAATCTTTGAAG
The DNA here is from genome assembly GCF_051295495.1 of Thamnophis sirtalis. Lineage (NCBI taxonomy): Eukaryota > Metazoa > Chordata > Lepidosauria > Squamata > Natricidae > Thamnophis > Thamnophis sirtalis. Next base: position 77,544,961 of record NW_028261387.1, read on the forward strand.
AGTCCTTGATTCACTTTGAATGAATTAAAAAAAACACATACGCATTACCAGTTTTATAATTATGCTATCTTAGCCTAAAAAGATATTTATGAAAAGAGAAGACAAGATTGCTTATTACACCAAAAATATTTGCATGAATAAGAACAAGCAAGCAAACTGCCAAGAAAAGTCAACACATTTGGGGATTGTGGTTGTCATTATTGTCGTTATTATTCAAGACCTTTATGCGTCCACTTTGCAAAAGATCAACAGATTGAGCAAAGTCTGAACATGAGAGAAATGGCTTTTAATTTTCCTAGGATGTATTAGCTCACACAACAAAATTTCAGCAAAAAAGATTTCTCAGGAAAGCTATTTCAGTCTTAAAATGTTTCTTTCCAGAAGACAAAAGATAAAATAAAAATCTCTGTGTTATTTTTTCCACCATAAATCACATGGCAGAAATCCTACTGGTGATCTTATTTATTATAGATTCAATATATCATCCAAATGTATTTTCACATGCATAATTTACCCAATTTGTCAGATCGGTATTTTGTGGTAACCTGAGAACAGCCTTTCCCAGTTTGCATTCCCCAGACCTATTGGGAGTGCCTTTCCCCTGCATTCTGGTCATCATGACCAGGGATTCTAGAGGGGCCATCAATAAATTTGATAGATACTGAACTTAGAATGCTATCTACAATCATGTCCTGATTAGCAACTTAGTGCAACATATTTTAGATCAAGGATGTCAAGTTGGCGGCCTGCAGATGCGTCAAATGCAGGCCACACCCACCACAGCTGCGGGAATGGGAAAACATGGTGAAATGTTACATGACGGCAATGTGATGCGGCAAGTTTGACACTTGTGTTCTAGAGTCATCCAATCACCTCTGTGCCAAAACAAGAGTAGCACTTCATTTAGAGTTGCCCACAATTTTACGTAGGCGTCACCAACTATCTATGCTGCAAAGGGGTTGATGGCTAAGCATAGGTTGCAAATGGCTGCAGACGGGCTGACACGCATACCTCCCAACAGTGGTGGGTTTCAAAAATTGTTGGAACCTACTCTGTGGGTGTGGTCTCCTTTGTGGGAGTGGCTTGCCACCCATATGACCGGATGGGAGAGGCTTGCCGCCCATGTGACTGGATATGAAATTATGAATTAGTATTTATGTCGGTCCAAGTAGCTATTTAGAAGTTAGTGGTTAGAAGCAATCGTAAGATATGGAATTAAAACCAGAAATATTTTGTTGGCTATTTGAAAGGGAGTATAATATATATTTAATTTTACACATGTTAGCAGCTGCTGGAATTGTTTTTGCACAACAGTGGAAAAACAGAGATATGTAAATGAATGAATATTACAATGTGCAGGAATAAATAAATTGACAATTAAAATCAAGAAGGCTTTGAATACTTTTTCACTTGGGATTGGTTTTAGCAATTGCCAACTAACGGAAACAGAAATTAGAAATCCAAAAGTATGAAAGAAAACACCAATTATGTAAGGAAAGGTCCCTAAAATGTATAAGGAAATATTACTAGATCATTATTAATGCGTAGATAACTGCGGGACATGACACACTCACCAGTGGTGGGTTTCAAAAAAATTTGGAACCTCTTCTAACCGGTTTGGTAGATTTGACGAACCGGTTCTACCGAATAGGTGCGAATTGGTAGGAACCCATCTCTGCCTCCCAAATCCAAACTAAGCATTGTGCATGTCCTGTGTGCTAATAAACCTACTTCCTGTTCTGTCCTTTGGTGTTTGAGCGCCCCCTATCCAGAACCTTCTCAACTGTATGAATGCAACAGCTATGCAACTTTCTCCAAATGGCAGACATATATGTTCCTTTACAAGCAATGCCAGAGAGGTCTAATCCAAACGTGATGAGGACTGGGGCTGTATTGCTTCACTAATAGATAAAGGATCCTGTGAAGATGACATAAGCCACTAAATGGAGAATTGATGTATGCAAATGGGTACTTCCAAATATGTACAGTTCCCAAAAGTCTATGTTTCTCAAATCACAAATGCAGGGTGGGGACCGGGGGTGGGAGGGGTATCTTAATATGACCCTGATACAGCTCGTTTAAGGATGAAAAAGTAAAATTTGGAATTTTGGTGGAAACGAGAGGCTTAACATTCCTACTCTCAACCTTAAAAAACTTTTTTTTTTTTAAATTCAAACATGGCCTGCTTTTTGTCTATGGAGATTCTCAGTCATCCAAGTCATGGTTGTCCCAAAGGTGTTTTTTCAAGAGGCAAGTGGGCTTTCTGATTTTTCTTTGAAGAAGTTTCGCTTCTCATCCAAGAAGCTGCTGCTGCTTCTTCTTCTTCTTCTTCTTCTTCTTCTTCTTCTTCTTCTTCTTCTTCTTCTTCTTCTTCTTCTTCTTCTTCTTCTTCCTCTTCCTCCTCCTCCTCCTCTTCCTCTGCTGCTGCTGCTGGTTATGGTTCTGTTTCTTCTGCTTCTTTCCTTCTCCTCCTCCTCTTCCTCTCCTCCCTTCAAGAGCTGAAGAAGCTTCTTGGATGAGAAGCGAAACGTCTTCAAAGAAAAACCAGAAAGTCCAGTCACCTCTTGAAAAAACATCTTGGGACATGGCCTGCTTTTCTTGTGATGACAATATTCAAAAAGTGACATCATCTATAAGCTTCTCTGAGGGAGGTGGGTGGTTCAAAAATGTGAAAAATAAATAAATAAATAATCAAAGGAAGAAGTACCTGACCTGACATTCAGAAAGATGTCCATCCCATCCTAGGATGAAAAGGCTTCTGAGAAGGGAAATGTACCACCCAATTCATTTTTCTGATAATACCTTTCCAAGATGATCAGCTGGAGTTTTATAAAAATCAGGGTTGTGGGAGTTTTTTTGCTTGAAAATTCCTAAATATGCCCAGTCTTCATGTACAGCATTAAGAAGTTGAGCCAGAAAGTGTTAAATTTACCACAGATGTCCTTGTGCAAGATCAGAACAGAAACTGTCCTTCTAAATAATTAAAGCATCCTTTGAACTTTAGGAGACTGGTTAGAAACTCTTCTGAATCAAAGGGGGCTAATAGCGGGAAAGGACTGGCAAATGCCAAATGAATCAAGACTCACTGCAAAAGGACACTTCTGTGGAAACTTCTGGCACCAAAAGGGGGAATCAGAAACAATTAAAGTTGCTCTGTTCTTGGCTACACACAATTCTCTCACACATGATATTTCTCCTGCCAACAGACAAGAAGCTTGTCTGTAATAAATGCTTCAAATACAGCCTCTGTCAATTTTGAAGCTAATTCAAACAGGAGAGCCAACTGAGAGGTGCCTTCCTGAAAATATTTGATTGCACTTGAAGTATAACATGAGAGGAACATGAGCCTCCATTTTGATGATACTTTAATCAGTTTGTTTCTCTCAATTCCAGCAGCTTGAAAATTTGGACTTCAGTTCCCAGGATTCTTCAGCCAGCATGCTGGGGAATTCTGGGAGCTGAGGTCCACACAACTTAAAGTTGCCAAGGTTAAGAAACACTGATCTAGATCCTCTTTCGAGGAGGCTGTATGGAGGGGAATATGATTTTTACCTCAAATAAGAAAGTATCAGGACATACAACTGGTGAATTCTATTATCTTTTTATTTACACCTTTGTAATTAAAATCTTTGTATGAAAAAAAGTGCTCAAAATGACTAATGTAAAATAGAAAATTATTTTTTTTAAAAAAACCCACGATTTTCTATAAAATACTGCTTTAATCACTTGTCTAGGTATTTCCTGGATTTTTATTTGATATGAACTGTGTGGAGACACAAAGAATTTTTGTAATTATCCATAATGATATATTGTAGGTATACCCAGAGCCTTTGAAGATGTAATAGAGCTTTCTAAAACTAAATAGGTTAATACATAAAAAACAAAAGGTCACATAACAATCTAATAACGGTTTATTTCTAAAATAAATTTTAAAAAGAGAATGATATTAATCCCATGGTTTTACTGAAAGAAACTTTTAAAATATGCCACTGTGAAAGAAAATGTGACCTCATATGTGACAACAATATTGCTAGGACAATTTTAGAGTTTCAACCCCATCTTTTCAATAAGTGATCATAGATGTTGAAGAAAAAAATAATTTAAAAAAGTTTAAAAGCATAGCAAACATTCATATTCTTCGTCAGGAATCTTCGAAGAGACAAATCTGGCTAAAGAGATACCATGACTAAATACACGTTTAATGCTCTAGTGCAGTGTTTCTCAACCTTGTCAACTTGAAGATGTCTGGACTTCAACTACCAGAATTCCCCAGCCAGCGAATGCGAATGCTGGCTGGGGAATTCTGGTAGTTGAAGTCCAGACATCTTCAAGTTGACAAGGTTGAGAAACACTGCTCTAGTGTTTTTAATACAGAAAAGCCAAGAATATATATATATTCCCTTCCTTTGGGACACCAACCAAATATCTACTGTGCTGTCTTAAAAACTCTTATTTACTGCCCTACCACATCTTCAGAGACCATTTTTTCATTATTTGCACAGAACTAGAAAACTGAACATCCAACCACTCCCAAAAAGTGCATTTTAAAACCAAGCCATACAGACAGAGTAGCTGGCTGAATAATCACCAACAGTGAAGACTGGAAGTCTTTAAAAAGAAAATAATGAAGGCTGGGGCATCAAATTCTCCCTCCCAAACATCCATTTTTCCAGAGGAAACATTTATAGAGACTGGCTGTCATTACCAAATCAGAATATGGTCTGTAATAAGCAGCGGAGTCTATGGCACTGAGCATTGCTAATATATATGAACCACAATCCAACACTTCTTTCTCCATACAGTATTAGATTCACTATGCAACAAAACCAGTCAAGCTAAAGGCTACTCCATTCTCTAGTCATTGTGCTGCCAGTTGGAAATGTGTTTCATATTAAGAGCATGCAAAATGTTCTGGGATGAATGTTCCAAGTCCAGAACAAGTGATTCCAGAAGAGATTGGACCTCCAAATGGACCATTCAAAGCATTCTGGAAGGCTTTTGGCCCGTGGTCCACAGGTGGTGCATATCTGGCATGATCTGAAGTCACAATGGCACATTTTGAGGTCAAATGTCTTTCAGAAGACTTGGAATGCCCTGCCTTCACGTCAGAGAGGCCTGTTTGTGGGACAAAATGTTCTGTGACACAATATTTTGCACCACCTACTTTGTACACATCCATACACACATGGCAAGAATGAATTATCCAATGGGCAACTTGGATTTAGGAATAAAAACTTAACCTGCAAATTGTTGTGCATGGACACTATACCTCAAACATCATCTGGCGATTTGATGTTTTCCCTCCGCTATTTACTCCCCTTGAAAATACTTTCTCCTTAAGAATTTTTTCTTATGAAGCAGATGATTTCGTCACTTTTGGACTCAATTTTCATTGGGTTTACCATGCACAAGCCAGAAACATTATTTTTGTTGCCGTCCATTTTGCTTGTTATGCAATATATTTTGTGTGACACAACAATCAGCATGCAAATTAGCATTCTTACTTCCAGAGCACTTCCAATTGTAGTTTGATGGTACCAAGTTCAGTTATATCCACAATGATGGTTTGAGGCCTAGTTGTAAAGAAATCGATGCTGTCACATGTTACAGTGCCAACCAGGATCGTACTGAGTCCTCGCAGTTCTGTCACCTGCAAAACGTGTATGATAATATCAGTCAAACAGCTTTTCATATACCTTCCCCTTGACAAGAAGAAAAAGGGTTGAACAAAAATACTCAGATGAAGAACTACAGGGAAGACATTATTAGCTAGGATTTCTAAACTACTGAAAGAGCAAGTATAGCCTTATAAAACTAGACATTATCCTAATCTAAGTACTTCTTTTATCGGGCCAACAATACAGCATTACTACTGCAATTGAAATCCTAAAAGAAAGGAGGCAAGGAGGAAAGCAAGTTAAGAGAAGGTCCTTATTAGTCATCATGTTCATTCCCTTGGCATAAAATCAACCCCAATCAAATGGATCCAGGTGTTGCTTCTAAAATATGAAATCTGCATCTGAAGGTGGTAGAGTGAGCAAATGATTTAATTAACAGTAATGATAAAAGAGAATATTTGTAGCTCAGGATTGAACTGTTGGCACCTGGGTGTTCTCTGAGCTTGGTTGTAATCAACTGCCCAATCAAGGAACCATGAAGACCACTTCCACCAACACAGGGCAAACCACTAGAAAATAAAATGAGCAAACCACATTCCCTTCTAGCACTGATGATGTTACCTAGTTTGTCTGCAAGAAATCAACTAAACTCAAAGAGCACCAAGGACGCCATAATTAATGCTAAATGCAATGTCATATGTCATATATAAAAGCCATGCAAAAAGCAACACTAAAATCAGATACATTAATTCACACTGACCCCCCCCCCCAAATATGACATCATGAAGAGGAAACAAAACAAAACTCTATTGTTCTCTCAGATGGAGGTTTTTTTTTAACCTCAGAAAACATAGATATGTCATATTCCTACTAGTATCATGCTAGCATAGCATAGTAGCTGGCAAAGGAGCAAATATTTGGCCAACTGGATTTGGAACGTGACTTTACACCCTAACATGACTGATACATTGCATAAGCTTAATTATGGTTTATTGAATAAGGTACAGTTGGCTGGGTTCACATAACACACCAAACCATAGCTCATTATTTAGAATTCACAATAAAGGCAAACCAAAGAAACTATCACACTATTTTGCATAATGAGTCAACCAGATTACAATATTTGAATATTTCACTTGATATTTTTTCTTTTTCTTTTGGATGTACTTACTCTATATAAATGTATAACTGGATGAATTCTGTAGCTTTCCATATGTTTCTGCAGTACAATTCTCATTCTTCATTGTTAAAGATACTGTGTTGGGTCAAGGGCCGCCAAGTTAATAAACTATGAGTTTATATCAGAAACATCTCAACAACTATAGATCACTCCAGCACAGAAAACATAGAATCCAAACAAGAGGATGATAAAAGTGTTCTCATCCCCCTCAATGTATAAGGCAACATATAAAATTAACCATAAACAAACTTCATACATGCATTTACATAACTCAAAGGACTTCAACCGCTTTGATACGCAACCTGTTTCTAATGAAACTTAAGCTTTGAAATGACAAGAAAACTCTTTGTGACAGTAATTTCACACATGCAAATCATCAGCTGATGCTATGTGAACTCATCCAAAGATGGTTTAAAACAGTGTGTCTACATGTGGAATCCTGATTAGCCAACAGTAGAAAAGCCAGCACTATTACTTCTCCCTCCAACTTGGAGGAGATAATTCAGCTGTATTGGCACAATGAAGGAGCTGCATGTTTTCTCACAACATTTGCATAGTGCATCTCAATTAACCTCTCATCATGTAGAGAAGAAAGGAACATTTTAAGCACATTTCCATAGGCTTGGCTGGAGAGGAATCCGAAATTCTTTCCAGCAGAGCTCTGCCTACCCGCCCCAACAAACCACATTGCCAGCACAAGAGAAGTGTTGCCAGCAAACAAGCAGTGTTGCAACAGTTGCTTACAGAATGTAAAAGTTTCCAAGCAGGCGATTATTCCAGAGAATTTTGCAAAAGGGTAGAAATGGCAGAACCCGGGACAGAGTAAGTGGAATCAGCCTAGAGTACTTACATAGCCACAAAACAATTAAGTCGAAATCCTCTTGGATTTCCTTGACCTTTATCCAATGCCAATATAGCCTAATGGTTAGTTGGTAGATTCTTGTCCATAGACCTGATTAGCAACAAATCAGTTTAACGGGTAGCTCACACTAGTCCTGATCTTTCACACCAAACCAAAAGTCAATTCATGCAGTTTTTTTCTTTAGGATATGGAAAGACATGTTTACAAGGATTTGCTTTGGCTGAATCATTTTTTCAGTTTAAATAGTGCACCCTTAACTTCACACAATACACTTAAGCAAGCCAATTAAAGACCTAGAACAGGGGTGTCAAACTCAAGGCCCGCTCTGTGGTCAGATCCAGCCTTTCCAGGATTTCCTTACATCCTGGAAAATGTAAGAGACTTTGGCGGGGTTTACCAGTGTAGCTTCAGCCTGGTCCACCCAATGTGAAGATAGAATAGAGTAGAATAACAGAGTTGGAAGGGACCTTGGAGGTCTTCTAGTCCAACCCCGTGCCTACACTACTTCAGACAAATGGTTATACAATCTCTTCTTTAAAACTTCCAGTGTTGGAGCATTTACAACTTCTGGAGGCAAGTTGTTCCACTGATTATTTGTTCTAGCTGTCAGGAAATTTCTCCTCAGTTCTAAGTTGCTCCTCTCCTTGATTAGTTTCCACCCACTGCTACTTGTTCTACCCTCAGGTGCCCTGGAGAATAGTTTGGCTCCTTCTTCTTTGTGGCAACCCCTGAGATATTGGAACACTGCTATAACGTCTCCCCTAGTCCTTCTTGTCATCAAACTAGAATACCCATTTCCTGCAACCGTTCTTCATATGTTTTAGCTTCCTGTCCCCTAATCATCTTTGTTGCTCTTCTCTGCACTCTTTCTAGAGTCTCCATATTTGTTTTACATTGTGGCAATAAAAACTGAATGCAGTATTCCAAGTGTGGCCTTACCAAGGCATTATAAAGTGGTATTAACACTTCATGTGATCTTGATACTATAGAATCAAGATCACGTGAAGTGTTAATACCACTTTATAATGCCTTGGTAAGGCTACACATGGAATACTGGATATTTCGTCTTGGAGTAGATGAAACATCGGGCCAGCATGGCTTCAGCCTGGTCTACCCAATAAGAAGATGAAACTGGCCCAGCGTGGTTTCGGCCCGATCTACCCAATGCAAAGAGTAAACATGCCAGCAGCCTGGGGATAAAGCTGGCCATGCCCAACCCAGCTTGCCATGCCCACCTAGCTGGCCACACCCAGTGAATGGTGTCAAGCTGGCCATGCCCACCCAGTCAGCCATGCTTGGCCGGCCCCCAAGATCGATCACAACCCCAATGCAGCCCTCAGTGAAATTGAGTTTGACACCCCTGACCTAGAAGCTATAGTCAAAATAACATGTGAAGCCTGTTTAGTGTTAAGATTCATTTGAGTATAGTGGTGGTTTGTTTGCAACCCCCCCCAAAAAAAAATATATTCAAGAGACAGTTGAAAAAGCACATACACATTTCTCAATTGTTTAGAAACAAGAGAGCAGCCTAGCTACTAGTTCAATGAAAAGGCTGTTAAAAGGAGACAAAGACTCCATCCCAAGAAACAGAAAGTCAAATTGGGTTCTAAAATGAAAATAAGCCATTGTTGAGTTTTCTGTGGCATTCTTTCTTAGTCTTCAATAAACTCCTTTTTATGACCTTATAATGCCTTAATTGAGGATAGAGTCAAAATGACTGGTTGGAATAGAGTATTTACTGGCCGGATGCCCTTCCTATCATCAAATGGAGTTCACAGCAGATTTTTTTTTTCTTTGAGTCCTTGGAGAGAAATATCTGCCCCTATCTAGGATTGTATTCTCAGCTTTCCAAGTGGGAAGTGAGCATCTTCACCAGTAGGCACGAAGCTGCTCTTTTCTTAGCCTTCAATAAATCTTGTTAAATAAGGATTCAGCTGCTCTCAGCTATCAATAACCTAACGATTTTTGTGTCTTAGTCCTTCTACCCATTTTTTAATCATAAAGCATCACAATTAAGATTATTCCATCACTTACAGGGGAGCAATAAAAATGTCTCACAAAAGGAAAAACAAGAAATACAATCTTAGAATGTCAATCAAGTACCAACTGCTGATCCAAGGTGTCAGATCTTAAACTTGTTGGACAATGTTATGAGACTTCCATTGAGAAAGAAACATGCACCAAATACTTAGCAGTACAAGTCAGGATAACCAGAGAATAAGGTCATAAAAGTCAAGATGGCAGCTCAAATGGTACAATCAAAACTGCATGATTTTTTTTCCAATGTGGATTTTACATTGTAAAATGGTAAGGCTTTGATCACACCATCATGGCTATTATCTTGCCTTTAAAAAAAACAACACTATACCTTGCAGATACCCATGCTGGCTATCCAAAGAAGGCTTCCATTCGTGCACATTCTTACCTTGATTTCAAAATTCTCATGAAGGCTGGGTATAAAAACTTTTTCTTCCTCGTCCCAAGTTTGACTGTCATCTGTCAGAATCTTGCCTTTTATTTTCCACTTTTGGCGCCCCAGCCGTATAAACACCTACAGCGATATGCAAACAAGAGACAGGAAAATCTATCATAAATGCATTTGGGCTTGTTGTTATTGTTGTTGTTTGCAGGAATTGATGGGAACCTTATTCTTGTTGGATCAGCAAACTGCATTAAAAAAATTTACAGGCAGAGTGCACTCCATATTACATGCTAATGGTACTAATGGTAGTTTCCCTCTTGAGTTGATAGAGATGTTAGTTAGTTTACTTTATGGATTAGCCCTTGGGCCATATCAAAGTGCAGACTTCCAGACACAAATGATTACTAAAATCTGATAAAAACAATTTAAAATGAAATTGGATAAAATATCATTTTAAATGAAATTGGAATAAAATACATGTATGTATGTATGTATGTATACACACACACACACACACACACACACACACACACACACACACACACACACACACACACACACACATATATATATATATATATATATATATATATATATATATATATATATATATACACACACATATATATACATCAGTGGTGGGTTTTAAAAATTGTTCGAACCCACTCTGTGGGTGTGGCCTCCTTTGTGGGAGTGGCTTGCTGCCCATGTGACTGGATGGGAGTGGCTTGCCGCCCATGTGACCGGATATGAAGATGCCGACGACACTTGTCAGAGCCACCTTAAATTACCTCACACACAGCACTGGCATGCATAAGAATATGATGTAAACTTGTTTTTTTAAAGGCATCTTTGGTTTGCGTTAAAACAACTTCAACACATGCAACGTTCTGATTGCACCACAAACGCAGTAGTCATCCTTACCTTTCACAGAGGCACTGAGTTTTATAAATATGAGCATGATAGTGTAGAATAATCATATCCAAGTGGTGGGTTTCAAAAAAATTTGGAACCTCTTCTGTAGGTGTGGCCTGCTTTCCGGGTCCACTGGTGGAACCTCTTCTAACCGGTTCGGTAGATTTGACGAACCGGATCTACCGAATAGGTGTGAACTGGCAGGAACCCACCTCTGATATACATACATATGTACACATATACATATATACTGTATATAAAATATGATCACATTATATTTTGATGTCACCAATCTATCTATCCCAATCAGTTCCACATATGCTGATCTCAACCGAACCATTTTGCTTTAATACTCTGCTGTGTTAAATGTTATTTTCAGATTCTGGCCGCACATAAGGTAAGTTGTTTTGATATGGGGATCCCAATGGGTCATTTGCGTTGTTTAAAGACCAAGGTAGCTGTCTCTCACTCTCTAATAAAGGCAACAATCAAGTAGATGTGAGTCAAGTCAATTGAGAAGGAAAGTGAGGAGGAGAAAGTAGGGAGAACTAAAACTGCAACTTGGTTGGGTGGATTTCCACGTACTATGGAATTAGTGCTACCCTTCAGGGCTATTTTCAAAAGCTACAGAAATTACAGACTTTCCATTCAATGAACATATTTATCATACAAATATACAAGCCCAATGTATCCCTTGACCCAATTGGATGCCTGGCAACTGACTCATATTTATGACTGTTGCAGTGTCCCAGGTCATTGCGTCCTTCCGACAAACAAAATCCATGGGAAAGCCAGATTAGTTTAACAACCTTGTGACTAATTTAACAACTGCAGTGAATCACTTAAGAATTGTGGAAAGAAAAGTCATGAAATGGGGTAAGGCTCACTTAGCAACTGTCTTGTTTAACAACAGAAATTTGGACTAAATTGCTGTTGTAATTTGAGGGCTACCTGTTAAGTTGCCTAATGAACCAAGTGCTGTTTATTTGTGATTGTCAGGTAGATTATTTCTAAACATGGGTCTGGAGCTCGTCTTGAAGAGGGCAAAAAAATAGTTAGCTGATTGGTCCTACATATTTGGGAAAGAAGCAGGAGGGAGTTGGGGCGAAGGCGGGGGATTTGAAAAAAAACATGTCTACATGGACTATACAATTATATAGGATTTCAGGTAGGAGATTTTTCTTTCTACCTAGAGATGTCAGGAGTTGGACCTAGGTACAAATAATTTCTGATTAATACTAATACCAAAGTATCTGTTTTCAATAATTTGCTAAATAGAATAGAATAGAATAGAATAGAATAGAATAGAATAGAATAGAATAGAATAACAGAGTTGGAAGGGACCTTCGAGGTCCAACCCCCTGCCTATGCAGGAAACCCCTAAAACAAATGGTTATCCAACATCTTCTTTAAAATGTCCAGTGTTGGAACATTCACAACTTCTGGAGGCACTGATTAATTGTTCCAACTGTCAGGAAATTTATCCTTAGTTCTAGGTTCATTCTGTCCTTGATTAGCTTCCACCCATTGCTTCTTTTCCTGCCCTCAGGTGCTTTGGAGAATAGTTTAACTCCCTCTTCTTTGTGGCAACCCCTGAGATATTGGAACACTATTATGTCACCCCTTGTCCTTCTTTTCATCAGACTAGACATACCCAATTCTAGCAACCGTTCTTTATGTGTTTTAGCTCCTAATCATCTTTGTTGCTTTCCTCTGCACTCTTTCTAGAGTCTTAACTCTTTTTTTTTACATCATGGAGACCAAAACTGAATGCAGTATTCCAAGTGTGGCCTTACCAAGGCATTATAAAGTGGTATTAACACTTCACGTGATCTTGATTCTATCCCTCTGTTTATGCAGCCTAGATCTGTTTTAGCTTTTTGGGCAGCTACAGCACATTGCTGGCTCATATTTAAATGATTATCCACTAGGACTTCAAGATCCCTCTCAGAATTACTACTGACTGTATGTATGTATGTATGTGTGTGTGTGTGTGTGTGTTTGTGTGCGTGTGTGTGTGTGTGTGTACTGTATATATACAGTATATATATATATATATATATATATATATATATATATATATATATGTATGTATGTATGTATGTATGTATGTATGTATGTATGTATGCATGCATGCATGTATGTATGTATACACACATACACATACACATACACATGCACCATATATACTGTACCTGTGCATTTTGTTTTCTTGCCTAAATGTAGAATCTTACTTTATTTATTATTTACTATACCTCATATTGATCACCTGGACAGAGACGAGCATAACCCACCAATCCTGGATAAAGAAACACAAGAAAAACAAGTAAGAACCTAAATTCATAGATTCTGAGAAAAGAAACCAGTAAATATAAATTGTTGATGATCCCCAAATACATAATCATCCTTTCAACTAAATGCCCCACGAATTATTAGAGGCCCAGCAAACGAGTTGAAATGTTAATACCAAAACTTCTCTTTCCATATCTCTCCAGCAAATGAATCCTCCTGATCGTAGCCTATGCCAACTTCATTCATACATACAAAATACAAAAATGCATGATCAAGCCCATCATTACGATAGATCTGTCTTAGTTCAAGAAATGAAGGCCCAGCGAGCATCATTTGTATAATTAATGTTTTGATATGAAAAGATGCCCTAATGCTTTCAGCGATTCTGCCCAAGATGCCAACAAGAGCACAAGCGCTAGGATAGGATCCCCCCCCCCAGCTGGTAAGTTTCAAAGACAGGAATGGATTCCAGGGTAATCTATTGAAATACGTGCAGCTAAAGCTCTGCTGTTATTGAGGAAGTCAATCTAACTAGAACAAGGCTGTCAAACTAAAGGCCTGGGGCTAGATCCGAACAACAGAGTGTTTAGATCTGGCCTGCAAGGCTGCCCTGGAAATAGCGAATGACCAGCCCGCGGTGCCTCTGCCAGTGAAAACTGAGCTCACGAGGGCCGCCACCCCCCCCCAAAAAACTCCATTTTTACTGCAGAGGGTTACAGGAGGCTGTTGCAGCCGAAAACGTAGCTTGGGTGCCCGTTTTCGCTGTCAGAGTGCTCAGGTCACCACAGGTGCCCCCCAACACTAGTGATGTCATGCTGGCCATGGCCACCTTGCCCACGTTGTTATGCCCCCCCCCCAAGCTCAATCACAACACTGATGTGGCCATCAATGAAATCAAGTTTGATACCCCTGATCTAGAAGGAGGATCTCTATCAAGTTCATAAGAAGGCAATGGTAACCCAGTTCTACAAAGTTGCCAAGAAAAATGTATCAACGTGGCTCAAAAATTTACAGAAATCTAAATTCCAGTTAACAATATCTCAAGGTCAGAAGGCATTCCTTTAGTTGCTGAAGAATGTCGATCTTGTTTTACAAGTAGATTTGCCAAAGCAAAGCTAGAACACTGGTTACAGTTGGTGCCAACATTGAAAATGAATTCCTCTTTTTACAATGAAACTGGAACCTGAGATGTGAGTTTTATTGACCAAGGAAAACTTGAACTGTGAAGCATACTAAATTGTATGTTTAAGAGATAAGTGAATTATTGCTGCAAGTCACAGGCCACTTCTTAAGTATGTGCTTGGGTATAAACTAATAAGTGAGACAATAATAAAATTGATGGCTATCAAGAAAATATTTTCTTTACTATATATGCAGTGTGCAGTGGTGAAAAACAGGGGAGAACTTCGTGCCAAATTGCAAAAGGTGCTAATCCAAAAATTTTCAAAGTGTTCGCATTCCATTTTTGGGTGAATGGAATGCAAGCGTTGAAGAATTGGTAGTCTGTTGTTAATTCTGAAGTTAATCTACGCTCATCTGGATGACGATTGCTGATGGGGAGGTGTTTTGGTCTTTTTGTTCCCTGCACTGATGCAGATACCTAGTTTGGGTAATGAAATGTCTGCAAGAAAACAACCAAGCTCAGAGAGCACCAAGGATCCCTCATTTGATTAGTGGATGATGATTAGGGCCAGGGGAGACATGATAGCAGTGTTCTGATATCTCAGGAGCTGCCACAAAGAAAAGGGAGTCAAACTATTCTCCAAAGCACCTGAGCAAGAAGCAATGGGTGGAAACTAATCAAAGAGAGAAGCAACTTAGAACTGAGGTGAAATTTCCTGACATTTAGAACAATTAATCTGTGGAACAGCTTGCCTCGAGAGGTTGTGAATGCTCCAACAGTGGAAGTTTTTAAGAAGATGTTGGATAGCCATTTGTCTGAAGTGGTGTAGGGTTTCCTGCCTAGGCAGGGGGTTGGACTAGAAGACCTCCAAGGTCCCTTCCAACTCTGTTATTCTATATTCTATTCTATTTCAATCCTTAGCTAGAAACATTCTCCTTATTGGTAACACATGAAGAATTTCAGTATAAAAGTCTAACTGGGAAGCACCCCGTTATGGCCAGTGTCAAACTCGATTTCATTGAGGGCTGCATCAGGGTCGTGTTTCACCTCAGGGGCCATGGTGGGTGTGGCCAGAGTGGGCGTGGCCAACTCAACATCACTCATGTTGGGGGCGCCTGTGGTGGCGCAAGCGGTCTGCCAGAAAAATATGAGCTCCTAAGCTCTGTTTCTGACTGTCATGGACTCCTGCGACACTCTTCCAGCAAAAATGGTGCTCGGGAGGGCTGCCTTCCCAAACTCTGTTTTTGCTGGCAGAGGCTCCACGAATCGCTACTTCACTGTTTCCAGGGTGGCCCCACGGGTCAGATTTAACCCCCCTGTGGACTGGATCTGGCTCACGGGCCTTGAGTTTGACACCACCGTGTTAGGGCAAAGATGTGTATCTTTATGAATCTATGATTTATTCTTCATAACTAATGTCATACATCAGCTCCTTCCAAGCGTTTCAACAATTCAGCTCACCTTTCATCTTCAAGTGAAACTCCCCCAAATGTACTTCAAGGGTCCCCTCAATCAAACACATATCCTGAAAGATAAATACAGAGCAATGAGACTGAGTGTATTCTGGCATTAAAAGGACCTGTTCTTTTCACTCTTTCAACATGATTATTGGCTATTTGATTTGACTCCCTAATTTCGGGGGAATACAAAAGAGAACAGCTGGCTGATCTGCAACCAAAAATAGAGAAATGCCCTTTCATGGAAGTATAGTAACCCATTTTATTATCATTTAACACATCTCATTATCACTTGTGCAAAACAATTGTTTAAGAAAAAGTATCCTGGAAAGGCTGGGTTTTTTTAATAGTTTATTTGAGTAGCCTTGTACTCTCTTTGCTGGCAGGCCCTTTAAAAAGGTTAAAAAATGCTTTATATGCTCTATCTTTCCCGTGAATTGTTAAGAGTAACACTGATTAAGGTGTGATTAAATCTGTTCATGGAGACAAGGAGAAAAGTACTTTAACACATTTCTCATCAACTTCACCAAAATATGGTAATTACAATGGTTAGATTGATAGAAATCCACAGTAATCCACAGATTACTTCCAAATAAGACTTTGTTGCATAATTGTTCCTGCCTCATTCACAATGAATCTTTGACCTACGACCACAATTGAGCCCAAAAGTTCTGTTGCTAATTGAGGCAGTTGTTAAGTGAGTTTTGCCTCATTTTCTTGCGGCAGTTGTTAAGTGAATCACTGCAGTTGCAAAGTTAGTCACATGGTTGTTAAACTAATGTGGCTTCCCCATGGACTTTGCTTGTCAGAAGATCGCAAAAAGTGATCACATGATCCCGGAACACTGCTACCGTCATAATGATGAGTCAGTTGCCAAGTGTCTGAATTTTGATCACATGACCATAGGGATGCTGCAATGGTCTAAATTGTGAAAAATGGTCATAAATCACTTTTTTAGTGTCATTGTAACTTTGGTCACTAAATAAACTGTTGTAAGTTGAGAACTACCTGTTTATTTCACCATTAATAGTATGCTTCCTCTACAAATGCTTCCTTCAGAGGTGGTATTCAGCCGGTTTGCACCAGTTTGGGCGAACCCGTACAGGAAATTTGGCCTGGGTCGACAAACTGGGAGCAACCTCTGGCTGACTCCACCCCCTGCCTGGTCGCCTGATTGCCGCTCGCTCGCCCTGCCCAATCACTCGACCTGCCCATCCCAGCCCTACATATATGTTGCCTTTGCCATATGGCCCAGCTAATCGCCTCTCCAGTCACCTCGCCGACCCCCGCTCAGCTCCCAAAAGTAAGCAATGCATAACGCTCGCTCACCCTTCACTTTGGGTCAGGGTCCCAAGGATGCACCATTCCCCGAGGCCCCGGAGCTGCTGGCCACCTTTGCCAGGTGCCATTCCCTGGCTCTGCCCCTGCTCCAGAGCCACTGCCTGTTTGTTGCACACCTTGGCCGGGTTGGGGAATGCGCCATTCCCCAGCTATGGACTTGCCCAGAGCTGTTGCCCACTCACCGCCCGCTTGCCGCCCACTTGCCACCCGCTTGCCACCTGCTCGCCCTTCGTCAGTGGCACGCGTCGCCCCCTTTCCCTTCCTTTAGAGGCCCCAGCCCTAGCCCCGCTTCCTCCCACATAACCACCTCTTTCTTCAGGCTTACTTTCCTCCTGCAGTAGCTGGTTCGGACTCTGGAAGACAAGCTCTCTTTTTCGGTTCGACTATGAGAAGCCTCCCAGCTGCCGCATCTTTGCCAGCCACTTCCTGGCAGTGGCAGCTGGCTGGAGGCCGCTGAAAACTACTAGAGGTCTCAAATGTGCCAAAAAGCCACTGCGGTCACCATCCTGATCTTCACGACAGCTGCACACGTACACCCCATTGCCTGCTGCACTGGAGGGACTTGCCCGGAGCAAGTCGGAGCGGAGTGGCTAGCAAATAGTGACTCACGCATAGCCGTGAATGATGTCGAGTTTGCCACGCCCACCCAGTCACATGACCCATCATTACCAAGCCACGCCCACAGAAAAGGTAGTAAAAAAATGAATCCCACTACTGTTTTCCTTTCACTTCTGCTTGCACCAAGTCCATCAGGAAGCACCCCAACTCAGTTACTTAACTCAATGCAAACTATCTGGGATCTAACTAATGTCAGTGGCATGAAGTTCAAACTTATTAGTCTTATTAGGAATGTAGAATGTAGATATAATACTTATTTCTCAAAACCAGATTCCATAATGACTTTCGATATCTAACCTAAAAGTAGAATCAAGAAATGTAAAATTAGCAGTACCTCTGTACATTCTTGGAGATTTTTGTAGAGTTCTACCAGGCTCTCTCTTGATGCTTTAGTGGCAGGAGACAAAGAAAAAGCATGTTTCATATTTGAAGCACCATCTCGCAGTCTACACTGGATGCTGTATGCTTCATATAATTCTTCTACCTTTTTAAGAAAAGAGCAGAGATATATATGTACACCGAAACGTGTGTGTGTGCATCTGTACCAAATATATGCCATATCATATGTTACTACTACGTGAAAAGTTATCGTGATATTTCCAAAAGTTGTTCCACATGCATATCCCAGATTGTGGAAATATTTTTAGTTTTTCAACTATTTGTGATAATTCAATCAAGTCATAATGGTAGTAAGACTCAGCCTTGAGACCCACATATGGACTTCTATCAGCCAACCAGCCATTTCAAGTGGGTTCCTTCAATTTGATCCCTGGAGGATCATTAAGAGGCAGTGGGGCAGTGGTTAGAATGCAGTACTGTAGACTACTTCTGCTGACTGCCGATCACCAGCAGTTCGGCAGTTCAAATCTCACCAGGCTCAAAGTTGACTCAGCCTTCCATCCTTCCGAGGTGGGTAAAATGAGGACCCAAATTGTTGGGGGCAAAATGCTGATTCTGTAAACCGCTTAGAGAGGGCTGTAAAGCACTGTGAAACCGTATATAAGTCTAAGTACTATTGCTAGCGCTATCACTATCATGTGAGCAGAATCCTAGAAATTTGTTTGCTTTTCAATAATAGTTATGATAAATTTATTTACAATTGTTTATATAGCTTAAAGGTTCACCAGAAGGAGCACTACAATTACAGGATTTAAATAACAGAAAAACATTGGACTAGTGACCTGTTGTGCCACTTTTTCACAGATATTTCCCTTTCTAGCTAAACAGAGAAACAGAATGACCAAGGGCAAAAAGATAATGGGACCAGGAGCAACTTCCAACTTCCTGCTGGTTTGACTACATCCGACCACTCGCTGGCAATTACAGTAATACATAATTTCTTCATCATCAAATTCTCTCCATATTCATTTACTCTTTTTTTAAGCTTCTGTTTCTATTGTTCATTGGTAAAATACATCCCATGTTATTCAGTTTCTTCTTTATCCTTAATAATGAGCATTAATCTGTCCATTTCTGCACATTCTAATATTTTAATTACACTCTCATCGGACAGTATTTTGTCATTTTTCCATTGTTCCCAAATACAATTCTAGCTGCAGTTAATATATGGCTATACATATAGTCTTTTTGTCATATTTGTCCGGTAGAATGCCCAGCAAAAATATCTCAGGTTTCAGGTCAATATGCTGCTTTATCATTTTTTCCAACCAAGTGTGTATTTTCGTCCAATTTTGGGGGGCTTTTGGGCAGGTCCACCACATATGAGAGTATGAACCTATTAATTGACATATTATTGTTGAACTCTTCAAGCATAAAGGTGATGGGCATGGGATCTCACCTTTTACAGTCATAAAACACGAGTTGTGGCTTCTTCTTTTTCCTTACTCAAGAGGTTTAGCAGGCATGGCAGAAAACCGGTTTTACAGGCTAAACATGGGCTGCATTCAATAATCAGTGTGAATGCAGACATTGAGAAGAAAAGGCCTCTCCTTATACAAGGAAACTAATTAAAAGTTTTCAGAAAGCATCTATGGTAATACAATTTCCCCACAATCAATCCTACAGTGGGAAAAAAAATACTCTTTGTCAAGATTTGTTTATATCAATGCAATAAACTTCCAGTCAGAGAAACCAAACTCTTACCTTGCTTATTTGAAATTCCAGTTTCCTAATATATCTTTCAACAGAGCGGATTTGCTTTGAAAGAACAGAAAAAGATGAGCCAAAAGTTATTTAAACAATTCCAGATATTACATTGATTTTTATTATAAAATGTAGTTTCATGAAACAGAAACCCTTGTTTAGACAATGTAGGTGTCAGTGTTCCAAATATCATGCAGAATTAAATCAGAGTCAAAGGCAAAACTATGCTTAAAGTTCCAATTTAATAAGGCAGGCATGTTGGAAGTTACATCAGAATCCCACCCAGTTAAAAGTTCATGATCTTGTTCCCCACACCCACAGTCCATCACATGGTCCAATCTTCTTCTTCCACGCTAGCACCTACGCCCAACTGCTTCCGATCAGGTGCAAAGGTTTGGGAGACAAAAGATGACCTTGAGCTTCTAGGAAGGATTTTTTTTATTTTGAAAACAACACATTCTACCCCTTGCTAAATCCCCCCCCCTTAATGAGAGTGTGGCAGGCCAAGGATTCTTAAAGGAACCGCTGCAGGCCTGACAGTAGGATGTTCCTTATCTGCGAGCATTGATTACATTTGTTATCACGGGCATATACCAACTAAGATTAAAAAAGAAAGGAATTAGGGCTTTCCATTGCATATCCCAGAAGTTGTTATTATTTCATTCTAATGTTCTATTATGGTCTAGATCAGTGGTGTCAAACTCGATTTCATTGAGGGCTGCATCAGAGTGGTGTTTGACCTTGGAGGGCCAGGGTGGGTGTGACCAGCTCGATGTCACTCATATCAGGGGGGATATGGTGGATCGAGCCCTCTGCCAGCAAAAAGGGGCTCCCAAGCTCCATTTTGGCTGCAATGGCCTCTTGAAATCTTCTGCCAGTGAAAACGGACCACAGGAGTCCTCCCAAGCTCCGTTTTCACTGGCAGTAGGACTGCGGGCCAGTCCTTTTCTGTTTCCAGGGTGGCTCCACGGGTGAGATCTAAGCATCCCATGGGCCGGATTCGGCCCCCAGGCCTTGAGTTTGACACCCCTGGTCTAGATATTCTCTAGATCCTGAAGGATCAGGTTAGGGCAGATCATCAAATGTACCTATGTGATTTCAAGAGGACAACATCAGCTTGATTGTACATAATCACATAACAAAATAACAGAGTTGGAAGGGACCTTGTAGGTCATCTAATCCAACTCCCTGCCCAAGCAGACCCTATACCATTTCTGTCAGATGGCAGTCCAGTCTCTTCTTCAAAGCTTCCAGTGATGAAGCTCCCACAACTTCTGAAGGCAAATTAATCCATTGGATAATTGCTCTCACTGTCAGAAAATATCTCCCTATTTCTAGGTTGAATCTCTCCTTGGTCAGTTTCCATCCATTATTCCTTATCTGGCCTTTGGGTGCCTTGGAAAATAGCTTGACTCCATCCTCTCAGTGGCTGCCCCTCAAATATTGGAACATTGCTATCATGTCTCCCCTGGCGCTTCTTTTCACTAGACTAGTCATGCCCAGTTCCTGTAACCGTTCTTCATATGTTTTAGTCTCCAGTCTCTCAATCATCTTGGTTGCTCTTCCCTGCACTCTTTCTGGAGTCTCAACATCTTTTTTATTGTGTGGTGACCAAAGCAATTCTATAGATGCTTTTACAGTATTTAAATACCTGGGAAGAGCACATAAGTCATGAAGACCTAGTAGCATGCATATTTGGAAAATAAGTAAGCAAAGGGGGGAACAGCTACACTTGACCTCGGAGGCAGTGATCCAAAAAAGAATCCAAATACTCACAGCCATACAAATGTCCTAGAGAAAACATCATAAATGCTTCAAAGATTTGTGAATCAATAGCAATTGTTAGGAATATAATCTAACGGTTGGGTTGGCAATATATAAACCATGTAACAATGTTATACCTGTTTCTTTAAATCATACTGTAAAATGTGATTGGTTGCTGTTTTCCTCAATCGGCCATAAGAGGGAGCCAGAATGACTGTTAGCTCTCTGTTTGTTAGATGCTGGGCTGATCTGATCTGATCTGAGTGTTTTGGAAGCTGGCTGTTAGAAAGTGCCATGAGCTATTGTAAGTTTTGCAATTGTTAGCAAACTTTGTGTACCGAACTGTTTATATAATATTGGACTATGTTATTTGGATTATCCCTTAACTGAAAGACATTGATGACTGACTGTCTTATCCGTGTATGACTTGGACTGTTTGATGGATTCTGATACCTCTATTTCCACGAAAGTAAAAGCCTATTTAAACAGCAGTGTCTCTATATGCTGGTTTGTGTGTTCTCCAACACACCTCTCACAACGCTTCGCTGAACATACTCGCTCTCCCAATGGGGAGCTCACCTAACAGCAATAAATAACATTGGAACTTTAATGGGGTAAAATAGTCCTTTAAGTCACACTAGAATCTTTTGATCTACACGAACATGTGCAGGTTTTTTTTTCTATTTTAGTTCTGAAGTTATTTGTCATTGCCTTCCCCTGGAATGTATTTATTTTTATCTCACCTAAGTAGTAAACAAAATCCAGTCCTGACCAGAAGAAGTGTCTGGAGAGGGAAGTTTGGTAGAGTGGCTATGGTGCTGCCTAGAAACTGGAAGACGGTGATTTCTAGGGTCACCATAAGCATGAAAGATGACTAGGTGACATTCAGTCAGCCACTCTCTCTCGGCCCAACCCACCTCACAGGGTTATTGTTGTT
Source organism: Thamnophis sirtalis (assembly GCF_051295495.1). Classification (NCBI taxonomy): domain Eukaryota; kingdom Metazoa; phylum Chordata; class Lepidosauria; order Squamata; family Natricidae; genus Thamnophis; species Thamnophis sirtalis. The sequence continues at coordinate 77,567,593 of NW_028261387.1, forward strand.
GTGGGGGAAAGAGGAGGAGGAAGGTGTATTAGGCATGTTCACTACCTTGAGTTATTTATAAAGTAAAAAAGGTAGGAAAAAAATCTAATAAATAATGAGTCAACCATTGGATTTTATATCATATCTAAAACTCAGGTTTTATATTATTATGTTAACAATATTAGAGTAGAATAGAGTAGAGCAGAGCAGAGCAGAACAGAACAGAACAGAACAGAACAGAACAGAACAGAACAGAACATAATACAATTCTTTATTGGCCAAGTGTGATTGGACATACAAGGAATTTGCCTTTGGTTCATATGCTCTCAGTGTACATAAGAGAATAAAATACATTCATCAAGAATAAAAAGATACAACACTTAGTGATAGTCAAGGTTATTAATAAGCCATCAAAACGTACTGGGAAACAAATAAAAACAATATAAATTGAAAGATACAAGCAACATGTTTATAGTCATAAGTGTGGAGAGATAGTAGGAAGAAGAATAGTAATACAGTCTTAGTAAATAGTTTGACAATGTTGTGGAAATTAGTTGTTAAGCAGAGTGATGGCATTTAGGAAAAAAACTGTCCTTGTGTCTAGTTGTTCTGGTGTGCAGTGCCCTATAGCGTCATTTTGAGGGTAGAAGTTGAAACAATTTATGTCCAGGATGTGAGGGGTCTGTAGATTAATTAATATTAATAATATTATTATGAGCTTCTATTGTGTAGCCTAGAATCCTAAAAATCAATTTTCCTGATTATAAAACTAAACCAAAAGGGGGAAAAAACATTACCACATAGATAAATTTGGAACAATATTCCAGTATTTATAAAATGAGTCCTAAAGCTGATCAAAGACCAGAAGATATTTGATTTGAAGATGAGCCTCCTCCTCCTGACTTCACTGTCTTCCGTCCCTATTGCTTCCTTCCGTCTTGTAACACTAACGTTCCATTTCTAACAGATGTTTTCTCACATTGAATGAATGTTAAATTAATAAATGGAAACCTGAATAATGTATTCCAGATACATAGGGTGTGATTCCTGAAAAGAAAACACAGTATATCTCCAGGGACCAACCATCTTACAAGAAGAAAAATAGTCAAGAAAAACAGGTAATAAAAAAGAGTTAAGGGAGCGTATGTTAGAGTTACATTGCAGCCATTGCCAAGACAATTTCTTACCTTGTCCAAATCATAGTAGAAACCCTGAAAAGCAATGCAACAATTTAATGCACAGATCAAATGCAGACCAACTATTTAAGCTCTTTCTATGAAAGAGAGAATCACACATTGCTGTTATTAATCCAGAAATAAACACAAAGGATTCAAATATTATTGGTTGGTTATATGCCATTTGTTCACATTGCTTACTTTTACATATTCCATACAGGTAGTCCTTGACTTACAATTTCATTCAGTGACCATTCAAAGTTACAATGGCACTAAAAAAAGAGACTTATGACCATTTTTCACACTTGTGACCATTGCAGCATCCCATGGTCACGTGACCAAAATTTGGATGCTTGGCAACTGGTTTGTATTTAGGATGGTTGCAGTATCCTGGGGTCATGTGATCTCCTTCTGTGACCTTCTGACACGCAAAGTCAATGGGGAAACCAGTGTTCTGACCTAGGCTTCCTGAGACAGTAAAAAGCACACGCTTAATTCCAAAAACCTTCTTTTTATTTCAATGGCTGTGAAATATGTTCATTCACAGTCCAAAATGAGTCACCAATAGTTTGTAAAGAGTCCGACAGAAGTCTGCCAAAGTCTTTCGGGATAAGGTTGATAAGCACCCGCCTTTATCTCCCTTGAAACACTACCAGAGACCTAATTGGCAATTTGCTTTGCAAGGCCACACGGAGCACAGAGTCAAAATAGAGTTTCAGACTTTAAACTAACCATAACAAACAAAGTTGCTTCCTACAAAGGCTCATTTACTTTTGCCCCCACTCTCTGCCTCCGACGCAGAGCGCTTGTCTGAGCCTTCCCCAGACTTGAGGACTTTCCCATGTTCCTCCCCAACCTCCTCACTGTCCGACTCTGCTGCTAACTCTGCAGGCTGCCAGTGGACCACAACAGCCAGATTCACTTAACAACTATGTTACTAACTTAACAACTTCATTGATTCACTTAAGAACTGTAGCAAGAACAGTTGTAAATTGGGGCAAAATTCACTTAACAATGTTTCACTTAACAACAGGAATTTTGGGCTCAATTATGGTTGTAAGTCAAAAACTATCTGTATTATCTTCTTCAGATACCAAATCTAAGTCTAGGGACAGGGCGAGAATCAAGAATTTTTAAAAAGTCAGAAACAGATACTCAATGTACTGGCAAACTACAGTTATTTTCACTTTAATTGTTTCACAGTCTTTGTACTTTCATAAGTGGTTGATACTGTTTGTTTCATGAGAACAATTGCTATTCACTGCTGGATGAGTCATCTGTGCAAGAAGAAATCCAGGTTCCATAAGGTTCAACCAAGAGAGTGCCAATTGGTCACAACCGATCTGCCTGAGCTCAGCTCCTTTTCAAGGAGCAGAGAACACATTTATAAAGAATGCTTTGTAATTTAACAGGTTATTTGTATATGTGACTTAGCTGCATAGCAATATATTTTGCCTTGTGCTTTAAGATTAAACAGTTCACTTCATTGATCTGAGTTTGCTCCGTAATCATAGAGTAACAAAGTGGATACATTCAAATGCCATGATGGCGCAATGGTTAGAATGCAGTAATGCAGGCTAATTCTGACGACTGCCAGCAGTTTGATTCCCATTGACTCAAGATTGGCTCAGCCTTCCATCCTGCCCAGGTCAGTAAAATGAGGACCCAGATTGTTGGGGGCAATATGCTAACTCTGCAAACCGCTTAGAGAGGGCTGTAAAAGCACCGTGAAGCGATATATAAGTCTAAGCATTATTGTTATGTTATTCACAGCAGGGCAGTTAGTAACTGTTTTGGTAGCCAAAAATCCACTTTTGACAATTTAAATTTTGTGACATATTACCCAACAACTTTCATAAGCCAACCTAATGAGGATCTGATGTGAAAAACCCAGTTAAAGGAATTAAACTCCATTGCTCTTTGCTATTCAGGAGGTAAACTGCAACAGGGATGAACAGGGAAAAAAACATTTGAAATCTGCCATGAGTTTTAAAGTGATTTGCAATACATTGGGAAGGATTTTCTTCTCTCAATATCTTAACAGCAACAATAAAACAACTCTCTTCTAGCCTTAAATTGTTCTACTGAAATGAAGAAAGTTTGGGATAAGCCGAAGCAGACTTTCTGTTCAAAAGGACTAAGAGTCTCATTTATTTCCTCTATCTGAATGCATGAATTCAGGAACCTTCTGTGCCAAATATGTGCATTTCACACCAGATTACAATTACTGTGTCTCAGGGTTTCATAAAAAGAAAAGCTGCACACAGGGGAAACTAAAGGTCTAACTATCTCTATGTTATTAAAAAAAATATTTGGGGGAAAGTATTTTTTTTCCAGAGGTGGACGTGGGAAGGAATAACCCCCTCAAGCATTGATTGCAATGGACAAAAAAAAATTATAGTAACATTAAGTGCAGTGAAAAAGGGCCCAATGGACATTCTACTCAGGCCATTCAAAACAGCCCACTGGGAAATCAATAGTCCAATTGTGCAAACTGATGTCCAAAAGGCCAAAACAGCATGAAGTGCATTTAATGAAAAAGGAATACAGATGCCCTAATAATTTCACCGTAACAAACTTTTCTGGCAAACTCAATGAACTTTTTAAATGACCATTTCTTGATTATCTCCATAATACCTAGTGATTTAGCAAAATGTGAAAGTCCAGGTGACTGGGTTAGACAATAAGCCATGATTAAGCCAACCAAGGCTCCTCAACCTATCTGTGACCCTGTTCAGTTTCATCTTAATATTAAATTCAAGAAAAAAGAAGCTTCTTACCAATCTGGAATTTCTTCTTCTGTCTCGGTGGCACTCCGATAGATAATCCAGCTCTGTTTGATGCATTTCCAGATATTCACTAAAGGGAAAAGTTAGATATAGACCAGATCCATTTTCAGAGATCAAGGAGAGAAAAAAAGACATTTTCTAGTCTCTCACCACACTTCCATTAAACACAATGGGATCTTAGCTTGAGAGTAGTTTAGTTTTCAGATGTGTGCAGGAGATAACAATCTGTTTATTTACTGCTTTGCAGTGGAGCCTTTATCCTGTTTATTTTGGTCCCTTAACTCTGTTGGTCCAGACACATACTAACTATCACCAGAAGTACATATATAGACACATATGTACATCAGTACAATAGTTGCAGACAAAACCTCCAGCAGCCTACAAGGATAAAAACCCCATTGGCTTACATTCCTATAAGTTTGTGGGTTAATTTAGACCAGACACAAATAACTTAATTTTCTCTTCATGTATTTAAAAAGGATACAGTCAGCATTATACAAGAGGCAAAATCTGAGCAGCTCATTGTGTTTATATTAAGCAGTGCATGCTTCTTCCAACTTATTTGAGGGATTTTTCCCCTAACCACTGCAGTCCCACCCATCCACCTGAGGCCCATTGTTCCTCTAAAATTCAGCCATTTGATCTTTTGCCAAGACTGTACAGTAATCTCTAAGTCTAATTTAAATATTTCTGCACACAGATGTCCAAAATGCAGTCTTAAATTTTATTGAGTTGAAAATTTTTCTTGCCATAAATGTGCCAGCTAATATAAATGAAGTAGCTACCTGCATCCAAAGAATGGCTTTTCCCAAATGTTTTAACATTCCATTAGTGATTTATTTAGGTCTGAAAGATAGCTTGACATCTATTTGATATACAGTAGGAAAAGAAGACATGTGCTTGTTTTCTATGTAGAATTAAGTGCAGTGTTCCAAGTGTGGCTACATCCTGGTTTGATATAAAGATACTGACAGATGTTTGTTAAAATTCCTTTCTTTAAAAAAAAACTATTCCATGCCTTTTTAAAAAAAATAAAAAGAGTATTGACACTTTGGAACTTCGGTTTGGAGAAGACTCCTGAGAATACCTATGGAAGACAGCCAAGAAATTAAAACCAATGGATCACTGACTAAATTAACCAGAATTCTCTCTTGAGGCACAATTGACCAAACTCAAATTATCCTGTGTTAGACACATTATATGAAGATCCAGCTCTTTGGAAAAGACTCATATCTGGGGAAAGATGGAAGGCAAAAAAAGAAAAGGATGGCCAATAGCAAGATGGATATACTCAGCAACATGACAATTGGAAGGCCCAAAAGTTCATGTTAGAGACATATCATCATGGAGAAAATCTATGTGATCATTAAAAGTTAACAACAACCTGATGGCACCTAATCAATGATATTCTCTATGAAATAGGACTTCTCCACAACAGCTGCCCACTACTGATCATATAGGTTGAATTATGATTAAGACAGATTTATTTGCAAATTATTACTTGCTGATGATTAGTAACCATGGTTTGCTTTTAATTCAGCTTACCCATGGTGTAGCATGTTACCCAAACCAGAAAAGATTAAGCATTGGTTAACTTTCCTTCCAGTTCCTGAAGACAGAACTGAAATCAAGAAGTGCCTACAAAATGGAGGCCCTGCAACCAATGCTCTGGTAGAAGCATAAGATAGCAAGCGAAGCTCAGCCTTCCCTCACATTAAGGTCAGAGTCTCCAGTTGCCATGGGACTACGGCAATTCCTTCCCCTCCCCTCAAAAAATCAGAACAATCATAAATAGGAAGCTACAAGTCTGAATCCAAAATAAATAATCACTGCAATACAGCAAATTATGCTATCTTATTTAAGATAACATCCATGGAGGAGTATGCTGAGTCAAATTTGGCATTTGTTGTTACAAACATACACATGGAATTAAGTTCTGTTGTCGGGACAATCTCATCAGGGTGTCCATATCATGACCTAACCAAAAATGGTAAACCTTGTTGCTCAGTGATATCACTGCTCAAGGCCATCTTTGCAACTCTGCAATATAATTCTGCTGTGAGGTAAAGCTTCCAGCACGACACTACCGCACACAGTAGATGCCACAAAAGTGCATCTGATTATTGGCAAATAAACTGGCCAATCAGTGCAGATAACTTGTTTTTTGTTGGCATAGAACAAGTGTGTCAAATTCAAGGTCCATGGGCTGGATCCAGCCTGCGGGGTGCTTAGATCTGGCCCGCAGGGACACCCTGGAAGCAGCGAAGGACCGGTCCGTGGTGCCTTTGTCAGCCAAAACAGAGCTTCTTTTCCCTGGCAGTGGGTTGCAGGAGGCCCTTGTAGCCAAAAACGGAGCTCACAAGGGCCAATCACAAGCTCACAAGGGCCAATCAGGAGCCTGTTTTTCACTGGCAGACCACTTGGGCTGCCATAGGCGTCCCCGACATGAGTGATGGCAAACTGGCCATGCCTACTCTGATCTCCTGAGGTCAAACACAACCCCGATGAAATCGAGTTTGACACCCCTGGCACAGAACAGCAGCGGTCTTCAACCTTTCCGGTGGGGTAGAGGAGATGATTCCATGTGAGCGGCGGGTGAGTGCATACATGTAGCTCAATTTGCTCAAGCAGCGAGCACATGTGCCCGGCGCGTGCACTAAGGAGGCTACATGTGGGTGATCGCCTGCCCGTTGCGTGTACAAGTCGAGCTGTGTGCACACATTCACTGCAGCCCAGTTCTGAACAGGGTTGGGAACCCCTGAACTAAAGCCCTTTTGTGAAAGACTTTTTGGATGTTTTAATTTTCTGGGAATCAATTTGTGTTAAGCAATTTCACTGACTATACTGCATAGCATCAGAAGTGACCCCATTATTTGGTTAAAAGAGAAAGAAAGTGGGAAAGAGTTACAACAGTAGATCAAAGAGGATAGTAGTAAGATTGTTATTGTCGTGTAATTAACTAAGAAATAAAGAAATTATAGTATATTGTTAATTGTAGAAAAATTGAAAGAAATGCTCTCTGTTTAAATTTAATTAGAAGATATATGTTGTTTATAGTAAAATATATAAATGGAGAAAATAAGAAATGGGAAAGTTGGTGTAACTTTGAAAGGGCAATTGAAGATATTGTTTATGTATTAAGAAAAATAAGTACAAAGATGAAAATAATAGAAGAGAATAATTTGTCTGAAAATGAAAACAAAACTATGATGTAAAATGGACTATGTAAAATGTAAAAGAAAAGACCCGGGCAATGCTTTGTTCCTATAATATAATTTGTATTAAAAAAATTAAAAATCTTGAATTTTTTTTTTAAAAAAAGTGACTCCATTATTGAAATTCATTTACTTATTCTCAGCTCTTTTTGGTGAAATTAAATAAGACATAACATAATTTTGTAAACTCCCCCAAATGCATATGATTGGTTTTGGAAATGTTTCTTACTTAAGCCCTTTCTTCAAAGCTTCAAAAATCTTCTTCACTTGTTGCGGTTTGGGATCACAGAGGACGGCCCCTTTCTGGAGGGAAGAATACATCTTGGCAGATTTTAATGACATTTTGGATCTTGTGGATGCTTTGCCAAGAGATTTTCTGTAAAAAAAAAACAGTAGTGAAAGGATTGCATTAGAGACAACTCACTTGTTCATTTCCTTTACAAGTGGTTGTAAAATGAGTAATCAATAAATGTTCATGAGAAACACAATGGCCATAACTGTAAGCACAGCCCTTCCTGTCTAAAGTCTGGACATATGATTCATGTAAAATAGGAGGGGCACTTTGATGACATGGTCACAAACATCATCTTGACCTTGTTGACATCTCCACAGACCCAGAACTCGAGTCTTCCAACATTCAGTAGAGCTTACTTAGGTATGTATTGGTGTGTGTAATTGTTATCATCCAAATAGAACTGAAGAGGTTTTTTGGATGAGAGGTGAAACATTTTCAAAGAAAAAAAAAGTCCAGTTGCCTTTTAGAAAAAGCATCTTTGGGATAACCATGACCTGGATGATTGAGAATCTCCATAGTCATATCACCCAAACACTTCTCATACCTATTCTGTGATGAGAGATAAGAAAGAAAGAGAGAGAGAGAGAGAGAGAGAGAGAGAGAGAGAGAGAGAGAGAGAGAGAGAGAGAGAGAGAGAGAGAGAGAGAAAGAAAGAAAGAAAGAAAGAAAGAAAGAAAGAAAGAAAGAAAGAAAGAAAGAAATTATTTGGATGGAAAATGCAAAGGACAGCAAATCATTTATTCCACTACAGAGTTAAGATGAATAATCCTTATATGATCATATTCTTTTGTTTTTTGTCACAGACATTTTTCCAATTCACCATTTTATTGCTGCATTTTCCAAATGGGGGGGGAGGGGACTTGATCTAATTCTGACTGCTGTGGAATATTTGAACACACATTTCAGGCTCTAAAATGGATATTTTGTATTATGCCACAGACTTTGTATTAACCTCTGCCATCATTCTGCAAACTGGTAAAAGAACTCTTTAAAAAATTCAGCACAACAGATTGAATCCATGGCAATGCAGAGCCATTATTCTCTTCAACATAGTTGGCTAAAAAAAAAATCACAGCAGACCGGTCCTCACCCTATGCCATATTGTAAATTGAAGTATACTTTTCCTTGATCAAAAGCTATCCTCTAGAAAATAGTGGTTGACACCAAGCAAGATTAAGTTCCATTTAATTTCCAGGTTATATTTAACTTTAACTAGCTGATAACCCGGCGTTGCCTGGGTATTTATTTATCTAATTCTGTATTAGGTTGGAGCCCCCATGTGGAGTACTGTGAAGCGTTACCATGGCCACTGCACTGTGCTGTACAGTAGACTCAATCTTAAGACACAACAAGCTGTATCTTAACACTATCACACTAGTGCTCACTATCACTCTCAAAAGTACTGTGATTTGACACTATAGATATAACTCATTCCTTTTCAGTGACCCAGGCATTCCAGAGTTATGCTGGAACACACACACACACACACACACACACACACAGAGAGAGAGAGAGAGAGAGGGAGGGAGGGAGAGGGAGGGAGAGAGAGAGAGAGAGAGAGAGAGAGAGAGAGAGAGAGAAAGAGTGAGTGAGTGAGTTAGGGGTGTCTTACCCCCACAGTATTTTTTTTCCAGAGAATAAGTCATCTGTGTACCAAGTTTGATTGAAATTGCTCGAGGTGTCCCAGAGTTATGTTGGAACACACACACACACACACATACACACACACACACCTGTATGTATGTATGTATGTATGTATGTATGTATGTATGTATTATGTAATGCTATTACCTTCCCACTGAAGTGATACCTATTTATCTACTCACATTTGCATGTTTTCAAATGGCCAGGTGAGCAAGAGCTGGGGCAAATAACAGGAGCTCACTCCATTGTGCAGAGCTTGGGTCTCAAACCTTGGCTATCAGTTTTCCAGCTGACAAACTCAGCATCTTCAACTGCTGAGCCATCTCGTTCCCCTCTAGACAAGCTAAAATCACAGCAGGTGTACAACTAGCTGACCTTGGCTAATCTCTGACGGTTAAACAAATTCACACCTGATGTATCCATGGACCAAAGATTGCCAAGAAATAACACAGCTGTGGACTAAAATTGGAAGTGGAAGAACAGAACATGCTGGAGGAAAGCAGTGGCAAGACACATGTTATCCACCAGAGAACAATAAAAAAACACATTGCCCAAGCTTGCAGTGATAAATTGGTATCTGTGGAAATAAAAAGGCAATTTATTGCAAAGCCACCAGGGTTTCTTTTTTAGGTTATACTGAACAGATGTATGTTTAAACTTTAAACTAATGTTTTACTTGGCAAATGAAAATATTTCCCTGTAATGGCACCATTTTTAAAAGTCTTAAATACAGCATTTCACTTCTATCAGCACATTGAATCAGACAGCTCGAATAAACAGGTGAGAACTAGGAAAGATAAAAGCAGTTATATGTGGATTGTGAATTTTCTCCTACACAAAGTTTTCTGCTGCTACAGGAAATGTGATATGCATTAGCACATTGCCTGTGATAATTATCTATTAATTATCACATTATTATCTGTGCCTATTGCTTATTTCCAAGAATATGACTAGTAGTCTTCAAATTAGTTACACAAGGAGCTATTGACTATTATTAGATTATCCTGAATGTTTCAGATATAGGTAGTCCTTGATGTATGACCACAACTGAGCCCAAAACTTCAGTTGCTAAGCAAGACAGTTGTTAAGTGAATTTTGCCCCATTTTATGGCCTTTAAGTGAATCATGCAGTTGTTAAATTAGACTCCCCTCATTGACTGGATACTGCAACTGTCATAAGTGCAAAAACAGTCGTAAGTCATTTTTTTCAGTACCATTGTAACTTCAAATGATTACTAAATGAATGGTGATAAGTCAAGGACTCCCTGTATATAATTTTACCCTTCATGTTTTCTAAAACCTTTTTAGAAAATACTTTATTTATAATAGTTTCAATTTTATTTATGGAACATCATTGCCAGTATATTTATTTTGATTCATTTATTTTACTGTTTATTATTCTCTTAGAAGGGAATATTCACTACTGTTTCTTGAAAGAAAAAAGTATTTGCTTTTCTTATACTTTTTAAATTTGTTTCAAACCAAACCAAAGCCCTGCCTTAATCTGGGATGTAACCTTTCAGGTCACTGGTCACATCTGGAATGTTGAGATCATATTATGGCAGTGGTGGGTTGTAGGCTGTACGCCCCGGTATGGGTGTATCGGTGCCTGCCGGAAGCACCGGGTACCGTTCCATTACGGTGCTCTGGAGGGCCCACCCAACAGTCCACCCTCTTTACCTGTATTTGAGCTCTTTGGTGCTTCCGCGCTTGCACACGGAGTGTACGGCGCCTGCCCAACGCTCCCGCCGAGCAACTGGGGCATCGCAGGCGATGCACATTCATGTGGTGGACACCAGGCCCCATTGCACCGTACCAGTTGCAACAGGATCTGGAACCCACCACTGTATTATGGGCACCCTTGCAAAACAGGTGTGGCCAATCAGGTATTGGTACGCCAATATTGATAAGTAGGTAAGAAATTATTATATATACTTTCTTGAGAATAAGCCCTAATGTGTAACTTAGTTGAGAGCTGTGGTATAGTAGCGTTTCTCAACTTTGACTGTTTGAAAATGTGTGGACTTCAACTCCCAGAATTCTATGCTGGCTGGGCAATTCTGGCAGTTGAAGTCCACACATCTTCAAACTGCCAAGATTGAGAAACACTGGTGTAGTTTATAAGGAGTTGGACTGGCACTGGGGAGATCTAGGTTTCTTCAGCCACAGGTACTGAGTAACTTTGGCCCAACCTACCTCACAAGCTTTTTGTTGTGGAATAATATGGAAGAAGTCCTATGCAAGCTTCTCTAATCTCTTGGTTTAAAGATGGGTGATAACTCTAACAAATAAATAAATCACACTAAATACTTCCAAAGAAGCAGTCATATCTAGTTAAATCAAGGTAGCAAATCACATTTTTTGTTAAAAGATAAACTTCTTGCTTAAAAGAGCAGCTCTTTCACTCTTTTTTCAGTTATTTCTTTTTAAAGGAAGACAGTATCAGCTAAAATTTATTTAAATGCTTAGCTATCTTTTGATTTATGACTCTTACAGAATATTTGGCTCTTTAAGTTTCTGCTCTCTCTGATAAATTAATTACTTTTTTATCCTTTAAAACAGAGCACGGAACAAGTTGTCCTGATTCAAAAAACATGTGAAAATCCAACTTGAAACAAACAAATCAACTTAAATCTCAATTATCTTTCTCTGCAACCTAGTTCTTACTGAATAAAACAGAGAAACACAGCTAAATAATCCCCACCTACCTGGATAACTCACCTAATGAGAAGGAAGGACTCCCTAAAGAAGAGCCTAATACTGGGAAAGATTGAGGGGAAAAGAAGAAGGGGACAACAGAGAATGAGGTGGCTGGATGGAGTCACCGAAGCAGTAGGCATGAGCTTAAATGGACGCCAGAGGGATGGTAGGGGACAGGAAGGCCTGGAGGAACTTTGCCCATGGAGTCGCAATGGGTTGGACATGATTTTGCAACTAACAACCACAACCTGGATAACTAAGAGTTATTTTCAGTCTAAGCTTTTCTTAGAAAAGTTGTCCCTTAGTTACTTGTGACTATGGCTAACTTTCTTTTTCACCCTATATTTGCTTTGTTCAAAAGTTTATCAAGGTCTCTCTGAGGTCAATAGGCTGTCTTACTATAATCACATTCTTATTGGTTAATGAAAGCATAACTGCTAGAATAGACACAGCTGGAAAACACTATGAGGCTACAGAAGAGAAGAGTTCTGTGGCTCAATCTTAGCCACGCTTATTCAAAATAAGTTTCCCTTCCAGAAAAGCAGGTTTGTTTTTGCAATTATTTTTTTTTGGGGGGGGGAGGGGAGGACAAAGAACTGAAATGTACACAATGGCTAAGTTCACACATTGATTTAATCAAGGTTGATTCAACAAACAACTTAGTGGGATATGTGAATCCTACGGCTTGTTCTTCAAGTGTGAGTAGGTGTGCCTTCAACTCAGTTGACTCCTTGGATAAGTTCCTCAGTTTTCTTAGCCAGATTTCTGAAGTAGCTTGCCATTACCTGCTTCTTAGGGCTGAAAGAGAGCGACGGGCCCAAGGTCACCCAAGTAGCTTTGTGCTTAAGGTGGGACTTGAATTGATGATCTCCCACTTTCGAGCTTTACTTTCACTACACTAAATTGGCTCTCCAATCCATGAAGGTGACTTTAAAAATTGTGGCTTAATTTAAGGGTATAAAAATTGCTTTCATCTCACCTAGATGCAAGCGAAGACCTACCTTTTGGCAAACCTCTAAGTCAGAGGTCCTCAAACGTTTTAAAGAAGGCGTCAATTCACAGTCCTTCAGACTGTTGGGGGGGGGGGACAGACCAGCTGGGTGGGTGTGGCTAAGTGGTCATGTGACTGGGTGGGCATGACTAAGTAGTCATGTGACTAGGTGGGCATGGCTAAGTGGTTTGTTATGCTTCTGGGGTGTGAAGCAGGTTAGTGAAGGGATGTGGCTGCTTTGGGAGGGGGCTGTGAGGGACGTCTGTTTTTCTCTTCCCTCTCTCCCTCTCTCTCTCCCTCCCTCCCTCCCTCCCTCCCTCCCTCTCTCTCTCTCTCTCTCTCTCTCTCTCTCTCTCTCTGGAGGCCAGGGATACTGAAAACAAGCCTCTTTTTGGTCTCCTCAGCTTCCAGAAGGTGAGTGGGGGCCAGCAAGTAGGCAGGGCAATGTGGGGGGAGGAACCTCATGGTCCAGTGCGGGCCATATCCGGCCCCCAGGCCTTAGTTTTAGGGCCCCTGCTCTAAGTATTATCTCAATTATTTCATCTAAAGCGCAAGCTCAAAACCTATGCTGGAATGGCAGATAATGCTTATATCTGTTTTCTGGAAATATTAACCCATAATTGTAATACCAATCAAACTGTTTTCCTAGTTAACTGGTAGAGAGTACTTGGATATTTGTTTTCTGTCTATCCCTCCAAAAAATGCATAAAGGTTTGATTGTTGTTTTTGTTAATGCTTTACAGCTGAAAGTAACTAAATAACCTTCAGGGGAAAGTAAACTTTTTTTTCCCCCTACAAGCATTCTTACCCGGTTGGAGGTGATTTAGTCGGAGGAACATCTGTTTGACTCCCTTCCCATCGTCATTCGTTCTCAGAACTCCCACTATGTATGTCGGCCTCTAGCCTGTTTATTCAATTGCTTGCTTGGGGTTTTTTTTTCTCCCCCTTACAGAGTAAATCAACCAGACTTCCCTTAAATGTCTTGCAGGCAACTAAAGTCTTTGATGTTGTCTAGGTTTTATAATGAAAGTGGAAATCCATGTATAATTATGGATGTGTTTAAAATAGGTCCCACACTAGTGTGCAGTGGAAATTGTGCTTTGGCTATTTTGAAGGTTGCTAGTTGCTTTTATAACTTTGTTGCTGTTTCTCTGATATGGTTTGTATGGGTTTTTTAAATATTTGAATATGTTTTCATATTTGTTTTTATCTGTTGTACACCACCCAGAGTCATGTGTTTTGAAATGGGAAGGAAGGAAGGAAGGAAGGAAGGAAGGAAGGAAGGAAGGAAGGAAGGAAGGAAGGAAGGAATTAATTAATTAATTGTTGGAAGAAATGTCCTTCTGGGTTCAGCTCCAAGTGAGGTAAAAGACACTGGAAACATGGAGGCTGCTTGGAAAGATGGTTTAATGATGGACAGGACCACATGGTTTGAAGTCCTAAACAGAAAAGAGGGATCACATGCTTCCAGATGTTGGGTGAAGAAGAAAAGGAGAGTGAGATGCTGAAATTCCCTGGCTTTACGCCTTCTCTGGCCTTTGATCTTGATCTTGTATTCTGATTGGTTGTTAGACTCCCATGGGGCCATGCAGGGGCAACTCTCTAGGCTGTGCTTTGAGTCCAAGTTTGGTTGAGCATTGCTTCTTCCCAGGTGCCCTGTGGTGAGATGGGTAAAGGGCTAATACTATCATGCCTTAATGCCATCACCCTGGAGCTGAATGGGAGAACTCTTTGTTATGTAGAATAGACTGGTTCTATTTTTATGCCCCATTAAGGAAAGTGGGGGCTTTTAAGAATGAGTCTGTTTCCTGTCTAAAAACATGTTCCTCGATTTCTGATCCAGGGAAATATAATATTCTGCCTTTTCAATATTTCCCAGGATGTTGTATTTTTTCCAGAGGTGAGGGGGTTGCTAACTTCCTACAGAAGGAAAGAAGGAAAATAGAAACAGTGGGTGTCAAAATGACAGCCATGATCACACAATCAAAGCCCCATCCCTTTGTGTTGCATGATGGTAGCCAATATTTTTTTACTCTTCTGAGTAAAAGATGCCCCTGTGATCATATTTAAGATACCTTTATCCATCTGAATTCATTTACAGGGGACAATTGTATTTCCTTCCTTACTGTAGCTGCCTCTTCCAGATCATATGCTGGTTTTTTATCTTAGGTCTAGTTTAATAAGATCACACTTAGAGTACTGCATCTAGTTTGGTCACCACACTATAAAATAGATGTTGAGACTCTAGAAAAAGTGCAGAGGAGAGCAACCAGGATGATTAGAAGACTGGAGACTAAAATATATGAAGAATGGTTACGAGAACTGGGCATGACTAGTCTAGTGACGAGAAGGACCATGATAACAGTGTTCCAATATTTGAGGGGCTGCCACAGAGAGGAGGGAGTCAAGCTATTTTCAAAGGCATCTGAAGGCCAGAAAAGGAATAATGGATGGAAACTGACCAAGGAGAGATTCAACCTGGAAATAAGGAGAAACTTTCTGACAGTGAAAACAATCAACCAATGGAACGAACAGCTTGACTTCGGAAATTGTGGGGGCTTCATCATTGGAGGCTTTCAAGAAGAGATTGACTGCCATTTGTCAGAAATGGTGTAGGGTCTGCTTGAGCAGGGGATTGGACTAGATGACCTTTAAGATCCCTTCCAATTCTGTCAATCTGTTAAAAGATTAAAGCACTTTAATTTACCCAGGACTGTGTGTTCTAGGTCAGTTATGCTAAACCAAGTGTGGTTTCCTTGACTTTGGCTTAGTATATTAAACAGGCACAGCCATTAAGATTTATAAATCATGATTTAATACTCTGCATTACATAAATACCAATGTTTATTTAATAAACTGTCTAAACAATACAGGACTTAACTGGAACGGACTGTTATAGTATTGCAAATGCCTCATGTAATTTTTGGAATGGATTTCACTTCTACCTATGCATAGTAGACTTGTAAACCAGTCGGAGTCCCATACTTGAAGGGTAAAAATCCATGAACAACAACTGCATCCAACCATCAATCAGTCAGTCAAGCCTCCTTTGCGTGTAGATGTACTTTTACTTGTATTCATCCACTGATGCCATTTCCTCATAATAGCAATAGCGCTTAGATTTATATACTGCTTTATAGCACCCTCTAAGCCACGCGTATCAAACTCGCCAAGCCACCTTGCTGTTGTTCTGATTGAGGCTTTCCAAGAGGATGAAACAAACTCCTTGTCCTGGTAAAAAAAACCTTTTATTAATTTACTGTGAATTCTGTTCATTCAGAGCCAGCAAAGTCTTTCAAAGGAGGATTTACCGTCACAGATACGGTTTATCTGGCTTGGAGAGCTGACAGGCCGTTATCTGCAGAATTTGGCAAGGAGTCTCTGAGAGTCACAAACCAATTAGCGAACGAATTGTCTCCTGCAAACTCCACTCCCCTTTCGCTCCTCTTTTATTTCCTCTGGGAGGGGCCATTCATCATCTGCCCTTACTCCCAAGTCAACTCCTGTTCTTTAGCTGTTCCCTTTGTCTGGCAACTCCGCGCAAGTGCACACTGGGAACTGGCTCCAGTTGTTTGTCTGCATCACTGATGTCTGACTCTGAAGGCAGCTGATAACTGGCATACGGCCCTGGCTCCCTCTCTGCCTCCAACACAGAGCCCTCATCAGTACCTTTCCCAGACTCCAGGACTGGCCCATTTTCCTCCCCAACCTCCTCACTGTCTGAATCTGCTGCCAGCTCTGCTGTAAGCTGGCAGGCTACAACAGCCATCATATGACGTATCGTGATGTTCCCCCCCCCTTCATGGAGTTGAGGTGGGCGTGGCCTGCACATGATGCATCTGGCCCGCGGGCTGCCAGCTTGACATCCCTGCTCTAAGCAGTATACAGATATATCACCAAATTGCCCCCAACAATCTGGGTCCTCATTTTGCTAACATCAGACATCAACCTTCAGCCGGTGAGACCCGAACTGCTGGCAGTTGACAGTCAGTAGAATTAGCCCGCAACATGATTCTCGTGTCAGTGTTTTAGTCCCATATATCATTACATATTAATCTTTAAAACACAAACACACTGCAATCAGTCCTGCACATACAACACACTACATCAAAACCAGAAAAACAGAGGCTAGAAAGAGGTTTGTTGCATGTAAATCTTACGCCAACATCCGGCTTTGTGTGCTGCTAAATCCAGCGAAGGAACGGCTCCTGCTGATTCTTCCCCCATCAGCAGGGGAGGCAAAGGTTAGTTTCACTGACATGATTCGTGGTTAATGGATGCTGGCTCTAGAAATTAAACAAACAAAAATAAATGCGTCAAACGATTAGGCAGGAAATGGAGAAAACATTGAACTCTGTTTGCAGAATTAGGGTATCTGAATACATGAAGCTGCCTGACATTCAGTTGGATTCTTGGTTCATTAGACCAGTTATTGCTTTTCAAGGTTTCAGGAAGGATCTTCCCAGAATTTGTTTATGTGTATACTGCACACTGTAACATGAATGAATGAATGAATGAATGAATGAATGAATGAATGAATGAATGAATGAATGAATGAATGGAAAAAATATTATTTGGATGGAAAATGCAAAGGACACTAGTGCTCACTATCACTGTCAAAAGTACTGTGATTTGACACTATAGATATAATTCATTCCTTTTCAGCAGCCCAGGCATTCCAGAGTTATTCTGGAACACATACACACACAGAGACACACAGACAGCGGGAGAGAGAGAGGGTGTTAGGGGTGTCTTACCCCAACAGTATTTTTCCCAGAGAATAAGTTATCTATGTACCAAGTTTGATTGAAATTGCTTTAGGCTTTCCAGAATTATGTTGGAACAGAATAAAATGTCTTGGCAACATTTCGGCAAGGTCTCACTCGCTATCTTCAGGCTGGTGTTTTCGGCTTCGTGCTTGTGCGAGGCCAAGCACAAGCACGAAGGCTCTCACACAAACACGAAGCCGAAAACACCAGCCTGACAGCCTGAAAACACCAACGTTGCCAATGTTGCCATGACAATCTCAATCTTACACGGGAAAAGACCCGAATACAACAAGACTAGCATGTACATGTACATGTACATGTGTATGTGTATGTGTATGTGTATGTGTATGTGTATGTGTATGTGTATGTATATGTATATGTATATGTATATGTATATGTATATGTATATGTATATGTATATGTATATGTATATGTATATGTATATGTATATGTATATGTATATGTATATGTATATGTATATGTATATGTATATGTATATGTATATGTATATGTATATGTATATCTATGTATGTTACACACACACAAAAAAAAACCCAATGGCTCCCTTGGACACACCATCTACCAGAAAAAAACACACATCAACCGCTACTTAAATGCATAATCCCATCACCACCCTGCACAGATCAACTCTGTAGCCAAGACCCTCATCTCCAGAACCAAACGCCTAGCCGACAAAGACCACCTGAAAACTGAATTACAGTTTAATGTATTAATCTCCAACGGATTCCAAAGAAAAACAATTACCAACCTAATCCAAAGGGAGACTCCACCCAAGAACCGAGACACAGAACAGGACAACAGCATCGCCCTCCTCCCTTACATCAAAGGCACCACAGATAAAATCAGCAAAATTCTCCACAAACACAATATCAAGACAGCCTTCAGCACTGACCAAAAAATAGCCAACATCTTAAGAAACCCCAAAGACAAAATCCAGCTAGAAAACCAAGGAGTCTACGAAATACCATGCAAAATCTGCCCTGCCACATATATTGGACAAACTAATAGGAGAATAAATGCACACATCACAGAACACAAGAACGCAGTAAGAAAAAACGAAAAAACTTCCTCCCTTTTCCAGCACCTTAAATCTACAGGACATGAAATTAATTTTGAAGGAACCAAATTAATCTCCAAAACTGAACACTTCAACAAGAGAATAATTATGGAAGCTATCGAAATAGAGAAACACCCCCACAACATGAATAAACATGACAATACCTCCTGCCTACCAGACACCTGGAAACCAGCCCTAGTCAACAAACGAGCCCCATCCACCACCCAGGCCGTTACAACATAAAACAACAACGGATACACAGCCAGCACCAATCAGCACCAATCTACCAATCATGATACAACCACACAACCAATCAATCCACTTACTGAAACAAAGCCAGCACTCCACACACACACACTAAGATTTATAGATAGACGGCAGCTCCGACCACACTTTAAGCCAAAAACACCAGTCTGAAGATGGCGAGTGAGACCTCGCCGAAACGTTGCCAACACAATTTCAATCTTACACGGGAAAAGACCCGAATACAATAAGACCAGCATACCTACACCCGTGAAAATCTACGAAATATAATATATGGCAGACATCAACATGACCTTCTCATAATCCCATCAATATTTTCCCCATTGCCATCACTTTTGGAAAAGGATGTTTAGTTTTTCAGGTGCTCTGAACTCTCCCTTTTCTGAGGTACTATACATTGAATTTCCTAACAATTAGAACAATTAATCAGTACAACGGCTTGCCTCCAGGAGTTGTGGGTGCTCCAACACTGGAGGTTGTTTTTTTTTTAAGAAGAGACTGGACAGTCACTTGTCTGAAATGTAATAGGTTTTCCTGATGGAACAGGGGGTTGGATTAGAAGACCTCCAAGATTCCTTCCAACTCTATTATTCTGGATGAGACACATTGAGAACAGGAAGTATCAGGATTAATACAGTCCCTTCAGAAACAGCAATCCCATCCCTCTGTGATATTTGTAGGGGTGATATAGTCATTAAAAAGAGATCTGCAGAAACATTTTATCAAAAATTGGAGCATGCTTTGATTCATGCCTCTATCGAACTTTCAGGATTCTGCTGCCTGTAGGAAGGGGGGAGGGAGGAATGCTGCCTGTTAAATAAATCTTCTCAAATAGCAATCTTCCTCTAGGACAAATGACACATTTAAACAGCCTTTATTTTATCAACAGGCTATATTAGATTCAGTGTTTGCAAGCTCTAATTGCATTTCTCTTATTCTGTTTAAAGGACCACTCGGGTGCTATAAAGAGAAATGTAATGAATCCAACAATCATAGATCAGGAATTGCATTTATGTATTACATTTGACACACACACATAGCCCTCTTCCCTCTGCCTGTTTATTTTTATAGCACCTCGTGGGAGAAAAGTAACACTTTGTGCTAACTATGCCTTCTTAAATTCTGATTTATTGAATAAATGAAAACAGTCTGGAATCATACAATGCACTACACGATAAACAGCAGTGGTATGCAATACTACTACTAAAACAGTTTTACAGAAATTTACTACTATTACTGAATCATAAACCATCGTTTGTAGACCACATTGCTTGCATTCACACAGCACTGCAAGTCAAAACAAAGAAAGCCACATTGCGGAATTTGTAAATCATGGTGAGTCAAATTAGAAAATACTAGACAATAACTGATACTCTTTGGCTGAATATAAATACTGCATTGTAAGCCTACAATACTATGTGTGGTGGGTATCCAACTGAAATTCTTCTGGAATTCAAATATAGTTGGACCCGCTAAACTTTAATTCAAATGAATATGGCAGGTATGTGCGTATATGTGTGAAGGAAGCTTTTATTTATTTCTCTATTTATTTCCCAAGTCTTTGGATAAATCAAATAGGTATAGAGAAACTTGTTTAAAATTTTCTTTATAACCACCCAGCTCACTGTCTTGTCTAGTCTTGACCCACAAAAGTTTTCAGACTCCAGGCAAAGTTCTTTCCTATCATCTATCTATCTATCTATCTATCTATCTATCTATCTATCTATCTATCTATCTATCTATCTATCTATCTATCTATCTACATGGGGCAGCCTTTGAAGAGTATTTGGAGACTACAACTCGTCCAGAATGCAGCCGTGCGAGTGATTGTGGGTGCACCTCGGTACACCCACGTTACACCTATCCTCCGCGAGCTGCACTGGTTACCGATCGGTCTCCGGATACGCTTCAAAGTGCTAGTCGTAACTTATAAAGCCCTTCATGGTATTGGACCTGGGTACTTGAGAGGCCGCCTGCTGCCAATTACCTCCCACAGACCCGTTAGATTGCACAGGGTCGGCCTCCTCCGGGTTCTGTCTACCAGCCAATGCCATCTGGCTACCACCCGGGGGAGGGCCTTCTCTGTAGCAGCTCCGGCCCTTTGGAATGAACTCCCCGTGGAGATTCGGACCCTCACCCCTCTCCAGGCCTTCCAGAAAGCCGTCAAAACCTGGCTGTGCCGGCAGGCCTGGGGTTGATGAGTTCCCCTCCCTTCTCGACTTGTATGGCTGTATGACTCTTGTGTATTTTAATTACATGTATTGTGTTTGTATCCCCTTTCCCCTTTTGAGTTGTTCGCCGCCCTGAGTCCCTCCCGGAGAAGGGCGGCATACAAATAAATTAAATCTTAAATCTATCTATCTATCTATCCATTCATTCATTCATTCATTCATTCATTCATTCCCAATTTCAAGTCTACATTCAATCCTGGCACCTGTCTGGACAAGTCCCTTCAGTATTTTGACAAGGATTTTTGGAAGCAATTTGCCTTTGCCTCCCTTCTAGAACTGAGAAGAGTGACTGGCCCAAAGACATCCAGTTGGCTTTGTTTGTAATGTGGACTAGAACTCAGAGTCTCCCACTTTCTAGCCTGGTACATTAACCAAACTGCGTCTTCCTTCATTCCTGATCCTTTTGTAGGAAGTTAATACTCACCCCTCTCCTAGAAAAATGAAATATCATGGTGAATATTAAGAAGGCAGAATATTATATTTCCCTGGATAAGAAATGGAGAAACATGTTTTAGGCAGGAAACAGACTCACTCTTAATAGCCCCCACCTTTGTCAATGGGCCATTAAAATGCCTGAGTCAGTCTATTCTACATAACAAAGATCTCCCCTTCAGCTCCAGGGTGATGGGATTAAGGCATGATAGTATTAGCTCTTTACCCATCTCACCACAGGGCACCTGGGCACACAACCAAACTTGGGACTCAAAAGACACACAACCTACAGAGTTAGCTAAGACACCACCACCTCCGCCCCTTGGAGTCAGACAACCAATCAGAATACATTTCTTACACAGGAACAGGAAACAGAGAGGTGGGCCGAACAGCGAGTATAAAAAATTCAGGAAGTCTCTGCAAGCCCCCTTTTCTCTCTTTTCTTTTTCACCCAACATCTGGAACAGAGGTGGGTTCCTACCAGTTCGCACCTATTCGGTAGAACCGGTTCATCAAATCTACCGAACTGGTTAGAAGAGGTTCCACCAGTGGACCCGGAAAGCAGGCCACACCTACAGAAGAGGTTCCAACATTGTTTGAAACCCACCACTGGTCCTTGGATATGATTATTCTACACTATCATGCTCATATTTATAAAACTCAGTGCCTCTGTGAAAGGTAAGGATGACTACTGCGTTTGTGGTACAATCAGAACATTGCGTGTGTTGAAGTTGTTTTAACGCAAACCAAAGATGCCTTTTAAAAAACAAGTTGACATCATATTCTTATGCATGCCAGTGCTGTGTGTGAGGTAATTTAAGGTGGTTCTGACAAGTGTCGTCGGCATCTTCATATCCGGTCACATGGGCGGCAAGCCACTCCCATCCGGTCACATGGGCAGCAAGCCACTCCCACAAGGGAGGCCACACCCACAGAGTAGGTTCGAACAATTTTTGAAACCCACCACTGATCTGGAAGCATGTGATCACCTTTTCTGTTCAAGAAACTCAAGCCATGTGGTCCTGTCCACCATTAAAACCATCTTTCCAAGCAACCTCCATGTTTCCAGTGTCTTTTTCCCCACTTGGAGCTGAACCCCGATGGACATTTCTTCCAACACTTTAAACAAGAGATGCTGGAGATTATATACTTGGATTCGAGTGTCGAGTTTTGAGTTTCATTTTATTTATATGCCGCCCTATTCCCGGTGGGACTCAGGGCGGCGCACAAACCCAAAGAGGGGAAGGGAAAAACACAAAAACTACAAAAGTACAGGGCATTTAAAAACAACCAACAGCCACACGATTCGAGAGGGGAAGGGAACTCATCAACCCCAGGCCTGCCGACACAGCCAGGTTTTAACGGCTTTTCGGAAGGCCTGGAGAGAGGTGAGGGTCCGAATCTCTGCGCAGAGTTCGTTCCAAAGGGCCGGAGCCGCCACAGAGAAGGCCCTCCCCCGGGTAGTGGCCAGATGACATTGGCTGGTAGACGGAACCCGGAGGAGGCCTAACCTGTGTGATCTAATGGGTCTTTGGGAGGTAATTGATAGCAGGTGCTCCATCCTGATGTTGCAGCTCACCCCTCCAAACTCATCCATATTGTGAGAACAATTGAGCCAACATACAAAGACAAAGCTTGTCCTGGCACTCAATTGTCTTTCTTGTAACAGCACACAGCAGTCATCTGTTGCTGTTAGAATGCAAACACCCGTATCTGTGCTGGGGTAAAGGCCCAGTTCTGAGCAAATATTCAACCATTACAAACTAGAATATCTTGCATAACAGATGCGCCTTCCCTTTTATACTTTGCAATCAATGGCCCAGTTTCCAAGGGAAGAAAAAGATGAAGTCAGCCTATTCATTTCTCTCCATCACCATCCACCCTGCCTGGCAGTTCTTTGAATAGTTCAGTACCAGGATCCACTCAAACTAGCACGGACAGCCACTGTTTATTTTCCTCCAAGATGGTTCAATTTAGCTTTGTCATGCTAGGCCCAAGGTCTTAGTACTGAGAAGGTTTTACTTTCAATTGCAAAGACTGGCTGTTGGTTCCCATTCTGATCGTGCTGTCATCCCCAGAGTGCTAAATTCCCTTTGGCTTTCTTTCCTGCTTCCCATTATCAATCAACCCTTTGTGTTTCTTGAGGGAATTCAGGTCCCTGGTGATGCACACGCATTGAATGGAGGTCACAGGCCAACCACCTCACAAGATGCAGAAGGCCAATAAATCTGAACAGTGGAGAGAAAGCAGTTGGGAATCCTCCCACGGCTGCAACTACAAGCAAGCTGATGAAATGCAAAACCCCAGGTTTTAAATATTTGCCTTTTTAGAATAAAAAAATATCAATAGTCCTGAAGATAACATAGACCAAGCCAGCTGGTCTAAATTATCTAATTTGGAATACAGCCTCAGTTGTACCCATAAAGCCATTTCACTAATTCCATGTAAAGGACAACATACAACTATTTTTCTTATACCAGTTCATAGCAAAGCATAGATTAATTTGCTATTGTGTGAGGTGTGTGTGTGTGTGTGTGTGTGTGTGTGTGTGTGTGTGTGTGAGAGAGAGAGAGAGAGAGAGAGAGAGAGAGAGAGAGAGAGAGAGAGAGAGAGAGAAAGAAAGAAAGAAAGAAAGAAAGAAAGAAAGAAAGAAAGAAAGAAAGAAAGAAAGAAAGAAACACTAAGTGCAAGAAGTCCAATTCAGATCCAGTCCCGCTTTCATTGAAATCTTTTCTCTGAAATTAGAATACTACTTCTTTTGATGTTCATTCTTAAATTAATGTCTTGGAGAAAGGTGATAGGAATGTTTATCGAATGTGTAGATGACATAACATATGGACAGCAAATAACCCAGAAGTCAGAAATGAAATTCAAAACAAGCTTGATAAGTTAGAGAAATAGGCTGAAAGTAACAAAATGAAATGCAAGAGAAATACGTGCAAAGTTCTCCTCTTACATAACAAAAAAATCAAATACTCATGTACACTATGAGGGATACCTGAGATAGGAGTTTTAGTTATTGGATGAACGCAGGTTCATTTGAGCTTGGTTATTTTCTTGCACATGTTTCATTACCCAGCTAGGTAACATCATCAGTGCTAGTAGCCAAGATTTCATTCACCAGTGCTAGAGATTCATTTCTCTATTACCAAGAAGTATATCTTAACAGTTTTTCAGAAAGCTGTTAGAGAATCCCAATATCTATATGCAAGGAGATATATTGGTTCTAAAAGTAATTGCTGGAATTCTTGTGACCCTCATCCCATCTCTCCTAATAGATCTTCCTAGAGATACCTGGCTAGGTAAAGGCTTACATGAAAAGGATTTTGGAAAAGTGGTTTGCAAAATAGTTTGAGCCAACAGTGTGATTCATGGATTACTGCCTCCCCTTCATGGACTACTGCTTTGTCATGGCAAAGGGGCTTGTGTAGCTCAATGAAACTATGAGCCACTCAAGACGGACAGGTCATAGCAGAGAGCTCTGACAAAACGTGATCCACTGGAGAAGGAAATGGCAACCCACTCCAGTATCTTTGCCATGAAAACCTCATGGACTGTACCAAAAGGCAAAAAGATATGACGCCAGAAGATGAGCCCCTCAGGTCGGAAAGTGTCCAATATGCTACTGGGGAAGAGCAGAGGACTAGTACTAGTAGCACCACGAAGAGTGAAGCAGCTGGTCCAAAGCCAAAAGGATGCTCAACTGTGGGTGTATCTGGTGTGAAAGGAAAGTCTGATGCTGTAAAAATCTATGAGGTGGCTGGATGGAGGCATGAGCTTAAATGGACTCCAGACGATGGTAGAGGACAGGAAGGCCTGGAGGAACATTGCCCATGGGAGTGCGATGGGTCGGGCACGACTTCGCAACTAACAACGATAAAAGTGTGAGGCCAAAAAAAGCAGATAAAAATGTAGGATGCATAAAAAAAAAAAATTCCAGTTCTTGGGAAAAATACTATCGTTTAAAAAAGAGAAATTAGAATAGGTTCAAGGGTAATTGGGGGATTAGAAACTCAGGCTTATGAAGAGAAATTCCTGGGTATGTTTAGCTTTCAGGAAAATAGGGGGAGGGGTATACTAGCAATCTTCAAATACTTGAGAAAATGTCATGTAGAGGGTCAAGATCTCTTCTTTCTCATTCCAGAATGCAGGGTACAGACTAATGGATTTGATTTATTGAATATTTTTTAGGAGAAAAATTATTTGTAACAGTAAAAAACAGTTTGACACTAGCCAGAGAAATGATGGTTGAAAAGTAATTTCACTTAATTGCCAAGAGTTAAACCGTATCTTTCATTTAAACAGAGAGCTTGATTTGATGAACTAAATGGCTCCTTCCAATGCTATGATTCTCTTTCTTCTGTATCTCCTTCAGCAAAAAAATAGATTTTTTTTAAAGTACTGGTAGACTAGGGATGACCAACTTTTTTTGCAGCTGGGGCATGAATAGCCTGAATGTCTTTTGGAAGCATGACTGGTGATACCAGCTGGTCTTCAGGTCTCTGCTGTGCATGCATGGGGGTGGGGTGCATGTGGGGCGCTGCATGTGCAGGGTCGTGGGGTGTGGCACATGTGGGGGGCATGCGTGCATGCACGGGGGTGGAGGGCATGGATATGTTTGCGGGGGAAACATACAGGGGACCACATGCTCATGCGTGGGGTGCACACATTACATTTGGGGGGTTCGGGGTGCGCGCATTTGAGCACTTGGTCCGGAAAAATTTAGCCATCACTGCTCTAACATGTCTTAACAGCAGCAAGGATTATTTTCACACAATACTGGAAAAATGAAGATATACCTCGAGATGAAGAAATAGTCAAGAAGATACTAGATTGTGCAGAAATTGATAGTTGGCTTTGGAAATTAAGCAGAAAGAGGATGTAAAATATTATCAAACATGGGATTTATTTTACCAATGGAAAAACAGAGTGGAGATTAAGAATGTAATTGGTATTGTTAAGCAAATTGAATACCAAGACAACACGATGTTTATAAAGCACTAAGAACTGTATTTAATAGAAAATCCGCGGGCAGGATGCCTCATGTGTTGGCCATGCCCATGCCCAATTTAACAAGGGGGGGGAGTCACGACATGTCATATGATGATGCCGTGAGAATGTGAGTTTGACACCCCTGCTCTAGAGCCAGCATATCCGAAGAATCTTTAAAGGTGCAAAAAAAAGAATTTGAAGGACACATGAAATGTACAGATTTGTCTATGTCTGATGCTGATAGTTGGTGTAGGGAGCAATTATACACTCTTTGTTCTCTCATGAAAAGCAACCTTGGACAGCTGCAGGTGTAATTAAAAGATGGACCACAGGAAGGTCCACCCAACTCTTTCTCAAGGGGGACATGCCTGCAATCAAAATTGTTTCCCTTAGTTGGTTTAGTGGGGGAGCAGAAGTGACAGAGTTGGCTTATTTAGTTTTTGGCTGTGTTGTTCAAAGGGAAGAGAAAGACTCTCTTCACTTTTTTCCAGATGTACCTGCACTGTTTTGATGCATGTGTGACTCTTCTACTCATCTGACCCAGTTCTGCTTTTTTGGTACCACAAAGGGATGGCAGAAGGAGCAGGAAGGAGAAAGCAACATAAGTAGTAGAGAAAGAGCTAATAACTGTAATAGTTTTAAAGCTCAGAGTATCAACCCTGTTAACTCTCAAGACTCTTTTTTCCTACTATTTATTCAAAATGGACTGTGATTAATCTATATTGGGATATAGACAAGAATAGAACCGAGTAGAGTGGAACGGAATGGAACGGAACAGAACAGAACAGAACAGAACAGAATACAATTCTTTATTGGCCAAGTGTGATTGGACAAACAAAGAATTTGTCTTTGGTGCAAATGCATACATAAGAGAATAAAATACATTCATCAAGAATAAAAAGATACTTAGTTATAGTCAAGGTTACTAATAAGCTATCAAATTGTAGTAGGAAACAAATAAAAATAATATAAATTGAGAGATACAAGCAGCATGGTTATAGTCATAAGAGAGATAGATGCTAGGAAGGAAGAATAACATTAATACATTCTTAACAAATTACTGACAGTGTTGTGGGAATCAGTTGTTAAATAGAATGATAGCATTTGGGGGGAAACTCTCCTTGCGTCTAATTGTTCTGGTGTGCAGTGCCCTATAGAGTCGTTTTGAGGGTAGAGGTTGAAACAATTTATGTCCAGGATGTGAGGGGTCTGTATCAGTGGTGGGTTCCAGTTCCCGTCACAACTGGTACGCTGTGACAGTGCCGGGCGTCCACCAGGTGCATGCGCACTGCACGCACATGCGCACCCATTCCCCGCAATGCTCCAGCTGCTCGGTGGAGTGTTATGCAGGCAGTATACACTGTGTGCGCATGCGCAAATGACCTAGTTGGGTCACATACAGGTAAGGAACGCGGGGGTGGGGCCCTCCGAAGCACCATACCAGAACAGTGCCTGCTGCTCCCAGCAGGCACCAGTATGCCTGTACCGGGGCGTACCAGCCTGAACCCACCACTGGTCTGTAGATATTTTCACAGCCCACTTTTTGAATTATGCAGTATATAGGTCCTCAATGGAAGGCAGGTCGATAGCAATGGTTTTTTTTCTGCAGTTCTAATTATCCGTTGAAGTCTGTGTCTGTCTGGGTTGCAGAGCCAAATAGGACAGTTATAGAGGTGCAGATGACAGACTCAATAATTCCTCTGTGGCAGCTTGAGGATGTGTGGATTTCCACTCCCAGGATTCTGCAAAATTCTGGGAGTTGAAGTCCACACATTGTCTGGTTGCCATTGGCAAGAAAATCTGTTCCCCTGGCTGCTTTTCATTTGATTTTAAATGAAAAAGAAATGGAATTTTTACATAGTTTACATATAAGGTGTATGTATATGTCTGTGTGTGTGTGTGTGTGTGTGTGTGTGTGTGCGTCTAATCTCCTCAAAGCAAATTTGTTTGGCAAAAAGAATGAAAACATTGCATGGATGTGCATAGTTCAGCATGATCTACGTGAAAGATTAGCGTGAGGGACTGACAGCCCATCCATCTGAGACATTCCTCAAGGCCCTGCGAATCCTCTTGATGCAACATGGATGGAGGGGAAAAAAACATTCAATTATTGTAATCGTTACAGCTGAAGTAAACAAACCACTTAATGGGAGGTGGGGACAACTGCTTTGCGTAACAAGCAATTAAAATAAGACATGGGACAAGACTTGGCCTTGCGGTTTTTGCCCCCCAGGACTGCAGATGTGGTGCGCTGGCAATCTTTGCATGAGCAACATTAGAAAAGGACCGTGGTGTGAGTTCTGCTTCTGTAAACGTGCAGAGGAAGATGAGGGCACTGTCCTCTTGAAAATGTCCAAACATTCTCAGAAATGTGGGGTGTGAAGGACCTTCTTAAAATCCCCTATCCAGCTTGTGGGAAGAGAGCTTGGAGAAGACCATATCTCAGCATTTCTTCAGGGAAGGAAAAATTCTTCAGTGATGTTTCAAGAGAATGATTTCCTGAGTGGCAACATCAACATATCGAGTGAAAAAAAGCCCCTAGAAATAATCCCTCCCCCTTGTGGGAATAGACACTGCAGCATGGAATGTCAAGATGACTGTACTTTGCTGGAGAGATTGTGAAAACAATAGGGAAACAGGACACATTCCTTGGCTGCTTTGTAAATTGGATGAAGGAAACACGACACTCTACCCATGAGAATCTCTGTCCTTCTCTTCTCCACTGAATGGATTTCTAAATAAACTTCTGTTTTTACCACCCGATACTGCCCAAAAATTAGCTTAGGTCCAGACAGGATTATTGGGTTCTGCTGATCCAAGCTTGAGGTCTGCCAGGCAAGCATGCTTGTGAACTTCTGCCTGTTTTATTTTTTCACCATCTTTAAAGTGGTTCCCCATAAGGATCGTTGCTCGCAACCGTACACTCACCCCAAATATCAACTCAGGTGGATTGATTTCATGGAGTATTTCGTGCAAGTATTGTTTCCAAATATGTGCTGTGGCACCCAGAAAAATGTGACATCCTTCACTTAATCCTCCAGGGAAAGATTGAAGGCAAACGAGGTCCAGGCAGAAGAAGAACATCATGGCTTCAAAATCTTTGGGCAAAACTCAACAGCACTTTTTCATGCGGCTGTTGACAAAAATAGGATTGGCAACACGATCGCCAACGTCTGATAATGGATATGGCACGAGAAGAAGAAAAATTGTTTCCCAAAACTGGCAAAACCTGTTTGACCAGAGCAAGGGTGGGAAAAATATATATCATCTGACATCACCTTTGATGGTTTTAGAGAGGTAGTGGCTGATTCACACATTGTATTAAACCATAGTTTAGCTCAGTCATGGTTTATTGAACAAGCTATAATACCCTGCCTGACTCATCATACCCAACCATACTTTATGACTCATAATGGCTGGGTTCATATATCATATTACATACTACACCACTATTAAATAATCTATAGTAGGACCTTTCAGAATGCTCCCTAATTGTATTCCACACACCATTGGTAGACCAATTTAGGGATGGAGAGATCGCTGAATAAAATACAATCCTGTGTATATATTAAGTATCATGTACCATGTTGCATTATTATTAACAGGGTAATTTGTTTCAGAAACATCCTTGCGTAGTACTGAGCTTTTGCTTTGTAGGTAGGTAGGTAGGTAGGTGGGTGGGTGGGTGGGTGGGTGGGAGGGAGGGAGGGAGGGAGGGATATCTCTTATTTTTAGTTCGGCACTTTGTCTTCAAAGTAACCTTGGGAGTTGTCCTTAGAAAGAAACAATTTGTAAATTATTCAAAAAGCATGGGTCAGAGACTAATTTGTGTAGCAAATGAAGATTAATGCTGCAGCACAAGCAACTTCATGAAATTTCATGTAACACTTCAGAGAGTGGAAGTATGGAAAATTAAGAATCTGTTTCATCAGACCAAAAGCTGACCCAGTACAGCATTATATTTCTTCTTTCCTACAAGAACACTGTAAATAAAACTCTCTCATGGTGCTTTAGGAACCGAAAATCCTAAACCTGTGGTACAGGCTGTATGCCTACTTGTTATTGATTTCCTCATTCCCCCCATCCCTTTATCTAATCCCCTTTTATGGCTAACAAATTTTATACTTGAACAGCATCATGGAAGAAAGGAAAGCTTTAAATACTGTGCTTGTAGGTAGTTCTCATAACCACAAATGTGACCAGAATTTCTGTTGCTAAGCAAGGCAGTTGTTAAATGAGTCATATCTGATTTTATTATCTATTTGCCAGATTGCTAAGCGACTCGTTTCCTTGTTGGAAGCCTGCTAAGAAGGTTGAAGATGGTGATCACATTGCTCCATGATGTTGCAACCATCATAAACACATACCAGTTGCCAAGCACTCAACTTTTGATGATATGTCCAGGGGGCTAATGTGGTGGTTGTAAGCACAATTTTCATAAGTCACTTTTTTCAGTGTCATTATAACTTTGAACAGTCATTAAGTGAATAGTTGTAAGTCAAGGACTACCTATATATGGTGGCCTGCACAATCTTTCAATCATGGTATAATGGTCTGTGTACTGTATATACGGTAGGAAAAAATTCAGAATCACTGATAGATTAGTATAAAATAGAAAACTGGGAGTCTAATTTTTTACTGTCTTAAGACGAGTACTTTCTAGCTGTAATGCCATGAGAAGAAAGTGGTTAGTAACTTAAAGCGGTAGTCATTTGTCCTTCTGCCCCCAACGCAGAAGTGTCAAACTCATGGCGTCATGGCGGTGTCACGTGACATATCAGGACTTTTCTCCCCCTTCACTAAACCAGGCAGGGGCAGGACCAGCATGTGATGCATCCAGCCCACGGGCCGCGAGTTTGACACCCCTGCCCCAATGTCTTTGCAGAGGAAAGATAAGAAACGTCTACTTGTGTATGATAAGTATGATAATCACACTGGTTCACTATGGTTAAAGTTCCCATTTTAAAAAATAAAATCCTATACATTGTGGGATTCTTCCCTTGCTACTTCTTCCTTGCCCTATTCCATTAGTGCTGGCACACACAAAAAACTAAGCTAATGCAGAGGAGCTGTGCATATAATCCTTAACATTCTAACTGGGAGCTACTTTTGGCAATACGTACACACTCTGTTGAATGGAGCATTTACCATGATGTTTTGATTCAGGCTTAAGCAATGGTAACAGAGTGGTAGCTGATTGCCCTTCTTCAAACCGATGCAGAAACCTATGACACCTGCTCCCAATTAAATCAGAATCTGGCTTCTATTCAGAAGCATTTCTCTCTCAAAGACCTTATGGCTGGCTGAAATGTACTTGCAGAGTTAGGCTGGATATGCTGAATCTGAGCATCAAAAACATTGATCACCTCTGGCTTAATTAAGGCCTCAATTGAGGATCAAGCAATAGCCATAGAGCATGGGTCAAGTATCACCCCACTTCAGCATCATTTCAAGGTGCCATGTGGAAACAGTGCCAGATGTTGCTATTTACCGATTCTTTTCGCCACACTACCTCAGCACAAATTTTTCTCAACCTTGGCTACTAGAAGCTGTATGGACTTCAACTCCCCAAATTCCCCAGCCAGGCATGAGGTATGCCATGCTGGTTAGGGAATTCTGGGAGTTGAAGTCCACACATCTTCAAGTGACTAAGGTTGGAAAAGTCTTATCCCAATGAAAATTTTACAACTGGGTACAATCAATAAGTAACAAATAAGCCATTATGCAGAGGTGGGCATCACATACTGTAACAACCAGTTCGCCCAAAACCAAAAATGTGGGTGTGCACGCCTTCCGCACATGCATGCGGCATCAAGAAAATGGCGATTATATAGGACGGGATAGCGCCAGGGCAGGTGGGTGGGCTCAGCCACTGGTCGGAACTAATGGTTTGACCAAACCGGTCTGAATTGGCAGCAGCTCACTTCTGCCATTAAAGGTATATCCCAAAATAGTTCTCCTGGTGATATTACCCCAAATGAAAAAAAAAACCAACAAAATGTTAAAAAGTTATGATATTTATGTAGTTACTTACCAAGCACATCTAAATTGTGTTAAAGTAACCAAAGTATCTTTACAATCCCCAAGGCATGTCACAACTTTTGACTACCCCTAATGTTTGGAAATTGAAAGTTGAAAAAATTGACACAGCCTACCCTAGGCAGTGAGCAAAGAGCACTGAAAGAGAGAAACACACAACTTTGTCAGGAAATGAATACAATGGAGACAAATTTCATTCATTTCATTCATTCATTTCATTTATTTCATTTGTATGCCACCCTTTTCCCCGAGGGGGACTCAGGGCGGCTCACAAGTTGAGCAAGGGAAAGGGGATACAAACAGTTTAACACCAACACAACACAATACATAATTTAAAAGCACAACAATCATACCATTCGAGATAGGGGCAACGGTTGTTTAGCCCCAGGCCTGTCGGAACAGCCAGGTTTCAAGGGCTTTGCGGAAGGCCTGGAGGGTGGTGAGGGTGTGAATCTCCATGGGGAGTTCGTTCCAGAGGGTCGGAGCAGCCACAGAGAAGGCCCTCCTCCGGGTAGTCGCCAGACGGAATTCGGAGGAGACCTACTCTGTGGGATCTAATCGGTCTGGTGGAGGTAATTGGCAGCAGGCGGTCTCTCAAGTACCCAGGTCCAATACCATGAAGGGCTTTATAAGTGACAAATGATTTAATACTTTATGCACATGATGTTTAAATTCCCTCCATCTTAAAAAGATTCTGTGCAATACGCAGAATGGCAGGTAAGAGCCAATGGAACAATAAACACATACAAGTATGAAAAGTACATTATTATTAAATAATTGCACATGCATGCATCTGGCACTGATGGTTCCCATCATAAAGACCTAAAATGTTCCAGATCAACCACATTTTTATTGGCTAAGACCTTAAGAGAGGGACTCATTCTTCCTTTGTGGGCAAGTTATTTCATAAAAGGGGAGCTCATTCACAGAATGCCTCGTTTCAGGCCCCATTTCCCTACTGTTCAAGGATTCTCTCTTCACTTGGATTGGGTGGGCAGATCAAGTTTGGATAGGACATCTTGTAGATATCCAGACCCTGAGTCACATAATGTTTTACAGCTAGCAAACATTACCTTGCATTGTATTTGAAAAGAAACTAGTGGTGACTATAGGTAGTCTTTGGGTTAGATTGGGACCAGAATTTTCATTGTTAAGAAATGTAATCATAAAGTGCAACATCACATGACCATGTCATTTACCAATAGCAGTAGTAATTCTGGCAATCCATGTTGCCATCATAACCCAAGGACCATGTAGGTCAGGGAATGTCAAACTCATATTGTCATGGCATCGTCAAATGATGTATCATGACTTTTTCCCCCTTCGCTAAACCAAGCATGGGCGTGGCCAGCATGTGACTCATCCAGCCCGCAGACTGTGAGTTTGTTGACCCTGATGTAGGTCATTAAGTGAAGTTCTCATATGAGCACAAATTCTGATTTCCTGCCAGCTTCCCCATTGATTTTGCTTGTGGAAAGCCTGCAGGAAATGTCAAAAATTGCAATCATGTGACCACAGCTTGCTGTGACATCATTGTTTTCAGCCAGATGCCCTGACTATGATCACATGACAGTAGTGATGCGGGGGTATCCATAACTACAAGGACCCATCAGAAGTACCATACAAGCAGCACCAATGCAATTTTGAATGGTCACTGAACAAATTTTCGTAAGGACTACCTGCAGTGCATCTCCCTTTTTTTTTTTGTCTTACATGGTAATAAAGAGACTGTCACATTAGCAGTAGACAGATTTTACATTTTGAATCAGTTGAAGTTTCTGGGTAGTCTTCAAGCCCTATGTAAAACAAATTACAGTGATCCACAATGGCAAATAAAATGATTTTTTTTTATAAAGACACTGGGGAAAAATGAAGCAGTTAACAAAAAAAATGATCCTTTATAAAATGTGGACAGTAGAAGCATAAGAGAGATCAAAATAGTGTTTTGCAAATGCAGAATGCAAAGTGTATCAGTGGAACAAATTTCCTGGAATTTTTTTAAATCCCTTCAGACAATGGATAAACAAAGTTTTCAAACCATCTGTCTACACATGGTCATGGACAATGTCCATTTTAGCTGTTTTGGCATGTGGGTCTTCACTGAATTGGAGGAGATAATGTTTTAAAAGTTCATATTCGAACCAAGCACAGGACAAGATTAGAAGACAAGCTGCACTGATTGAAATGGACTTAAAAACACAGGCTGGAAGATGCAAAGTATTTTCTTCTCTCTAGGGGTAGCAAAGGTACACAATAAAACACATGTGTGTCTCGTTTTATAGCCTGTCCTACAAAGGAAATCTGGGCACAGGGACAGAATTTCTGGCAGTGCACTTCAGAACACCTTCTGGGATCAATTTAATGTGCTACACAAACTTGGAAACAGAAGAGCCAATGTGGCGGAGTAGCTAGAATAAGAGTCTTGGAACAGGACTGGAAAGGCACAGGTTCAAAAGCACTCTGAACCTGAAGCCTGTTAGCTACAGCCAGATATTGTATTATCTGCATAGCCAGATGTTGTATTATCTAACCTTGCAGGTTTGATGTCAGATTATAAAAAGATGGGGGAGAGAATCCCATGACTCACTTTCAGCTACCAATAAAAGAGAATATTTATAGCTCAGGGTTGAAAGTCTTTGGTGATTTCTGAACTTGGTCGTTTTCTTGCAGACCTTTCATTACCCAAGCAGGGTAACATCATCAGTGCTCTGATGCAGCCCTGGTGCTGTTCCTTAGCTGCAGCACTGATGATGTAACCTAGCTTGGGTAATGAAAGGCCTACAAAAAAACAACGCAGCTAAGAGAGCACCAAGGTCCTTCACTTTGAGCTTCTTAGAACATAAACATAAATAAGATAAAGAACATGTTTTTTTAAAAAAGAGAGATTGCCTGAGAATGCAAGGGTACTATTATTCACTCTACCCATTGTTTGGGAACCATTATTGGTGACAGCTGGCATTGAAATATTTTTAAATAATAATATTAGTTTGGTGCAAATATCACCATAATTTCAGTGCAAGTGTCTCATATTTAATACTGTGGTGGCAGTACTAGCTCCTCCCACTGCTTCCAGACTTGTTATTGTAGTTCCTTGATCGATGGCCGGTGATTGTTGATGCTGTTGCTTTTTAGCTTGTTTCTCCATTTGTCTAGTAGTCATGCGGCTAGGTCTTTGTTCCATAACACCTTGCATTTCTAGAAAAGAGAGATGCTCCATCTTGTCTGGTGGTTGTGTAGTTTGCTGTCTATCCTGTCCTTCTTGTGGTCTTTCTCTAGGTCCAGATGGTGCAGGGTATTTGGCCTTCAATATATTATAATAAAAATCTCGGGCTTTCCATACAGAGTTGAGGCAATACCTTTGCTTATCAAATGTAAATATAATGCCAAATGGTGCATCCCATCTATACTGTATCTGACGATTTCTGAGTTCTTCGACCAAAAAAGTGTAGTCTCTCCTGGCTCTTAACATTTGAGGTGGTATCTCTTTCAAAACAGTCAGGTCTTGACTGCCAATTTGAAGCTTAGTGTTATAAGACGCTTGCAGTACCATATTTCTAAGCTCTCTTGTAGTAAAATATATAACGATGTCTCGAGGAAGCAGTGCAAGTGTCTCATGTTTAATACTGTGGTGGCACAATGACTAGAATACAATACTGCAGGCTAACTCTGTCGACTGCCAGCAGTTCGATCCTGACCGGTTCAAGATTGACTCAGCCTTCCATCCTTCTGAGGTCAGTAGAATGAGGACCTAGATTGTTGGGGCAATATGCTGACTCTGTAAACCACTTAGAGAGGGCTGTGAAGCACTGTGAAGCGGTATATAAGTCTAAGCGCTATTGCTACTGATGAAGATTAACTTCACTAGTTTCCAACATCCATCCATTCTATCAACAAGTTAAAATGCCATCCTGCAAACTCAGGATCAGTGGTCTTCAACTTTTGGGGACCTAGGAGATATCTGGAATTTTGAAAGCATCTTACCGATACTCTGAGAAAATATCTATAGGGAAGGGCTGCCTAATTATTATAAATATGCATATGTTAAAAGTCAAAGTACTAGCCAGCAATCACCCACCATTTCATTTTCGAAGAATGCTTTTGTCTGGTATTTTGCTTTGTAGAAGACCAACTACTCAAGCACATTTTAAATAAAATAATCTTTAAAAAGTAAATTTAGAGCAGCAACCTTGAAGTGAACTGAAGTACATGTCAGCATACCTAAGGGCACTCTTAGCAAGTAGTTGAGCACTGAGGCTATATCACATGCTCCACCTTCATTATACATTAGAGCAGTATTTTTCACATGTGACAACTTTAAGATGTGTGGACTTCAACTCCCAACCCCCCCCCTCCCCAATCAGCTTGCTGGCTGGATTATTCATGGAGTTGAAGCCCACACATCTTAAAGTTGACAAGGTTGAAAATAGTGCTTTACAGCAGGAGTCTCCAACTGGCGGCCAGCGGGCCAGATGTGTTGTGCACAGGCCACGCCCACCCCAGCTCCGCAAATGGGGAAAACATCATGAAACATCAGTTGACAGCAATGTGACACTGTGAGTTTGACACCCATGCTTTACAACATGCAGATAATTATCTAGGTCAGAAGACGACAAATGTCACATTAGTACATCCTTGACCTGCCCTACTTATTTCACTTATCCTTGCTCTGTCCTTGAAGAGTAGCTTGACGCTCCATGATCTTGACTACACCTAGAGTGGTTTTGAATGCTTTGATTTGTCACAAACAATACATAACTTTGCGTATCTCAAACAGCTTCACCTGCTGATTCTACAACCTCTACAGCCTGAGGTTGTTCTTTTTTTTCTGCCTGGTTGGCATTTCTTTTTCTTTGCAGAAAAACAGGAGTTCTATATTCTGGAAACTGCCTGTACTTTTCCTCTCCCTGCTTATTCCAAACAGCTAGTCAAGATACCACAAGACATTTCTTTACTGTAGACTGGAGAGCACATGTATGAATAAGCCTTGCCATGAATTTTCTCTTTGCTTCCAGCAGCAGAAACAAGCGTTCCAGTGTCCCATATTTAGCGAAGGCAAGCTGGATGATAAAGTAAGAATTCTGCTGAGCTCCCAACAAATGCTTCTTTCAGAAATGAAGTGGCCCACAGCTATCCTGGTGTCACATGACCCAGCCTGTGGATTTCAATGCACTCCACAGCAACCATAATACACTAAATGTAGCAGCCTTGACTGAGATGAGTGTTGAGTTCCTGAAATGCATTCCCTGGATCTCTGCTGGAGAAGATATTTATTCTAATAACTTCTCTGAGTTTATGCCTTGGTTCCAAACTACACAAACAGCATTCCCCAACCGGGTGCCCTCCTTTATTTTTATTGCTTTAGGAAATAAAAAGAAGGACCACAAAGTATTCACTAAATCATCTAACTTTCTCCTTAGTGATGGCATGCCATTCTTCCTTTGCATTTATTTTTTAAACCATATATTTTCTAGGCTCAACAAGTGAAATTTTTTATGAGGCAGGCGATGTATATCGCCTGCCTCTCAACCACTGCAGCTATTTTGAAATAGCAAAAACACTTAGACGTATATACCGCTTCATAGTGCTTTTACAGACCTCTCTAAGCAGTTTACAGAGTCAGCCTATTGCCCCCAACAATCTGGGCCCTCATTTTACCCACCTTGGAAGGACGGAAGGCTGAGTCAACCTGGAGCCGGTGAGATTTGAACTGCCAAACTGCAGCTAGCAGTCAGCTAAAGTAGCCTGCAGTACTTCACTCTAATTACTGTGCCACCTCGGCTCCTCATTTTCTTTCTTCCTTTGAACTATGAGTTCAAATAATATTGAATTTGGTTAACTATCTCGATGCATAAAAATATCAGCATATTCCCCAAAGACATTAGGATTGTCAAGTGTCCAGGACAGACTAGGGGAAAACATGTCTGAGTTTGCCCAGAGAGAAGGATGGTCATATTCTGGAGCTGAGGTAGGTCTCGATTATAGCAGTTTTCATTGTGAGTTATTGTGAGATCTCTCTAGATTGCTGGAAGCAAATGAATCCTTGGGAACTGTCACATGGCAGAAGTGGACAGAACTTATTGCAGAGCTCTAATATCTATCACATTAGTTGTTAACAATCACAAACTAATATAGTTTGATTTTGGCTTTGCATATTGCATGAACCCAACTGTTGGTTTACGAACTTACTCCTTTGTATGAACTTAGAAAGCAATGGTTTATTCAACAGTCATTAATTAAACTAATGTTGCCCCACGGTGCTTTTTTAAAGGCAACTGGGCTTTGTTTTTCTTAGAAGACATTTTGCTTCTCATCCAAGAAGCAACTGAAGAAGCTTCTTGGATAAGAAGAGAAACATCTTCAAAAAACAACAACAACATCCAGTTGACTTTTAAAAAACCATCTTTGGAACAACCATGACCTGGATGACTGAGGATCTCCATAGACATTAAACTATGGTTCCATTCAACCCACTTAACAATTTTGGTTCACCGAAAATGAGTGTGTGCGCATGCACAAGGGATGGCTGCAAGTTCCCCACTGCAGCACTTTAGGTAAGAAGAACCCGGATGTAGTTTGAGGCCAGAGGGGGGCAGCATGCGGGTGGAGGCCCTGGGCAAGGCTGGAGCCAGGAAATGGTCCATTCCCATACCCGGCCAAGGTGGGCGGCGAGTGGGAGGCAGCTCTGGGGCAATGCTTGAGCTGGGGATTGCCATGCCCTGAGCCCTGATCTGAGGTGAAGAGCAAGCGGGCGGCATGATTAACTTTGGTGACCAGAGCGGGAGAGGCATGGAGGCTCGCTGGACTATGTGGTGAAGGGAAGATAATATATAGGGCAGCGTGGAGTGGGGCAGGGTGGGTGGGGCTAGCCGGTGGTCGATTTTACCAGTTCTCCAAACTGCGCAAAATTACAACAACAACTGGTTTTCCTGAACTGGCTAAATCCCACCCCTGGTTCCATGTAATTTGCGAATCTATTATTACACTTAGAAAGAATACTTTCTGAACATATGTCAGAAGATTAGAATGAAAGTTAGAATCCTTCTCCTGATTATTCCCAAACCCATAAATAGAAGGGAGGGGAGATCTGCTACTAATGATAAACAATATCAGAAAGTTCTTCCTGATTGACTACAAACTATTCAAGGATTGACTAGGATCAAATTCTACCTTCAATTCATCCTCTCCCTAAGGGAAGAGATATCTTTTCTTCGTCTCTCTTTCTCTTTATAAACACATTATTTACTTGCTGATGTTCCCACTAACTTGAATGCAGGTTCTGTGGGACAGTCCACTGATTCTTCTCACAGATTTTCCATAGCAATGTGGAATGGACTAAAAATGACATCTCACTGGGGGGGGGGGGAAAGAACTGAGTCACTATGATGATCAAAATACCTAATTCTTGTGCTAATTAAGTTCCAGTCCTTAATTTTCACTGCAGAGTTAAATCTACTGGGAAAATAAACTCTGCCTTTAACCTCTGCCCTTAAACATTCTTTAAAAAGACTGTCAACTTCCATGGCAAAGTCACCCTAACAAGATATTTTGTTACATAAACATTCCAAAACTATGATATTTGGAATCAACATTCTTTGTTTACTGCTGGCATTCTTGTGATGCTGCTTCCATTAACATTAAACTGGAATTAGCTGGTTACTTCTTAAATGTTTGAAGTTTATTGATTCCTTTTTCTTCAATTGCAACTTGAAACCATCATGTTAGGGCAAATGTCCTGCCCTGAATGAAGGGCCCCATTCACAAGTAAATATGACTTATTTGCAGGTGTTTCTCTTGGTTATTATTTGGATAAATTTGTTGGTATTGTAGTTTGAAGAATCATATTTTGAATTTTAGTATTCTTGTAGTATTAGAAGCGATCCCAAATAAGCATGGTGAATGGCCTAGAACTTGGAAGGGTAGCTATTTGCAATGCTATATAAAGCTGTTTTTTTGCAATGCACTATTCTTTCTTGCCTCGTACGTAAGCGAGGTCAAACTCTCATGCAAGTAGCAAATCTCCATGACATTAGCAAAACTCA
Source organism: Thamnophis sirtalis (assembly GCF_051295495.1). Taxonomy (NCBI): domain Eukaryota; kingdom Metazoa; phylum Chordata; class Lepidosauria; order Squamata; family Natricidae; genus Thamnophis; species Thamnophis sirtalis. The sequence continues at coordinate 77,608,225 of NW_028261387.1, forward strand.
CATTCTTTACTATGTAACATCCTTTCTGTGTCTAAAGGGAGGTTTGACATGTAGGTCAGCTGTCCTCCAATTACGCTGATTTACTCAAGGATAAAGATAAACTCATTCAGGATTTGCAACATTTAGAAAATTAGAGGAACACTGTTACAATAACCTGGAATGGTAATTTGCTTGATATCCGTGCATCTGATAAGCTATTTGCTAAGGTAGTACAATTTCTCTTCTCTGAACAAGCCTGCTTCCTTATTAGATAACTGTCAAACGATTATTCAATTAGACTGTATCCCTTAGAATCAGGGGTGGGCTTCAACCAGTTTGGGTGAAATGCTTCGCTCTCGGACGATCAGGGTGGCCCGCCTGCTCTTGCACTTTACTTATCTATATCCTCTCAGCTGATTATCAGCGCAGAGCAGATTGCTGTGCCTCAGGTGTGTTACTCCCCAAGAAGAAACATGGAAGGTAAGTTTTGGTAAAACTGTGCCTGCACGCAGCACATGATCATTGGCAGGATCCCACCACTACTTAGAATGTAACATAATCTATGCCAGATCTACCTTGACCCAATATCAGGGTTCTTGGCATTGCCTCCTGCAAGTCTGGAAATCACTATTTATTTGCTAGTTTAAAAGAAAACCAGTTTTCTAGATGTCTCCAATCATTTATTTTATTTATTTACTGGATTGTGCGTTTATTGGATTTATTGGATTATGAGGATCAATATACTACCTACAGGTGGTCCTCAACGTAGGACCATAAGTGAGCCTAAAATTTATGTTGCTAAGTGAAACATTTGTTAAGTAAGTTTTGCCCCATTTTACAACTTTTCGTGCCACTGTTGTTGAGTGCATCATTGCAATTGTTAAGTTAGTAACACGGCTGTTGAGTGAATTTGGCTTCCCCATTGACTTTCCTTGTCAGAAATTCATAAAAGCAGATCATATGACCCCAAGGACATAGCAACCGTCATAAACATGAACCAGTTGCGAAGCATCTGAATTTTGATCATGTGATCATGGGGATATTGCAATGGTTGTAAGTGTGAAAAATGGTCATAAGTCACATTTCCAATGCTGTTGCAACCCCAACAGTCATTAAATGAATGTTTGTAAGTTGAGGACTATTCTATATGGGTTTCATTTAGAGAACATTGAATTCAGTCAATTATGGCTCATTCAGCAAACTGTGGATTAGCAAACCATGGATGAATACAGTGTGTGAAGCAAGTTAACATGGTTCCCACAAGTTCTAGCCAACAGGATATTGACAGAGTAATGTATGTAGATAACAAAATACATTGTTTTAATTTCCTGATAGAGTTGTTTAAGTAGAGTTTTCAGTGTAGATTGCCTGACTTATAGCTCTTAAGAGCTGATAAAAGCCTGCTGAAAGTTTGATATTCACATTAGAGCTGATATTCAGATAAAGGATCTTAATCAGTGGTGGGTTCGGACCGGTTCAGTCGAATCAGTAGTGGTTTGGAAGCTTGGGTCGCTGGAACTGTCAGCGACTCAGGCCTGCCACGCCCCTGAACCAGTTCTCTAAAAGCCGAGGTGGCACAGTGGTTAAATGCAGCACTGCAGGCTACTTCAGCTGACTGCAGTTCTGCAGTTCGGCTGTTCAAATCTCACCGGCTCAGGGTTGACTCAGCCTTCCATCCTTCCGAGGTGGGTAAAATGAGGACCCAGATTGTTGTTGGGGGCAATATGCTGACTCTGTAAACCGCTTAGAGAGGGCTGAAAGCCCTATGAAGCGGTATATAAGTCCAACTGCTATTGCTATTGCTATAGTTCTCTGGGAAGCACCATAGGCACCGCCATCTTGTTTTTCACTTTTGCGCATGCGCACAACAATCTTAATTGCACTGCTCATGCGCATGCACACAAGCAAACTGGCAGTAGTGCCTGCCAGAACCCACCCCTGATTTTAATCAACTGCTGAAATGGTCCAAGAAACAGAGAAGACAGAGAAATACATAAAAGTTTTTTATGAATGTTGCCTGATAATGGTAAAGGAGCTTGCACATCCTTAGAAGACTATTGAGTTGGAACTGTGCACTGACCATGATTACAAATTAGAGATTAGAGAACATATAACCTACCGGAGAATAACATAGCAACCCACTTCCATTATTCTGCCAATAAAACCCAATGGCTATTCATAACCAGGATAATGTTCATATACTGGAAGATTAGCCTCCCAAATAAGAAGATATCTAATGAGCTACTCATAAGGATTTACTGGGAACACCATTTAGTTGCTATTGTGGTTAGAAGCAAGAGGAAACCCCAATGGTGAGAAAATAGGTAAGATTGTCCTAAAGGTGCTTTTTCAAAAGGCAACTGGACTTTCTTTGTTTTTCCTTGAAGACTTTTGCTTCTCATTAAGAAGCTTCTTGGATGAGAAATGAAAGGTCTTCAAGGCTAAGATCCACATGTGGTTGGAGATACAAAAATATATAGACTTTAAACCAGTTAAGTGCGGTGAGCTTCATGGCCGGTGAGGCAAGCGCGAAAGCCCCACCGAAGCCCCGGCACCACGTCCTCCATAGAGCGGGACCCTCACCGGCCATGAAGCTCACCGTATGTCACTCGGCAGTTCAAACTCTGCTCTGCAGCCCAAACTTTCTCCTCCCAGCAACTTGGCCTGTTGGACACAGTGGTGGCGGGGGAGGAATGGGCTGGGTGGGCTGGCTGGCTGGCTGGGGAGGGGGGAGCCCTTTAAAGCCCTGCTGCCGCGTCTTCCCAGCAAGACTTCCTTTCGGCTCGCGGTTTCCCTTGCCTGCCTTAACCAAAGCTTGGCCCCCTGCCTCTGCTTTCGCGCTCTCCGTCCCTCAGCTGTGCAGCAGCGTCGACGGCAGCTCTCGGCCTACGGTGGCAGCATCACGCAGGCTGTGGAAGGAGAAGGAGGAGGAAGAGGGAACCAAGAGAGGCGTTTAACGGGCGTGCGCCCCACAGCCAGGACCGTCATTGCGCCTCAAGCTACGTTTCTTCCCGCAAAGCCCTTTGGGCAACCCGAGAGCTCCGCCTGACACCCGAAGGGCTTTGCAGGAAGAAACGCGGCTTGAGGCTTATTTAAAAAAATTATTTAAAATTCTTCCTTTCCCTCAGGAGACTGGTGAGGCCCCGCCTCCCCTGCCTCTAGTGACTGCACATCCCTGCTTTAAACCAGAGACTTTTTTATTGGGAATTATACCAAAAATATATAATAGAGACTTGAAATATTTGATTGTAAATGTTTTAACAGCAGCTAGAATTGTATTTGCAAAAAATTGGAAAAATGAGAAAATACCAACGCAGGAGGAAATTATTAAAAAAATTATGGAATGTGCAGAAATGAGTAAATTGACATTTGAAATTAGAGAACAAGAAGATGAACAATTTTACAAGGTTTGGGATTTGTTTTAGATAAAAAATCATGGTAATGGAAAAAGTGGGAGAAGTTTTTATATTTTAAGAATAATAGAATGATATATGCAATACTATGAGGGTTTAGCACTGTTAAATTAGAAAAGATGTAATGGAATGATGTATGTATGATTTCAATATATAGAATATTTTGTTTAAAATGTAGGAATAATAATTGGAGTTGAACTATTGATGCAAAATGAGGTTGTATGTATGGAATCAATATTTATAATATCTTGTTTAAAATTAAGGAATAATAATTATAGTTGAAAAATTGACATATAACAATAATGTACTCATGTTTATCTAATGAACAATTTGTGATTCGATTTATAATTGTAAGTGGTGACTATGGAAAGGACGCACAAAATCTTGTATCCAAACGACACGCTATATGAAATGGAAGAAGGTTGTATGTGTTTTATGTTTTTGTTTGTTTTTGCTTGTTTAAAAATAAAATAAATTTTTTAAAAAAGAAATGTCTTCAAGGAAAAACAAAGAGAGTCCAGTTGCCTTTTGAAAAAGCACCTTAGGGACAACCATGACCTGAATGACTGAGAATCTTCATAGCAAGAGTACTTAGATTTCTATACCACTTCACAGTGCTTTACAGCCCTCTCTAAGCAGTTTACAGAATCAGCATATTGCTCCCAACAATCTGGGTCCTGATTTTCTGACCTCAGAATAAGGAAGTCTGAGTCAACTTTAAGCAGGTGAGAATCGAACTAGCAAACTGCTGGCAATCAGTAGTCAGCAGAAGTAGCCTGCAGTACTGCTTCTAACCACTGCAACACCACTGCTTCTTGGATGTATGTAAAATTAGTATATGGAATGTTAAAATCATTGTCCTGGGAAAATTTGGTGTTGTCAGAGCAAAAATGTCCAAGAATGAACACTGACATTCTGGGAATCTCTAAAATGGACTGGAATCATTAATTTCACATCACAAGGCCATCGGTTGCTGTTATTACAAACACAACGTTATAAAAATTGGTGCACAGATGCAATCCAAAATGATTGATCTGAATTTGACTTCAAGACAAGCCAGTCAGTATATTACAGGAATCCAAGCCAGTGCTCCAGTCCTTACTGTTTAGAAAACAAATAACTGTTTTATAAAATTATTGGAAGCATCATGACTCAAAGTTTGCAAAATATTTTTTATTTACTTTTATTTCAATGATTTAAGACCAGAATAGGGTTTTTCCAAAGCATTCTGTGCCAAGGTCAAGTGTTAAGAACTCTGAAAACTCCTATCCATAATCCTTACTTAAATCTTATACGCTTCCAATGGCCTGTTTCCTTTAAAACCACAGGATTGAAAATTGTGAACATCTGTGGGTTTCTGCATATACAATAATTATCAGAAATATTTCTTTAAAAAACTAGCAATCCTCCTAAGAATATGGGTGTCCTTTTTTCCACCATAGTGATACTATACCAGTGGTTCCCAAACTTTTTCAGTCCACCGCCCCCCTTGGTGCTACAAACTGATCCTCAGTGCCCCCCCACCCCCAGTGGTGAAATTCATTTTTTTTACTACCGGTTCTGTGGGCGTGGCTTGGTGGGCGTGGCTGGGGAGTCATGTGACTGGGCGGTTTGCATGACGGAAGGAAGACAATATGACGGAAGGAAGATAGTAACAGTAAAATTCAAAACTGTAACAATTAATTGCACATTTATTCAAAATCCAATTTAAAAACCTTTTTAGTTAATGTTAATTCAACAAAATTGTTGAACATGATCCAATGATAGATACCAGGTTTTCAAAGTCTGATAGTCATTTATCAAGAACCTTAGTAACTAGTAACTTAGTAAACTCAGTAAAATTTTGTAACTACTTCACTGTTCTTAGTAGATGATAATTCCTGTGTAGATATTGAAAGAAGTAATCTCAGTAAAGTATTATCACAAAGGACAAAACTGCAACAGATATCATTAAGATATCACAAACTTACACAAAAAGATGTTCTTGTAAGAAACCCAAAATGGATAATAAACACTTTTGTCTTTTATCTAAAGTTTTTCATCTTTAGATCAATGACCTTGATTATTTTTGGTCTCCCTCACAAATATACACATATACCAGTGGTGGGTTTCAAATTTTTTTAGAACCTATTCTGTATGTGTGGCCTATTTTGTGGGCATGGCTTGGCGGTCATGTGGCTGGGTGGGAGTGACCAACTTGTAAAATGTGGTAAAACTCATTTAACAATGCTCTTGCTTAGCAACCAGAATTTTGGGCTCAATTGTGATCATAAGTTCTCTTTCCCTCTTTCTTTCTTTCTTTCTTTCTTTCTTTCTTTCTTTCTTTCCTTTCTTTCCTTTCTTTTTCTTCCTTTCGTCCATTCTTTCTTTCTTGTCTGTCTCTCTCTATTTCTTTCTTTTCTTCCTTTCTCTTCCTTCCTTCCTTTTTCTTTCTTGTCTCTGTCTCCCCCACTTACTTTCTCTTTCCTTCTTTATCTTTCTTTTTCTTTCTCTCTTTCTCTCTCTCTTTTCTCTCTCTCTCCCTCTTCCTTCTTTTTATTCTTTCTTACTCTTTCTCTCTCTCTCACCCTCACTCTCTCTCACACACACACAGATACCATCCAGTTGGCAAAAAATTCTGTTTTGCCAGCTGGGAAGCTGGCAAAGAAGCCTCGTTTTCCCTGCCACCTGCAGTTCTTGAAGGGAAGCGAGCCCCGGGCCTCATTTCTGCTTCCTTCCTCGAGAGCTGGCTTCGGGGACAGCCAGCCTCTCCCTTCACTGCACCCTTCACTTGCCTTTCACCCAGAGGATCTGCCAGTGGGGTGCCTGACATTTCATCTCCCGAGAGAAGCTCGGGAGAGACATGCAAACGGCTGCAACTCGAGGCTCCTGAGGAAGATGTTGGACAGAAGGGGTGGCAGTGGCACCCGCTGCTGCTCTTCTGCTGCTAATGCAGGCCATCTTGGAGAGCATTAAGTTGCAGGTGCACCGATTCCAGCAGCTGCATTTTTCCTTGAAATTTGCTGTCACAGCAACCCGAAGGGGACAATCTCCCAGCGGCATCTCAGGCACTCCCACCCTTAGCCGCAAGGGAGTGAGGATGGCTGGGTGCAGTTTGGCACCTCCCGGCTCCCCTCAGATCATCGAGGGGCCTTGCGCACCTGCTCGCTCACATGGCCTGCGTGCTTCCAGCAGAAATGGGAAGCGCGGGGGATCTTAATGTAGTAGGGCGGGGGAGGCTGGAGCGGGAGGTTAAATAAACAAATTTGGCTCTGCTTCCTTGCGCGGCAAGAAAGAAAGGTGTCTGAGACGCCGCTGGGAGAATGTCCCCTTCGGGTTGTGTCCTCTTACCGTTCCTCTGCCGCCCCCCCCTTGCCTCTTAGCTCCCCCCTAAGTCATCCCACTGCCCCTCAGGGGGTGGTACCACCCACTTTGGGAACCACTGTACTATACTAATCAGAGGTGGGTTCCTACCGGTTCGGTCCGGCTCAGCCAAGTAGATAGTAACTTGGCCAGCCACGTCCCTAAACTAGTTCTATTGGCAGTGCTGTAGGCACCGCCATCTTGGTTTTTTTTACCTACTGCGCATGCATGCATAGCATGCATCAAGCGCGCTTGTGCCCAAAGTGCGTCCCTGAGCGAACCGGCATTAGAAGAAGCCGGAACCCACCCCTGATACTAATGGAATATTTAGAACCAACAGGGAAGGAAAGAGGAACAATTTGCGGTTGAAAAATAGGATAGAAATGTATAATTAAAGCAATAGTCACAGGAGGTGGGGGGAGGGAATGGGAACCAAATCCACAATTAGAATCCCAGAAGGAAAGTGACTTATGGGTATGGGGAATCTGCAGTTCTGAATCCCTCTCCCATTGCTCCTGCATTACCCCTGTGTCAAATTTTCATCTTCTAGGGGATAAAGAGCCATGGCACACGATTCAGAAATGTCTGCAAATAATATATAGGTTGGCCCTGAAGCCATATGGAATCCAGGGGACTCAATTCAACAATTTAACATCTTGGAAACTATTACGTTTCCATTAAGAAAGCTGTGCCTCGTCTTGTTGTATTACAAACAATAGACAACTTAAGTATGATCAGTTACTGTTTGCCAGACACGGAAAATGTGAATGCATGACGGCACATTTCATTTTAAATTGAAGCATTGTCAGTTTTTCCTCTGCATCAAGCTGTTTGGTGGTATTAGACTTTGTTCGATTTTGGGTTTCCAAATTCACAGCCTTCTTCGTGGAATCCTGCATGATGAGGGTCTGTGCAATTTAAGCAAGAACATTTCTGCAAAATCAATGGTGAGATTTTGATTCAAAGATAGGGGGATTCATACAAATCTAAGAAAATAACCTCTGTAACTTTTACAATGCATAAAGATCTAGTAACACCCTGGAAAGTTAGCATGTCTTCAAATGGCGGCCTAAACTAGGGGTGTTAAACTCGATTTCATTGAGGGCCGCATCAGGGTTGTGTTTGACCTCGGCGGGCTGGAGGTGTGTGGCCAGTGGTGGGCGTGGCTATGGTGACCATTTGACATAGGCTCAAGATGCATTTTTCCCCTTCTCTTCGTTCTTTCCATAGTTCTTTTCTATAACCATTTTACTATCTCTTCTACCAGCTATTATTGGCAAACATTTATTACTTATTCTTCATACTCCACTAAGTTTTTTATTTCTAAATCTATACCCCATTGTTTAGTAGCAAATTACTTTTCCAGGCAAAAGAGCTATTTATACTATTGAATTTTTATTATTCAACTGGTAATAAAAATACAATAGCATAAATAACATGATAATGCAAGATCTAACAGCAGAGGTAAAATTTACAGGCTAGTAAATAGAAATGGCTATCAATTATAGATTGTTGATTGTAGATTAAATGGACATACAGTGCGTAAAATCTGACATTAAACTGTAGTATTAACATAGGATGTTGCTTGTTTTCTATCCAGATCAGGCACTTACTTGAGGCCACATAATTTTATCCAGCCTAATCCAGTCCTTCTACAGCACTCTGCCAGCCTTGCGGGGCCTCCGTGCAGCCTGTTTTCAGCGGCAGAGTACTGCAGGAGACTGGGGAGGCCAAAAACGGGCTGGTCCTTTGATATTTCAAGGCCAGCCCCGAGGACCAGATTTAACCGCCCTGCGGGCTGGATTCAGCCCGTGACCCTTGAGTTTGATACCCCTGGCCTAAACCATAACACTGAAAGTATCCTGCTAACTGTAGTACATTACATTCTGGTTAAACAAGCCATGGTTTTACCAATATAAAGCTATGTACAATAAAGCTATATCGAGGAGTCCTAGTGGCACAGTGGCTAAAAGGCAGTATTTCAGGCTAACTGTGCCCACAGCCTGGATTTCAACCGACTCAAGGTTGACTCAGCCTTCCATCTTTCCAAGGTCAGTAAAATGAGGACCCAGATTGTTGTTGTGGGCAATATGCTGACTCTGTAAAAAGCTTAGAGAAGACCGTAAAGTGCTCTAAAGCAGTATATAAGTCTATTGCTATATACGGGTTCCGAGCATTGGGTACCTGTTTTCCATTTTTAAAGTTTTATCTTAGGATCCTAAACACCAAAGTTGGGTTAGATCAGGGCAATGGATGAACAACCTGGGACTCTAATATGGCAATGCAGTCCTTGGCTTCTGCAAAGCTTCCTTCACTATCTAATTTTATTAAGTTATAGACCTTAAATCTGCAGTGTTCACGGGAAGACAGCAGAAGGTTCAGACTGATATTGGTATCATAGCTTTGTTATGCAACTTCCAGAACTTTTCACTATGTCAGTCACATTCAAAGAGGACAGCTATGGAAAGCTGGACAAATTATAAAAACTTGCAAAAGTTTTTTTTTAACTAGTTTTTTTTAAAAAATAGGGGGAAAAGTTTTTAAAAACCATGGGGGACAACTACCCTCAAACGCTGTTCAGTTATGGATATTCTGAGTGTCATCACTCTTTCCCTCTCTCCCCATCCCTCCATCCTCCCACTCAGCCTTATTGCTTGTCAGCAGAAAACTCTTTTGGCATGGAGCTAACTATTAGCCCATTTCCTCGACAAGCTAAAGAGCTTGTCCAGGTTTTCAGCCATAGAATTATAATGCCATCACTGCTGCGGGGGGTGGTGGTGGTGGAATGAGTGAGCAACGGAGGAAGAGACTTAATAGAAGAAGTCACAGCAAAATCTAATTAGCCAAATCAAAAACATACACTTTCAAAAAAGACCACCCTCACCCCTCAAATCCTGCTCAAAGCCCATGCATGCTTCACCACAAAATGTAGCGGTGACCTCACATATCAAGCACAGGCCAATGTGGGTTGCAACATAGCAACCAAGTTTTATATACTCAGAGTCGTATGTCTACATAATATACCGATTTTAGTTTTAATTAGGTATTTAGTTCAAGTTCTGTAAATTTTGTTTTTCTTGTCTGAAATAGTTCCTGCTGTATCTAAGAACTAAGCCAAGTTCTGTGCAACTGCTATTTCTATTAGGGATTAATTTAACAGAGCCTTTGTTATAATACATCTAATGCTATTATATTTATCCGTTGTTCACCATATATTGGACTAAGCTTTTAAAAAAGGAATCTGAAGATAGCCATATTCTTTTGCCTTCTACTGTACCTATGGAACTTTATAATTTATTACTGTGTTATATACTTCATTTGTATTTTACCATATTTTACGTTTTTTTAGAATTTGTACTGAGGTTCTAATTTTATCTCAGACTATGAATCAAGTTTCATCAATAACCCAGTCTTATTTAATAGGCATTCTTTGCCAAGAAAACCTGAACCCATACATCGCAAAAACATTTGTACTCAGAAACTATTACTATAAAACTTTTGTAGGATTTGTCATGGCTCCATGTTTATGAAGACTGAACACATACGAGCAATTGCAATTTTTTGAATACAATTTTATTGGAAGTTTTAAAAAAGAGAAATCAAAAAGAAAGGAAGAAATAAAAGACAAAGAGTGCAAAATTGACATGGGACCCTTCCTGACATGGGACCAAGTTATCTGACAAAACAACTTTCTCCATTTAGGTACATCAACCCACCACATCATATCTTGCGGTTACAGAGATCTGCATTTTTCCAGTATTATCCATCAATCCCAAGAAGAAAACTTCTGGTTTCAGATGTGTATTAATCTTTAATATCCTATGAATCTGTGTATGCATTTGAATCCAAATTCTTCGAGCTTCTTTGCACTAAGCATGATAAAATATCCTTTCTTGTTCACATTTCCAACATAGATTTGAAGTACTGTTATACATTCTAGATACTTTGTCTGGTGTCATATACAAACAGTACATCATTTTATAAAAGAACTCTTTTATAACATAGTGTAAATCTCAATCCTTACAGTTTAAATAGCCGAAGTTCTGATAAATGCACAAGATGCATCCATTTCTTATATTCAATCATTCCAAAGGTATCTTTGCGAATGCATCTTTTTCTAATGTGTCTGGAATTCGGGAAGTTATATCTCTAATACATTTAAAGAGGATTGGATTGGGGAAAGCTGAACTGCTGTTTAATTATTGCCTGTAAAAGTTGTGTATCTGGGATACCTTCTTTCTATCCCCTCTTTAACTTTGAAGTTAATACTCTTAAGTCTCCAAGGAGGAGTTATATGCTTGTGGAGATTGATTGATACAATGATTCTCAGGGTTCTAGCAGTTCCAAGAAGGTTCGGCAGTTTCAAGAAAGTTCCATATCCATTTCAAAAAATTGGTTTCAATAAATTTCGCTTCACAAATCAGTTCAGATAACTGAATACAATTGGACCGGTTTTTCCAAATTGAAGTTCAAAGACTGAATTTTATTTTGCTGATTTTCACACCCCTCTAAAATTATGTCTTGTACTAATTTAACCCATTGGCCTACTTAATTCATCATTTTGTTATCCGCCTTCCACAACTTGGTAGGCCTTTTTTTAAATAGGCTCAGGTGTGTTGGGTTATAATTCCCAATTTCCTTAGATAGTATGATTGGCCATGATGATTGCAGTTGCTGGATTTGTGGTTCACAGATTTGGTGGGCTTTATATTGGGGATACTATTGTAGAAAATATTTCTCATTCCACATTGATTCTTTTTAACCAAATGGCTCAATGATGAGCTGTTGTTGTTTTTTTTTGCCAAAGAGAAAATTGCTTCTCTTTCCTTACAACTGCATTGTACCCATGAGGAAAATACTGCAACATATTATTCAGAGAGTGTTAATGGGATGTGCCAAGGATTCTACTGAGAGACAATCCCCCCCTAACTAGGGAGCCCAGAATAAGCCAATTTATTGTCACCATATTTACACGGTTCAAGAACTCTCTATTGTTCCTTTGGTTTTGGTTTCAAACCAATGACCAATTCAACTGCCTGAATTGCTGATTCTCAGATGTAGAAGGTTCTAGCTGGACACCTAATCAGCTCATCGTGGAAGAAACCAGGACTCTCTGAATTCTACTAAGCGCTTGAAAACTAGAGAATATTTCAGGAGAAAATCAAAGGAAGAGAGAAAGGAGATTTGAGATATTTGATTCCCCAGCATAAACTCAACTTACTATCCAGATAGTAGATATCACAAGACTAATAAGAATCTTGAGTGCATACAAGAATGAAGAGCTTCTAAGGCATTGATTGTCCTCTGACAAACAAATTTCACTCCTTTCTAATACTCCCTGTAGTTCAAACCTATTGTTTACACACACACACACACTTTCTCAAGGCTTAATGGACAATCTGTATTACATTTCTCAGTTTTGGTGCTAAGTTGCAACTGATCTCTGACATAATTAACATTCCTGCCTTGAAAAAAACAAAATATTCACCAATATATATCTTACAAGACTACAGAAGTTCTCGTTGATAGACACACAGATCACTCAAGGAAGAATGCTTTATTTACAGATGGTCCTCTATTTACGATCAGCCATTTAGTGACCATTTGAACTTACGACTGATCTCTGGGGATACTTATGACCCAGTTCCACAGCTCTGACAGCCAATCACCCCTCTCCTCACAGTCACATGACCGCATGTCAGGCAACTGGCAAAATCAGCCTATCGCAAACTATTGGTTTATTTTGAAACTGCAACTGCAACATTCACTTAACAACCATCACAATCAACATCGTAAATCAGATTGGTCATTTTGGTGATCTGATTTACAACTGTCACTGATCACAATGGGCAGGAATGGCCTATAAGGACCCCAGTAAACTGCATAATTCTCAGAAGACAAACAAATGAGGTTGTTTGCACATGCATTCTTCTCAAATTATGTAAACTTCACCTGGGCCAATATGTCTTGCCAGCTTTGGCATGCTCTGTGTTCATCCAGGATTGCAGTTCATGTATTAATATGACCCCTTTGAACTTTGATTCATTTGGGGTCAAAACAGTTGCTGCCAGGATTCATGATTTTAGTTTGATTTTCATCCTATAAAATACACCAGCTGTTTTGTCACAGTTTTAGAAAAAAGTAGTGTTTCTTCTTCTTCTTCTTCTTCTTCTTCTTCTTCTTCTTCTTCTTCTTCTTCTTCTTCTCCTCCTCCTCCTCCTCCTCCTCCTCCTCCTTCTCCTTCTCCTCCTCCTCCTCCTCCTTTTTCTTCTTCTTCTTCCTTGTCTATTTCTGTCTAGCAGAAGAAAAAGAGAGACCAATGCTCTTTACGTCCCTCAAGAGCAAGCCATAGGCATGGAAAAGAAATTATGTTAGAAAACAGCCATCCGGTTCCATTGCTCAACCACAGTCCCAGCAGTGGCTTCATTTTCCTTGATGTATTGGTGAGTCTAACAGCAAAGATTTGGACTTTGTGAAGCACTCCTTCAACCCATGGAAACAGATTGAAGGGCCTTGAATTTGTTTTCTTTGAAAGGCATTTGGCTCCAGCCATCCACCTTACCATGATATATTCTGCACAGCTAAATATTAATATAAAAGGAAACATAATCTATCCTTCACTGCGATTTTGATGTTTGCCAATATAATCAGTCATTTGAGTTCCAGATAATCCACTAAAATGCTTAATGTGTAGAGATTTAAAGCATAAATTCAAAAAGAAAATGGAAGATTCCTCAGTTGGCTGGCTTGGTTGCTTGTGGATGAATTTATCTAACAAATGGTAAATGGACATTATTTAATCTAGTGCTAATAAATTAAGAACAAGATATTACATTCCACAGGGATTTCCCTACTTCAAATGGAAACTCTATTAAGACAATGTAATTATGCTCTTTGTTATATAATTCTATCAATGTAGATTTTAGCAACACTTTCCTTTCCTTTTTAATAGTCTTGGCAGGAGGAGATGGCAGGGAAATTGCATTGGCCAGGCCAGCACCATCACGCTTCACTGTTGTTGAATGTTGGCACTCAACATGTGCTGCCTGAAACAGTCACTTTCTATACAACTGTTCCTAATAAATGCTTTGCTCTGTGGAACTTCTACTACTGTTGGCTGCATTTCAACACAACGTAGCCCTAAGTTTTGTTGTTTTAAAAATAAAAACCTTTCTCGGGTATACTCAGATTTTCATGCAACTTTTTCGAAAGTCATATACACTCTTCTAGCAAAAATAGAACGGATCATTTTAGGAGATCAAGATATTTTGTGGTAGAAGAAATCTTCAGCAGATTTTCTAACAAACACCCCCCCCCCCCAATTGCATGTGTTACTAATAATATGCTGTAATTTGTTGGGCAAGAGTCTTTTTCTTCTTGACTAGAATCACCATGTCTGCACAAAAGAAACACAAAAACAGCCTCAAGCTTGTGCTGAAAGTTTATTCTTACGGAAAAAGACCGAGCCGATTCCCATGGAAGTGGTTGTCTCAAGTGAATTCTCTTTGAAGACAAGGAACATCACAGGCATGGAAGCTTTTAAGTAAAAACACGTGAAGCTGCTTCATGACATTTCGTTCTGTACGAAAACACATTGATCCTTTAAGACCATTTGAAAACATGGCATTGTTCCTTGGTTTTTTCAATTTCTCCTCCTGCCATATTTAACTTTCCCCCTCTCTCAACACTGCCCACCCCAACTCATTTGTATCTAAACACTTGAAATGATGCTACCGAAATAATCCCCAGTCATTTTAAATCGGGAAATGCCGGGGTGGGGTGGGGAGTAAGTTCTCCATGTTTGGCAGCTGCACAATTTTTTATGTGACATGCTAGGAGTTTTCTTCAAGAGTGGATGGACTCAGGCCCAAGGAACTGAATAGGAGGAACAGAGGTAGTATTCAACCGGTTCGGTTGAACCAGTAGCTCAGACCATCAGTTTGCCCAGCCCACCCACTCCCACGTTATCCTGTCCTTTATTTCCTGCTTTCTAGCTCATCTCAATTGCGTAGCACAGCTGATTTCTCCCTCCTTCCTGCAGTTCCACTTACCATTGCTGACTTGGAAGGTAAGCAGCTGAGCTTCTAAATACTCCATTTTCAGCGGGGCACGCAAGTGCTTTAGGTGCACACATGCGTAAAGCGCAGAGTGTGCACTCACTGAACCGGTTGTTAAACTGGCAGCATCCCACCACTGAGTGGGAGCTGTTGTAGGAGAAAAGGTTGAGGGTTTTTTTATGGGATCAAGTCTCTAAAAGGCTCAAGAAACCACCTCATTTGTTAACTTTTTCCCCATGCCCTACTCACACACACCATTCTGGGGTTTGGATTCCTGGTGCAACAAATAAACAGTCAAGGCATAACATAACAGAACACCAGAGTTGGAAGGGACCATGGAGGTCTCCTAGTCCAACCCACTGTTCAAGCAGGAGACCTTATACCATTTCAGGCAAATAGTTGTGCAGTCTCTTCTTAAAAGCCTCCAGTGATAGAGAACCCACAACTTCTGGAGGCAAGTCATTCCACCAATTAATTGTTCTCACCATTAGGAAATTTCTCCCTAGTTCTAGGTTGAATCCCTCCTTGGTTAGTTTCTCCTTGATTGGTTTACATCCAATTATGTATAAAGGGAGGACACAGACCTGAACGTTGTTCAGTCTGGGAGCTCTATTAAGATTAAAGGTTTCAAGTTGCATTAAATAGTCTATCCACAAAAGAGTAATCTGCTTGGTATTTTGTTTGTTTCAGCTCTTTAAAAGCTGTGTTATTGCTAAGGGTGTGATCCAAGCTAGTGGGAAAATGAAATGAGGTGTGTTGCATCTGTCAAACTAATCCTGAAAACTATCCTTTGTATGCCTCTCTGAACGCCAAAAAAATTAATTAATTACAGCTCTATTTATCATACATCTCGGTCAAGCCTGGCTTGTTATTTGATCGCTGCTAAAAGCAGGTGAACTAGAGTTCCTCTTTTGAAACTGTGAATTTGAAACCTATTGGAAGCTTTGCAGAACAATTTTTACTAAAGAGTCATGTTGATGCATCTAGCATGGACTTTTGGTATGGAAAGGCAACAAGGAAAGGAAAGGCAACAAGCTAGATTCTGCTATGCTCTTAAGGACAGCAGTTCAGTGGGCTATCATTCATTGACTGCCCTGTGGCTTTTAATCTGGAAATTTCATTCCATTTTTGAAGCAGGTATGCTAATATGTGACACAGTGGTTAGAGTGCAGTACTGCAGGGTACTTCTGCTGGCTGCTGGCTGCCTGCAATTTCGCAGTTCAAATCTCACCAGGCTCAAGGTTGACTCAGCCTTCCATCCTTCCAAGATGGGTAAAACGAGGACCCAAATTGTTGGGGGGGGGGCTGTAAACTGCTTAGAGAGGGCTGTAAAGCACTGTGAAGCAGTATATCAATCTAAGTGCTATTGCTGTTGTCAATTATTCTTAATAATATCACTTGCTTGGATTCCAAAATTGAAAATAGAATCTTACATGTACTGGTTCGAACCTCATCAATACTTAAGATTCACTGGTTGCATTTGCATAATACAGTAGCTAACACTGGGGGTGTTTTAAGCTAAAATCAACCTTTTCTAACTTAAATGCTGACTGGTCTTTGGTATTAGCCAATCAGGATTCAAATTAGAGGAGGGGGGGTTGACATTAACTCAGAAAAGCCACAGGTTCACAGAGCTAAATTTGCCTCCCACATTCACCCATGTTGCTCAAAGAAGACCAAGAAAGCTATCAACATGAAGTCCTAGATTAGCCTTGTAAGAATGGAACAGCTATGGGGGTCCGTCTCACTATTTACCCTACTTTTTACCTTTAGTCTAGCAACCCCAGGGTGTATGTGGTGGACTGGGGGAAGTAGTAGTAATGATAAGTCTCTCTTGAATCTGTCCATCATTGCACTGACTCTGATGAAAGATAGATTAGGATAACATAATTAAGCACTACAACATAAAACCTGGTTTAGATTGGTAGCCACAAGTAGACAAAGTCAGGTTGTTTCTACCATGACTTCATCATGCAATATTGTCTCCCCTCTACACCTATCCTGTCAAGATTGAAGTTAGTGATTCTAGTCATGTAAGATATCTAATTCACATCATTTGCATGATGATGTCATAATATCTGTGGCATCCTCATGGTTTTTACTTGACACCTATACAATACTGGAGTGATAGATCACTCCAACTGAGTTTACACAACAAATTAGTCAGCCATAAGCAGAATTTCCCTTAACTGTCCCTTAACATATTTGGTATAATTATGAGCCTTTGCAATAGGCTGTGTCTGCATGTAAAACATAAGAACTATGCAAAGCTCTCAAGGGGGGGGGATTCACTATGATGGGTTCATGCAAAATACTCCTCCCCCCCTTCCCTTCCAACAGTGAACCAAACCTGGATCACGCCATGCGCTTGTCTTGCCCCAGTCTTCTGATTCTTCCAACTAATGGGGGAGGCTTTTGCAAAGATATAGCAAATGTGCAGAAGTTTCTTCTAGCTATTCAATCTGGAACAGTGTGGTGCATCTCAGCCAGAACACATCATCTCCTTGCCTTAACGTGGCACATTGGTTAACCTCCATTGTGCAAAGCACCTCAGTCAGGGAAACCTTTAGGTACTTCACAGAAGCTCAAAATAAATCACAGGAGGGGCTTTTGCAATAGTAGATGTTCTTTCAACAAACAAACAAAAAGATAGAAATGCCTACAGAGAATGCTGTTGCAGGAGCCAGTTATACAACCAGTTAAAAATGATTTATATGGTGTTTCACCTGCAGGGCTGAAAATGCAAACCACATCTTGTGAACCCCAGACTTATAAGGCATAATTCGTTTAGCATACAGGACTTCCCAAACATCACACTTGTCGGTTCCCTCTGTCCAGGCTGGAAGGAGTCTGCGAGAGACTGTGAAATATAGGCTGATGCCAACAATAAATCAAAGAGGTTATATGAGTACAATGAAAAATATGTTTTAGAGGGGGAAAATAACTGTACATGGAAAGCATCCATCCAAATGCACTCGAATAATCCCAAAATAGTACAGCAGGCTATTTAAACTTTCCAAAAATATTTAACTTCTCAGCTGACACCAAGCCCAAGACATTTTTAGCAATACAATGATGGGGACAGGGAGCTTGCAGAGGGCAATTTAAGATTGAAAACATTTCCTCATCCTGGAGGAACATCTGGGCGATTCATGGAGGGGAAGGCTACAATCAGCTGCTATTCCAGCAAGCGTGCCACAAAATGCCAGTCTGTTATATACTTCCCATGCAGATAGCAGGTTTGGAAGATCTAAATAGGACCTTCAGATGGGTTCCATTTTTAGTTTGCCAAGTGTTTCATGTCCTGTTCTCTGTACTCAAACAAAAAAGCAGTCAAATCCCTGGCTTTTTTCAGTCCCTTAAAATTCCAATTGTCTACTTTAACTGAACACATGCGAGCAATGTGGACTCTAGTCTTTTTTAGCTTCCCCCTTTTCCCACATGCAGCTTCCTTTTCAGTTTGCCTTTTGGCACAAATAATTCTATCCAGGTTGGCAGTCTAAAAGTTCCTCATTCTTGTTTGAAGGACAAGAAATATTTTGTGGTCTGGAGAAGGTCTGCATGGAAAGAAGAGCTTTCTGCTTCGAGCTGTCCTTTTGTGAACTCCGTTGGAGTGATTTATCACCCAGCGTTGTATAGGTGTCCGCTAGAAACCATGAGGATGCCACAGATATCATGACATCAACATGAATTAGATAACTTGCATGAGTTGAATCATTGACATCAATCTTGGCAGTACTGATGTGAAGAAGAGACAATCTTGCACAGCGATGCCATGGATTCAATTCACAACATCACCCAATAAAGAAGCAGCCTTTGTTGCAGAGAGCAATGATATAAGTAATGATAGCAAGGAGGTGGAACAATCAAGTTAGGAAAATTCAGGAAAGTCATTTATGCTGAAAGAGTATGAATTTGATAGGTGCCTAGCAGTGCTGATCCTGGGGGTACCTTGGTCTTTGTTCCTGATATTGGTAGACCAGGACATGCCACCAATGATGTGTTTCCATGAGGATGAGAAAAAGAGCAAATGGCTTTGCATTGAAAAAGGGTGAAACTTGAATTGTGCAGTCACAAGTGACTGTTGTCTTGCCTTTTTAAAACTTCCTTGCAGACATCCTTCCATGCCATTTTCATCTTTTGGGGGTTATAGAGTAGTAACATATACTAAAGTTAATAACATAACTGGAATCCCCTTTGGGAGAATCCCTTTAGCAAAATAAACGTATAAAAATGTCTATGGAGATTCTCAGTTATCCAGGCCATGGGTGTCCCAAAGATGCTTTTTCAAAAATAGACTTTCCTTGTTTTGCTTGAAGACTTCTCATCCCAGAAGCTTCTTCAGTTCTGACTGAACTGACTGAGTCAGAAGTGAAGAAGCTTCTTGGATGAGAAGCAAAACGTCTTCAAGCAAAACAAAGAAATTCCAGTTGCCTTTTGAAACCCCACCTTTGGGACGAGCCAGAGGTGGGTTCCTACCGGTTCAGACCGGTTCAACCGAGTAGGTAGTAACTCGGCTGGACACGCATCCGAGCCAGTTTTATCGGTGGCCCCATAAGCAACACCATCTTGTTTTTTGCTTCTGCGCATGTGCAGAAACAATTTTTTTTTTACTTCTGAGCATGCACGCGTAGCACGCATCAAGCCCGTGCAACCCTGAAGCACATCCCTGAGCAAATTGACAGTAAAAGAAGCCAGAACCCACCCCTGGGACAAGCATACAAAGGATTAGGGAGTTTACCACGTTTAATTTAACCCATCTATTTGATGCCTTCAGCTCAAATCTAGCAAATAGCAAGATTGAAAATAGGCAATTTCCACCAAATTGAAATGCAGCCTTTGGGTGAACATTCTGGGATCTGCAAAAATGGGTTCAGGGGCTATATGCTACTATTTCTATTGCTATTTCTGGTTCAAAAGGGAATTGACATTTTAAAGGCTTGCAAATAATCAAGGATTAGAATGTCTTTGTTTGAGCACAGAAAATAGGACATGGAGCACTTGACAAACTAAAAATGGAACCCATCTGAAGATCCTGTTTACATTTTCAAAACCTACTATCTTCCTGGGCTGTACATGACAGAATAGCACTTTGTGGTGCAGCAGCTTTAACATATACCTGTATAAATGTAACAAATATGACCTAGAAAGGATATTCAGAATGTAGCATAGTTATATTTACTTCTTCTCCCAGGGTAAGAATGTCCAAAAACGGAAATGCTTCCTTTTTTTAAAAAAAATATAAAGTTGCCTTCTCCTCAATATCCAATAACATTTAAATTTAATGTTTTAAGACTTCATCATCTTGAGGCTATTTCAGAAGTCTCTTCTTGCTTTATGTCCCTTTGTCCCTCAGCCTGTGGGGGTGTACATGGCCACAATAAAGCTGCTCCTACAAAAGGCACAAATTTCTTTTTTTTAAAAAGAAATGTTTCAAAAATCATTCCAAGATTGAATAAAACTTATGTCTCGCAGGGACATAAATCATGTAGCCAATGCAGCATATTTTAATTGTTGCATGAGAAATTTAAAATGTTAACAGATGTAGATCAGTGCAGCCCACCTAATCTCTTGCACATTATTTATTCACTTTCACACGGACATACGTAAATTCTGAAACACAAATGCAATTTTTCTAATTACTATCATTGAGGGAGAACAGAGAATTGGAAAACGTTTTTTTTCCTATTTAGATTGTTTCTGTAGTAACACATCTGGCCATGTAGTCCCCAGCCAGGGAATGCCAAACATTATAAAAGGGTGCAAATCATAATTGTTGTCTGTGAAAGGAGAAAGTGAACTAGAGGAAGGAGGTTCTGTCCAGATGTGTTTGATCAAGAAGAAGTTTATTCACCATTACTATCTTCACAGCAGCATGGATGTTTCTTTTGAGTCGCTTGTATTTTTTTTTTTTAAAAGTAAGCTTTGGGAATGTTTAAATTTCAAAAATGTTTCAGATAGTTAGACTTACATGTTAATGCTGCTGCTTGTACAAACATAGCAACTCAGTTGTGATTGTTACCATTTGAGCATAAAACAATGACAGAAAAGCTTAGATGGTGGAATGAGCAAAAGCAGCCTGAACTTGGTCTGTTTCCTCTTTCAAAGAGCCTATTTTATAATCCATCTCTTCACATGCAAGATCAAGCAGGTGAAAAATGGGCAGAGCCTCAATCATAAGGTTCTCCTGGGTTCCCATAGCTAACATTATGACTGGTTCAGAGAACCTCCAAATCCCACCCCTGGCTGGCCCCGCCCACCATGCCCCTCCCCTCCCAAGAGTCTCCATGCGGCCTGTTTTGGATGCAAGGTACATGCAGGGGCTGTGCGGAGGCTCGTGGGGGAGGAACGGCTACCAGGATGTTCTGGAAGGCAGGAAACGGACCTCCGGAGTCCAGGAGGGGTAGTTTTCACTCTCCCAGAGACTCAAGGAAAGCTCTAGAGCCTGGGGAAGTCAAAAACGATCCCCCCGCCCACCATAGTACAGGAGGCTGACTAGGCCACGCCCACCATAGCCACGCCCACCCAGCAACAGGGCAGAGAACCCGTTGCTGAAATTTTTGAAGCCCACCCCTCCCTGGTTGCACAGCCTGTTGTTGATCAATCACAACTGCTTACACTGTTGAACTAGCTGTAGCTTCCAAATTGTCTTCCAGGTCAGGCCTTTTGCAAAAGTCCCACTATGAGTTGAGTTGTGAGTCAGTCAGTGTTCATCTGAGCAGCCTCCCAGTTATTGGAAGGGGAACAACTGGTGCACCAGCTGGACCTGTGCAAAAGCCGTCCTGGTTACAACTGCCACCAATTCATCCAGCAGTAGCAGGAACTGTGAATCCAGTAGGACTCCCAGGTTGTGTACCAATCTCAAATGTCCCAATATTCCTGACCCCCTGAAACAGCCTTAGGGTTGAGAAAAAGTCCCTTCCTTCTCATTCATCCCTGAATAGCCTTCAGATATTTGACAATATCACTTACACAATCCAGAGAAGAATTGTAGAATTGTATACCATTCACATATTGATGATCTCACCTAGCAGTTTCCTTCAGATGTTGAATGGAAGGAGTTGTATTGAACCCTAAGGCATTCAGAAGTAAACACACACACACACACTTGCAATCTTCCCCTGTCTCTCAGCACAAAGCAATCTCATAATGCGTTAATGCCCTTGAGGGACAGCAACTTGTTCTGCAGTAATTCCTGACATGGGCTGTTTCCAGTTTTACGAGAATCAGAACAAGCACAGGATTCTTACATTTTATGTATAAAACACTTCCAATTTGAATTATTTCGAAGCAATCCATTTCCCACTGCTACCAGCTAGGTTTAGATTCAACCCCTAATGAACATGTGATTCTTAGACTCCACTTTGTTTAATACCAGTGACCCTAATTTGCACAAGAGGTCACACCGCTGTGGCCCAGACATTTCCAGGTAGACTTTGCTGGATATTGGGCTGGGTGCCAGAGACCTGCAATCCAAACTATTCAGGCACCTTGTCAGGAGCATATAGCTGGTCCTAAATGACTATTTTAGGTGGATAAATTGAAATCCAGTTTCTTTTCTCAAGAAGAATTCAGTATATTTTGTCCTTGCTTCTGAGATCAACCATTAAGAACTCAACTGCATCTATGTCTGTCTGTCTGTCTGTCTATCTATCCATCCGTCTGTTTCTCTGCTTGCCTGCCTGCCTGCCTGCCTGCCTGCCTGCCTGCCTGCCTGCCTGCCTGCCTGCCTGCCTATCTATCTATCTATCTATCTATCTATCTATCTATCTATCTATCTATCTATCTATCTTATATCTATCTATCTATCTATCTATCTATCTATCTATCTATCTATCTATCTATCCACCCATCCATATTTATCTATCTATCTATCCATCCATCCATCCATCCATCTATCATCTGTCTATTTATCATCTATCACATTTATATAGCTCCAAATCTCTGGATGCCACACAGAAAATGCATGTAGATGAAAAAACATTTGAAAGGACTGAAAGTAATGGAGAACAATCCTTGTATCACATTGCATTGGGTGGCATGGGGGATGTTACCTTTTTTCTCTCTCACTTCAGAATGTAATATTAAAAATGAAGAAAAAAAGTAGAAAGTATGTATTTTGAGTTCTAAGATCAGAACTAGTCTTTCCTTCCTTCCTTCCTCCATCCTCCCTTCTTTCTTTCTTTCTTTCCTTCCTCCTTTTTTCTTTCCTTCTTTCCTTCCTTTCTCCTTCCTTCCTTCCTTCCTTACTTACTTATTATTTCTATTGATTATGCAATTTTGTGCAATCAAGTCATTTTCAACTCCTAGCCACCATTCCTAATCTGTTCTTTCAAGTCTCCCAGTGGTCACTGTTGGTCTTTCTCTTCTCTTTCCTCTGACCTTTTCCAGAGACCTGGGTCTTTGCATAACGTTTCTGAAGTAGCATAATTTGAGCCTGGCCATTTGTGCTTCAAGTGAAAGTGCTGGGTTGATTTATATAACAAGCCATCCCTTTGATTTTCTTAACTGGCCACAGTTTCCTCGGGAGTCTTCTCCAGCACCAAAGTTCAAAAGGCTTCAATTCCCTTCTTATCCTCCTTCTTCAATATTTCCATTAGAAAAGCAAAAATGTAATTACCTCTGATCCTTGCCAAAGTCACATCTCAGTGGCTGACCAAAATAAATTTCTGCTACTACTTTTTCATTGTTGCATAGAAATTAGGACTGTAAAGACTCTAAAGCCATCCTGAGAATTTCCAAAATAGAACATCAGCTTGGGGAAAGCTAATTGACAAGTGGAATGTATTTGAAGCAAACAGCATATCAGAAAATGGATCTTCCTAACTCTGGTACTAAAGCAGGAGTGTCAAACTGGATTTCATTGAGGGCCGGATCAACATTGTAGTTCTTCATGGGCTGGCAGGGTGAGGGGTTGAGGAGTGGGGGGAGACAGGACAGACACCTCCTGCAGCACCCTGCTGGCCAAAACGTGGCAAGGGGAGCTGTGTGCAGGTCCCTCACACCTCATGCCCTCCTGCAACACTCTGTGGGCCAAAAACAAAACAAAACAGGCCACACACATGACTTGCGAGGCGGAGGTGGGTTGCAAATCCCGGGGCTACCGGTTCGCTCATGCTCATGCGTGCGCACATGTGCAACACTTCTGTGCATGCAGAGAAGCATCCGGGCGGGTGGGCGGAGCATCATGCCACCGTCACTACCAGTTCGCCCGATCCAGGCCAAACCAGGAGCAACCCACCTCTGCTGTGAGGCCCCCACATGGCCCATTTTCGCCAGCATCCAGCAGCAATCTGCTGGGTGAAAATGGGCTGGCAGAGACCCATTTTAGGGTCCATTTTAGCCAGCAGAGGCACCGCAGGGTGGTCCTTTGATATTTCTAGGTCAGCCCCATGGGCCAGAATTTGACACCCTATAAGAAAGTCTCTGAGTACAATTCTGTCTTCTTGAGAAGATCAACTAATTCCCATCTTGTGTGTTACCTCAGTAGCTGGGTTTAGATATTCCAGTGGGGTAAGGCAGTCGACATGTCCAGTAGATTGTCCACTATCCCTAGACAGGACACGGTGACAGCTAACTTGACAAGCAGCAAGCTCATGTTCGAGACCCAAGTGCTGTTGTGGGACAGGGTGAGCTCCTGTCCTTTGCTCCAGCTCCTCCTGGTGAGGGACGGTGACAGTGATGTCACCGGGTAAACCTTTCAACCCAGAAGTGCCTTGGTGCTCCCAACATGAGTGCGATGTGATCTATAGACACAGATTAAAAGAAAGGGCTTTGCATCTCAAATTGGTCCTTATTTAAAGGTTCTTCCTTCACGAAATATCATATGCATACATTTCATTCCAAAGTTCAGACTAGGCCAAATAATTTCCTGACATTCTGCCAATCTACTTCCCCTCAAATTTTTGCTAAAGTCATGTCTGTAATACATTAAGCAGACACTGCAGACATGCATGATGCTGTATGCAGATCTTTTTTCCAGCCTTTTCTATATAGAATTTACCCAGCAAACTCCTGAGTAATTATATTCAAATATATTGTTTTCGTGTCCTGATTCTTTGCTGGTACAAGCCATTGGAGAACTGGCTAAACAAATGTCAAACATTCTGGGAGGTGATTGTGAGAAGCAAATATTACTATCCCCAAAGCTCACATCTCAAATTCAATTCCCAGCACATCCATCCTATAAAGAGGAAAAGGAAATACCATTCAGGTTCTCCAGGTGCATTAAAAATATCTTAATGATGCACAACAAATTCCTGTTGCAATTGAAGGAAAAATTCTCCTATGATGACCCATTACTGGGTTCAAATGTTAACCTGTTCACATATTGCAACAAACCATGGTCTGTTTATCTATATATTATCATAATGGCCACAAAGATTTGTATTCACCACCTACATAGAAATAGACTTTTTTCTTTTGGTAAAACTGAGGAGTGGAAGTTTTCTAAAAGAGTTACGCAACTAACAAATGAAGCAATTCTCCTCTGTTTTTCTGCAATATTTATCAAACAGCAGCAGAACAATGTAAAACTGGAAAAGAGAAATTGGAAGCAAAAATAGGGGGTATTATTTCTCCTGTGAATAAAACTGGGGATGAGATTCAGACCATGGCTTAATTAAAATTGATGTTGGTTGCCAGCTGGCATATGAATCTTGATTTCCACCAGAAATGTTGCCAATCCTTTCAGGGAGACTTCCCAGACAGAACATTGCAGAGGAGATTGACCAAATATTTCTCACCAGAGAATAGAATGGATCCTGCAGATCATCTCGTCCAACCCAGTGCCCAATGCAGGATTCCATTACTACAGAACCTCAAAGAGATGCTGATGGTTTATTGTTTGTGTTACTTCATTAAAAGAAATCTTGGAGTCCTCGTGGACAACCATTTAAATATGAGCCAGCAGTGTGCAGCAGCTGCCAAAAAAGCCAACACAGTTCTAGGCTACATAAACAGAGGGATAGAATCAAGATCACATGACGTATTAATACCACTTTATAATGCCTTGGTAAGGCCACACTTGGAATACTGCATCCAGTTTTGGTCGCCACGGTGTAAAAAAGATGTTGAGACTCTAGAAAGAGTGCAGAGAAGAGCAGCAAAGATGATCAGGGGACTGGAGACTAAAACATATGAAGAACGGTTGCAGGAACTGGGTATGTCTAGTTTGATGAAAAGAAGGACTAGGGGTGTCATGATAGCAGCGTTCCAATATCTCCGGCTGGCTGCCACAAAGAAGAGGGTGTCAACCTATTCTCCAAAGCACCTGAGAGGGTAGGACAAGAAGCAATGGATGGAAACTAATCAAGGAGAGAAGCAACTTAGAACTGAGGAGTAATTTCCTGACAGTTGGAACAATTAATCAATGGAACAACTTGCCTCCAGAAGTTGTAAATGCTCCAACACTGGACGTTTTTAAGAAGATGTTGGATAACCATTTGTTTGAAGTGGTGTAGAGTTTTCTGCAGGAGGTTGGACTAAAAGACCTCCAAGATCCCTTCCAAATCTGTTATTCTATTCAAAAAATGAACAAGTGACTCATCGGGCCATTGAAATATTATATTGCCATCTGACTTTTTTGGAACTGGTTAGGCAAGCTACATTGATTCCTGATTCCCCAAGATTCCTGTCATTGAAATAGAAGTAAGAACCTACCAGGTGGAGTCAAAAAGTCAACATGGTGGGCACAACTGTGTTACTGAAGCCCAAACCATTTTTCTCCACATGTATGCCTAAGAAGTTTTTTTTTTCTTATTAGACTCCTCTTTGGTGTATGTATGTATATATGTATCATCATCAAACATGCAGCCTCTTCTGCATGTTTCCAACCAATACAGTCCTGAGCTTTCTTTTCTCAATTGGGTCCACAATATTTGCTGATGTTGTCAATTCATCTTGCTTTAGGTCTCTTTAAGTGGATGCTTTTTATCAAGTGGAATCCATTCTATGACTGCCTTGGTCCACCTGCCGTGTGTGTGGGGGTGTGTGTGTGTGTCTGTGTGTGTGTGTGTAAGGTAGATTGGTATACTGGATGTAGGTGTGTGTGTGTTTCTAATGTTATAAATTTACAATTTTACTTTCCATTGCAATACTTATTCAAGATTTGCAGTGTTGAAGTTTTAGTACATTTCCTCTGGCTCATTTGTTGTTATGTTTTCATTATTTACTCGCTCTGTTCCTTAGAAAACAAAAATTCTAAATGTTCCTTTGAACATTTACCTCTCCCAGTCCAGTTTATACATATAAAGAGATGTTTATATGACATGTTTATAAGAAAGCAACAAGGCAACAGTTAGCATCTTAATAGCGCATGAATGACCTGTTTGCAATTCACACATCCCACTAAAGCATCCAGTTAGGCTTTGTTTGTCCCTGGAATGATACTTTTTTTTTTAGATGACTGATTCAATCTTTACTTTATGCAGATTTATCAAAAGTGCTATTTTAAGACAGGAAGAGGGGAAAACTCCCCAATAAAACGTAGCTGAACTTTGATCAAAGACCTCATAAATATTTTAAAGTAAATAGCTATATAATACTAAAAAGTAACAATAATGTAAACAACTTGTAATTTAAGGCAATCTAAGTTTATATTACATAATATAACCCATACTGCAAAGGTTTCTGTTTGAGATAAACACAAAGTTGGCAGAAATAGATCAGGATTTACTAGTATGTTCCTGGATTACAGGTCAGTGTTTCTTTTTTCTAATTTAAGCTCTTCTGTCATCCCACAATAGATGTGTGCTTGTCTATGCAAGTCATCTCATCCATATAACTCACAAAGGGCTAGAGGCTCTGGGGGAAAACATTCAGAGGTTCATTTTTTTAAAAAATTAAAATATATTTTGAAGACTGTCTTTATAAGAGACTATTAAATCCCTGCATTATTGTTTTTGACCTGCACAGATGTTATCCTACTTCTTTATATCTGACATCCTGAACTATTCTTTTAAAACTTGTTTAATATTAGGAATCATTCTACATAGTAAAACTTTTACATTGGAAAGAGGGTGTGAATCGATCAATCAATCAAATAAATAAATATCTTTTCATGACATTATTCTCACATGAGCTCACCTCTGATCGCAAGGATGTGTTTCTTGTAAAGCTAAAAGCATTTTTAAATTATCTGTGGGGTGATTTGATACAAACAGTATTTTGGGCTTGAGAAGACTGCCAACTTCTTCCCTATGTAATAGAGCTCGAGAGTGTAATAATTGTATTAAACAGAAAAATAAATCTTCTGTTTAATAGATTTAAACCGGAAAATAAATAGCTCTAGAACTGAACAGTTTCACCTGGAATATTTGTGTCAAAGGTTCAGGAATGGTGAGAAGGCAGGATAAGAGCTCAGTTCCCTTTGGGGGTATGATTTCCATAAACAATGGTATTGTTTCTTCTCTTATCACACTCTTCTTATTTTTGATCCTGGGTCTTTACGTCCTGGCTGTTGTATTTCTCCTTTATCTGAGCCTTATTCTGTCTATGCCTGCTTTAAGTCTAACTGGTGCAATGACCACAGATAAGAAGCTATACTGATAGCCTGGGAAAAGGTGTTAGATGCAAAGAAGACTCCTATCAGATTCATCTCCTGGTGGGGATCTTTCCTATCCCAGCACCACTATAGAAACCCATGTGTTTCTACATGGGCAGTCTTAATAAAAAGCTTTTGTCTTGTTAATCCCATATTGAAACTAAAAGGCCACTATATGATTGGACTTTCCTTTCCTTTCTTTCTTCTTTCCTTCCCTTCTCTTCCCTTCCTCCTCTTCCCCTTCCTTCCTTTCTTCTTTCCTTCCTTCCCAGTTCCATTTAGTTTATCTTTATCACTATAAAGTATGTGAGGGTTTTTTTCCACTATACAACTGTATTGAGTCGATGTTTGATGGTGATGATATATTCAAATATTTTTTTAAAAAATAAACATTTTTTTAAATCACAATAAGAATCTTTTTCTTTTCACAAATTTTATTTTCATTTTTCATTTGCATACACTCACATGTATACTGTACATAGCCAACACCATACAGCATTAAACAATAATTGCATCAATTCCTCTTGTCAACAAGGCCCCAGAAAATTCCAGATAGCTTATGCTTAAGATCAGGAATGATTTAAATTGTTTAAAGATAGCTTAGCAAGAAGGTGCTAAGCTCAATGTAGAGATGTTGTTAATTTCTTATTCTTTTCTTCTCAATATATTTTAGACCGTGTTTGTTAAAAATCTATACCGTGTACGGGTTCTGGGAAGTCAGGGGGGGGAAGGATATGGGGGGTTGGGGGGAGGGTGGGGGGAGGGATGGATATATAGTAGGTTTGACAAGATGTGTTAGAACTCAATGTAATGTGAATTCACATGCATACTGTTCTTTTTTAATTTTTCTTTAAAAATAGGATAGGCCAAGTATATTGATATGTAGCGGAAATACACCAAGGAGCGGAGGAATGGGAAAGAAGAAAGATGGGCAGAGAGGGATGGGAGAGAGGGTGGGAGGGAAAGGCGAGAAGGAAGGGTGGGAGTGGATGTGGAGAGAGGAATGGTAGAGGGGGAGGGGAAGTAGGGTAGAGGGGGATGATGGAGGGAAGATAGAAAGTTGGAGGGTGGTGGAAGAAAGAGGTGTATGGAGAGCAGAAGAGTTATATTGGGTTTCTATCACAATAAGAATCTTGTATCGACATTAGACAGCAAATACTAGAAGGGTAAGAAGAAGAAGCAAGTTCCTGAAAGATGGTTGTGTACATCATGACAGCATTGTATACTTTGGGCCCGTCTTGTTTTCTATGCTTGTTTGTTTGTTTGTTTGTTTGTTTGTTTGTTTGTTTGCAGACATTCCATTATCAAACTGGGTAACATCATTAGTGGAGAGAGGAATGAACTTTGTGGGCTGAGAAAGAAACAGCTGAAACAATTCAGTCTACAGTAGCTACAGTACATATATATTCTCTGTAGGACTTTGTCAGCCAAGCTCCTTGCCCAGATTCATGTGTTCTAGAGGGCTCACTTCTGTCATCAATGCAAGATTCAAAAAGAAGTCTAATTAGTTGCTATTTTTGTGGTAAGGTCAGGTCCAGGTAGGTCCACCTAGCTCTGAAGAAAAGGTGCCAAATAATAAAGAGTGACTAAATCTAGCAACTCTATGAATTTCCATCTTTCCTCTACAAGAAGGTGAGATCTCCTGGAATTCCCTCAGATTCTGTGTCATCATCCTAGCAAGAAGTCAATTATGGCAAGTATTAACAGCTTCTCTTTGCTTAAACTCAAACTCCGTTCTGAATTCATGCTGTCATCCATGTTGATCAAAATGATGCAGGAGGTTCTCTTTTTCCACCATTCCGAGGGATGGCTAACCCCACTACCCTCCCAAGCTGCTCTCCACTTTGGAAGAGCAAACTTACTAGAACATATATTGCTATATTTTGCCTCCATGGTTTCCTCTCTGCAACAAATAGGAGCTGGACAGAGAGAGAAAATCATAGAACCACAGAATTCTAGGCTGTCATTCTACTTGAAGCTAATTTATTGTTTTCTCTGTTTACAGCTGTGTCACTAAAACAGAAACAGATGACATGGAATTGGAAAGGACTATTCATGCCCCCAGGTCCAATGCTCTCCTCAGTGAAGAAATCCAAATTAAAGATGCAGTTGGGTAATTTAACCTTTGGACCATTATCTCACTGGATAATTGGTTCCATCGTTAAACTGTTCTTACTGTTAGGGAATTTTATTCTAACATAAACTTGGAAGCTGAATCCATTATTTGATATTCTGTTTTATGTAATGAGGGAGGACATAGCTTGACCTTCCACAAGGTGTCCTTTCTGACAGCTAAATAAGTTTCCAGTCATCATATCCCAAGACTAACCATCTCTAGCAGCTTCCACCATCCTAGATAGATCCTTCTTGATCTTCTGCCCCCACCAATATCATCCTCATTACTCTCCCCTTGGCCTGTTCCAAATCCTCTGAACTGCGGTGCCGAAAATGGGACGTAGCAAAAATGTGATCAAGAATAGAGGTAAATTATATAATTGTTACCCTAAGATTCTCCAACCTTTCTGAAGCAGGGGATGTTTCTAGACTTTTGAGAGTTATAAGTACTCTCACAAAATGGTTGCCCTGCTAGATGTGGCCAACCATAAAACAGTCATGTACAAAGCACCGGCCTTCAGTCACTCACCCTTTTATTTGCAAATAATGTCTTTTTGTGACAGCCAGGCACAACAATGAAAAGATTGCTAACCAAATGAGCGATGTTACAAGGCAAACCCTTTATCTACCTGCATGTCAACTTTCAATGCGTGTACAA
The DNA here is from genome assembly GCF_051295495.1 of Thamnophis sirtalis. NCBI lineage: Eukaryota > Metazoa > Chordata > Lepidosauria > Squamata > Natricidae > Thamnophis > Thamnophis sirtalis. The sequence goes on from NW_028261387.1 coordinate 77,639,332, forward strand.
AAGTATTTTTGTTTGCATCATAACATAATGGTGTGTGTTATCTTGCCCAACAACCCTATAAGATACCTATATGCATGGCAGCCCATTCTTCAAAACGCACCTTGGTTGGAAGAGCCAGACTTCATCCCATAAACAGAAATGAACCACTTATTCAAATTTGCAAGACAGCCAAGAATTGTTGACAAAGTAAACATACAACCATAATTGCTGTGCTGCAATTCCAGGGAAGTCCTATAGAAGGAGACAGTCTGAACCTACTTCCAAGTCATTTTCCTTCCTGCCAGATTTCTTTGCCCCACATTTTGGACACCCATCTCCTATGTCCCTGATTTCATAGAGATGAGATCTGTTGTGCTACTGTTTTTCACTGTTTTTAACTCGCACAGGTACTCTGCTTTTGCAACAAGTTCACTTCCCATCTGTCTTTCTAAGAATTAAACATAAAATTAAGCAGGGCGGGGAACTGGCAGGGGACAAGGGACATGTTAGCAGGGGCCGTGTTGGACACCCAGGCATTACACTCTTTGTGGCTTGTAGCTAGAAGAAAATTAGACTAAAGGTCTGAAGCTTGGTACAGTCATCATCCGAAGAAATCCAAGCTCAAGGTAAGAGCAAGCAAAGAAACTGATAAATGAGTTCTGTGGATATATTTTTTTAACAACAGAGAGTCATATGACACCCCTAAAGACTAACACATTTAAGATAAATAAGCATTTGGGGATTTCTATCCACTTCATTTATCACAATAAACTGTCCTTGCCATGCAGAGAAAAAAGCAACACTACAATTAATACTAAATAAGGGACTCTCTCAGTGGTGGGATTTTAAAAAATTTAATACCGGTTCTGTGGGCATGGCGTGGCTTGGTGGGCGTGGCAGGGGAAGGATACTGCAAAATCCCCATTTCCACCCCACAACCAGGCCAAGGATAGCATAAAATCTCCATTCCCTCCCCACCCCACTAACCTGCTTTCCAGCTCCCTTCTCCTGTGCAGGGCAACAGAAGAAGACCCAGCCAATCAGCTGGGATTCACGAAGCAGTGAATAGATGGGGGTGGAACCTGCCAGAGGTGGTATTTGCCGGTTCTCCGAACTACTCAAAATTTCTGCTACTGGTTCACCAGAACCAGTCAGAACTGGCTAAATACCACCTCTGGACTCTCTCCTTAAATAAAAGACAAAGCTAAATCCTGGATCTCCTAACAATGTTGGTTTAACTCATACAGTGAACTGTTTGTATTCCTTTCTTTTATTCTTCTCTGCAGCTTCCCTGTTTAGTAGAGACAATGGGTTCGGGGCTAAATCTCTTCTGCGCCCCCCCCCCCCCCCCGAGGATAAGCACTTGCCTTTGCAAGTTGTCTTTCTCCCCTAAAAGCTCACCTCTCCTCCTCCAGGAGTCGTGTCTCTCTCAGAAAAATCATTCTGAAACTTACCACTATGGAGGTATGTCCATATTTACTTATGCTATTCTGTGTGTAAGCTTCCTTCTTCTTGCATAGGGATTATTCTTCTTCGCTGATGACATAAAATTACTTAACACCACTGACAATGCAGCTGCCCTACAAAGCAACCTTGACTATGTGTCAGAATGGTCGCTGAATTGGCAACTCCAGATTTCAACTAACAAATGCTGTGTCTTACACATTGGCAACAAAAATCAGAACACCAAATATAAGCTGGGCGGATACAACCTCAAAGATGACCCTCACTCTGTCAAGGACTAGGAGTACTCATCGCAAATGATCTAAGCCCCAGAGTTCACTGTAACAGCATTGCCAAAAAAGGCATTAAGAGTTGTTAACCTAATTTTGCGAAGCTTCTTCTCCAGCAACATTGTCCTGCTAACTAGGGCATACAAAACCTTTGCCAGACCAGTTTTCGAATACAGCTTGTTTGCCTGGAATCCACACTGTATATTGCACATTAATACGATCAAGCAGTCGAGAGGTATTTCACGAGAAGAGTACTCCACTCCTCTGCTCACAATAGACTCCCTTATGCCACCAGGCTCGAAATTTTGAGCTTGGACAATCTGGGACTGTGACCGCAGTTGTCGGACCTAAGCATAGTACACAAAATTGTGTGCTATAACATCCTACCTGTAAATGACTACTGCAGCTTCAACCACAATGATACACGGGCAAACAACTAATACAAACTCAAGGTAAACCGCTCCAAACTCAATTGCAGAAAATACAACTTCAGCAACAGTTGTATTGCTGTTCAATGCCTGGAATGCTCTACCCGACTCCTCAAACCCCCATAGCTTTAACCTTAAATTGTCTACCATGGACCTCACCCCATTCCAAGAGGTCCATAAAGGGGGCATGCATAAGCACATCAGTATGCCTACCATCCCTGTCCTACTGTCTTCATTTACTTGCATTCATTTCCTTTGTTCATGTCCATGTTCATACTTATACTAGCTATCCTGCACATGTATGACAAACAAACAAACAAATAAAAATGTTCAAAAATCCTCTGTGACCTACCAGGGCTGCCTACTGCCTCTCCAAGTATTTCCACCAACCCGACTGCCAATTATTACAATCATTCAGGTGGGACGAGTGTGAAAAGATATAGACTATATACTTCAACGTTGTTCATTTTGTTGTTCTCCAAGTGACTGAATTCACACAATACAATCTACACACCTCTAACCACGGGAGAACAAAACACAGTAAGAGGCTATGCATAAAGGGAGAAAAAGTCATATTAACACTTAAAGTCCTAGCTTGGTTCGTTCAACAGCTAAGACAATGATCGAGTTTCCAGAATGTACTGAAAAATAGGTTTCCCAGTCTTTTAGCTATAATGCTTTGTACAAACCCAGCCATTGTGTTCAATTTCAATTGTCATAATCCCCCAGCCAGCTGTTGGTTGGGAAATTTTTGGCAATTAGTCTTACACATCTGGAGAGCACTAAGTTGAGGAAACCATGTGTGTGCTTGTGTGTGTGGGTGCGCGTGCATGCACACATGCGTGTCTCTGTGTGTGTGTATTTCAGTCTATAATTTCTTTATTAGTGTGCCATGCATTTTGTTTCAACACAGACATTTCATTACATTAAACAGATCTACATTCTAGGATGAAACTGGATTTCTCTGGAAGCTGAGAGTCAGAGTTTCTCAGGGTAGAGATGTCAGTTATATCAAAAGGCATACAAGGCAAAGAAGGATGGCGGGGAAAGTCCGTTAAAATAAGGGAAGGGGGGAAATGTTGGAATTAAACAAGTATAAAGATGGAATTACAATTTCATGTTGACAGAGGTGAATCAGCTGTTTTTGTGACTTCTTCCTAATCCACAATGAATACTTTTCTCTTGCCAAGCATGTTGTACGTCCAAGGGGCCTTAAGCTGAATTCAGGCCTAAAGACTAGTCAAATCATCCTGAGGTGAGCTGGCTGTCTGAAAAATTTTGCCAAGTTTTGCCAGGAAGCCTGACAATTTCCATGTGGTAAAAAGGTAAAGGTTTTCCTGGTACATATGTCCTAGCCATTCTCGACTCTAGGGGGTGGTGTTCATCTCCGTTTCAAAACTGAAGAGCCATTGCTGTCCAAAGATGTCTCTGTGGTCATGTGTCCAGCACGACTAAATGCCGAAAGCACACAAAATGCTGTTACCTTCCCACCAAAGGGGGTCCCTATTTTTCTACTTGCATTTTTATGTGCTTTCAAACTGCTAGTTTGGCAGAAGCTGGGACAAGTAACAGGAGCTCACTCTGTTACGTGGCGCTAGGGATTCGAACTGTCAAACGTCCGACCTTTCTGATCGACAAGCTTAGTGTCTTAGCCACTGAACCACCGTGTCCCTTTCCATATGGTTCATTAGCTAACAAATAACAGAATGGTACCGTATATCCCTGATTTGCTATTGTGGACTGGTTCCACAACTTAAATCTCTGTGCATTTCCATTGTTGCATTAGCTAAGCCTATTCAGTATCACTAAGCCATAACAACACCCTCCCACAAACCAAGTGCACAATTGCTGTGTTTACATACAGAGATGATTGTAGGGAGGAATCAGAATTTACAAGATGGCAGATGTAATGTTGCAATCCAAGCCATGCCCACCAAGGGGTTGGGCTTTGATAACAATGACATACCTGCCATCTTGCATATTATGAGTCACCCTGCAAAATCCTGATGTTTATATAAAATGTTTTATCCAACCAAATGAATAGCCTATTTCACGCAACATATTAAGACAATGCCAAACCACCAACCTTTCAACTCCAATTTAATCTAGTCTGGGTTTTAGGAAACCAAATCCAGGATACGTCTGATGTATTGTTTTGGATTAGCATGCTATGTGAATCTAAGTGACTGTAGTGTAGAAGGGATGCCAGAACCTGGTCTAGAATCCCTATGCAGCAATAAGCAAATTAACTCCAATCCCTGCATGAATTCTGTTGACCCTTATCTAACCTTGAGACAAGATAGGCAACCTATAAATTTTATACATAAATAAATACCCCAATCCTTTTAGTTAAGAAGATTCCTGCGCATAATTGGACCTTCATGTGTGGATATGTTCTTTTGTTCTTCACCAGAGGTGGGTTCCTACCAGTTTGCACCTATTCGGTAGAACCGGTTCGTCAAATCTATGGAACCGGTTAGAAGAAATTCCACCAGTGGACCTGGAAAGCAGGCCACACCTACAGAAGAGGTTCCAAATTTTTTTGAAACCCACCACTGGCAAGGATCTTGTAACTTGACCGCTTTAAGACTTGCATGCTTCAATGCCAGAGTTTCTGAATAGCTATTTGGACCGACCTAAGTACTAATTCATAATTTCATATCCGGTCACATGGGCGGAAAGCCACTCCCATCTGGTCACATGGGTGGCAAGCCACTCCCACAAAGGAGGCCACACCCACAGAGTAGATTCCAACAATTTTTGAAACCCACCACTGTTCTTCACATATAGTATTTTCAACAAATCATAGTTAACACAACTGTGATTAAACATGATGTTGTAACCGCCAATAGATGTCCTTATTCTGTATTGCTGCTGCAATCCTACACGATTTACCTAACAACAAATACTATTAAACTCAGTGACAAATATTTTGGCATAGAAATACACTGGTTTCCCACTGGATCACATCTGTAATTAGCTTTGGTTTCTCATCTTTTAAAGGGGTGAATAATAAAGATTCCTGCATGAAGCAAAGTAAATATGACCCGACAGTCTATTTTAAGTATACTCCTAATAATGATTTTTCTGTGATTTCCAGCACATCCTTCTGCAGGTCAATACACCTTCAAGCTTAGTATGAAATGTGGTCTCAGGCATATTTACTTGGAAATGAGTTTATGGAAGAGTTTAGCTCAGTTTATTTGGTGGAGGTTTGTATTTGAGGCGTCAGCAGCAAAAACAGAGAGACAGAATTTTTGTTGGACCAAGTGTGTATTTTCAAGGGACCCAGAATGTAAAAATATAAGAATATAAAGAATATAAAAAGTCCAATATTTGACATTGCTTAGTTTCCAACCAAGTGCAGACCAGAAGAAGATGAGCCATGGACCTTTCCCCATCTTTATTCCCTTCCTACTAGCTGATATTAGGCACAATGCTCATCAACCTATAGGCATGAAACAATAATCAAGTCTACAAGCCATTCCTAACCTGTTTTCCAGGAATGTTTTCTGCTCTCTTTTAAAACCACCTAAGTTAATATCTGTCCACACATCTGATGCTAGCAAACTTCACAGTTTAATTTAGGTTCTGCAAAGAATTCCTTCTTCTTTGCTTTCAGTCCTGAGTGTCTAGTAATGCTTCGAGTGCTCACACTGTGAGGAAGAAGAGCTTGGCTCCAAAAACATTTTCCATATCACCCAAGGCCCCTTCCATGGGCTCTTAAATAGCTTCCCTTCCTTCTTTTCCATCCCAGTTATCCTAAAAAGCCAGGCCTTTTAATCTTTTTGAAGGGGAGCCAGTCTAATCGCCCTGCATCCTTCTAATTGGCTTCCTTGGCATCCTTCCCCATCTGTAGCATCATGTCTGACATGTGGTGACCAGGACTGTATACAGTTTCCAAACTGTAGCCTCACTATAAATTGCTATAACGGTATTTCTACGTTGGCAGGGTTTTTTTGTTGTTGTTGTTTCCAATGAAACACGGAGTTTTTCCACGTTCTTTACCTTTAGTCTTGCTGGATTTTCATTCAGCAAGAAGTTCTTAATTTATGGCGTTTTTCTTTTCTGGTTAGTCCCTATGGCTAGCTCAGACGATCCCACTGAGGTGCTGACATTTGGAGTAGTTTTCTGTATTTTTTTCCCCCCAGAGGAGAAAGCCGTCTTAAAACAGAGTTAAGAGTTGTCTCCAAAAGCCAGCCGGATTCCCTTTTCTTTTGCCTCTTCCAAACACGTCCTTAAATCAAAAAGTCTAGAATCCTGCGCCAGTCTCTCTTGACCTGGGTCAATTCAACACACACACACACACACACACACACACACACACACACACACACACACACACACACAGGTAAGGCACCGGCTCCGACAGGCTTAAACTCCGCCCTCCCGTCCCCTGCCCTCCCCAAATGCCCCGCTTCACCTTTCCTTCTCGGTTCCCCCCCCCCCGCACTCCACCTCCTACCTTTGCTACATCTCCAAACGCGGCACCCGCGGGGCGAGCAGCTTCTCCGTCCTCCTGGACAGCGACGCCACCGAGCGCACAAGCGGCTTCCAGCACGGTTGGAGGGGAGCCCGGGTCTCCACGCCCTCTGGGTTGTTCTCCGTCCCTCCTTCCCCGGTTGGGTTTGGAGATCTGCCCGTGACTCGCTCGCTCGCTTGCTTTCCCCCCGCAGCTCCTCCTTTGCTGGGCTCTTGCTGGCTGCGACGTCCCGATAGCGGCCAGCTTTATCGAGCCCTCGCAGCTTCTCGGCCGAACCAGGCGCCTCTTCCTGGAAGACGCGTGCAGTGGCGAGGCCGGGGACGAGAAGCATCTGCCTGCTGTCGCCGCCTCTGCTCCGCGCCTGTTGCTCCTTCTCTTCCCCTCCCACCTCGACCCCCTCCTAGGCTCGCGGGGAGGAGAGGCTGGGAAAACGTGGAGGTTTCCCTCGCGTGAGACCCGTTTGGGACGATCGGGGATCGGAGGTGCAGGTCCAACCTTCCTCCACTGCCTCTGTAGCAACGCCATCTCCTTCTTCCCCAAAGCTGCTAGCCAGCCAGCCATCCCCCAGGTGGAAGCGCACCCTTGCAGCGGGAGATTCAGATTAACAGGGTTGGAAGGGACCTTGTAGGTCATCTAGTCCAGTGTTTTTCAACCTTGGCTACTTGAAGATGTCTGGACTTCAACTCCCAGAATTCCCCAGCCAGCGAATGCTGGCTGGGGAATTCTGGGAGTTGAAGTCCAGACATCTTCAAGTGGCCAAGGTTGAGAAACACTGATCTAGTCCACCCCCTTAAACAGGCAACTTTTCCCCATTTCTGACAGATGGCAGTCCAGTCTCTTCTTGAAAGCTCCCAGTGATGAAGCTCCCACAATTTCTGAAGGCAACTTCTGTTCCATTGGTGGATTGTTCTCCCTGTCAGAAAATTTCACCTTATTTCCAGGTTGAATCTCTCCTTGGTCAGTTTCCATCCATGATTCCTTGTCTGGCCTTCAGGTGCTTTGGAGAATAGCTTGACCCCCTTCTCTCTGTGGCAGCTCCTCAAATATTGGAAGACTGCAATCATGTCTCCCCTGATCCTTTACATCACTAGACTAGTCATGCCCAGTTGCTGCAACCGTTCTTCATATGTTTTAGCCTCCAAGTCAGTGATGAAATTCAATTTTTTTTACTACCGGTTCTGTGGGCATGGCTTGGTGAACATGGTGCGGCTTGGTGGGCGTGGCTTGGTGAGCGTGGCAGGGGAAGGATACTGCAAAATCTCCATTTTCATCCCACTCTGGGGCCAGCCAGATGGCATTTGCCAGTTCTTCAAACTATTCAAAATTTCTGCTACCAGTTCTCCAGAACCTGTCAGGACCTGCTGGATTTCACCCCTGCTCCAGTCCCCTAATCATCCTGGTTGCTCTTCTCTGCCCTCTTTCTAAAGTCTCAACCTCTTGCTTATAGTGTGGTGACCAAAACTGGATGTAATATTCTAGGTGTTAAAATTGCTTGCACTTGCTAGTGGTTCTGGGGCAATTAAGACAAACTCCCAACTGTTTTAAGTCACTTTCCCCAAGAGCTGCAAGTCCAGATGCTGGTGTGCATCTTAGAGGCACCAGGTGGTGAAAAGAAAGACTAGATTGACAAGGGGGAGAAGATGGTCAAAACTGCCCATTGGGTGGGCTCTCATATACCTGCAAAGGACATCAGGAAAGTGAAGGTGGGAAATCTGTTCCCTCTGGAAGTCCTGGATTCCAGTTAGTGTGGGACAGGGTGACTAGAGTTCTCATTTGCTCCTAGAGTTTTGACCAGCCAGCATTAAGTGTCTCTTTGACAATACTTGTGTGATCTCAGCCTTCTGCTGCTCCGATATAAACTCCAATTTGGAGGAGAGGTGGAAAGAACAAACTATCCTCCATTGTACGGTCTTCTCCCCCTTGCTGCATTTTAGCTGTACTGTACGCCAGCGGTCACCAACTGGTCCATGCACCACTGGTAGTCCACAAGAAAATTTTGGTGGTCCACAGAAAAATTATTTGCATTTTTTATATTGCACTAAATCAGGAGTCCTCAAACTACGGCCTCTGGGTCAGATACGTTCAATAAACATTTGTGTTGCTGCATAGAGTCTCCCCCTTCGGGGTCTTTTTGTGTGGGTTGGAGGGGGGAGAAATTCTGACTTGGGGTCTGCTTCAGCCTCCTGGTGCAGGGCTTTGGGTGAAGGCTGGAGGGAAGTGCCAGAGGGCCTCATTTCAGTGGGACAGCATCTTGGCCTGGAACTGGCTGACCATCTCAGCCCACTGAGCCTCCAGGAACCAGTACTAGGCCTTGCACTCCCACAGGTCTTCTCTCTGCTTGGAAAGCCTATGCTCGTGTCCTCAGTGAGGTGCTTCTGCTGAGCCTCCTTCTTGGCCAGACCCAATTTGAACTAAGCCAGCTGTTTTGCCAACAAAACAGCTCGTGGTGGCTGTTTAACTCCAACAACTGCTTCCTTTTGGGGCCCTAAATAGCCCAGGTGTGCTGGCGAGGAGTGGCTGGGAGGGGAGGGGCGAGGCTGGCGAGGTGTCCCTTGACGTGAATGACATTGAGTTGGCCACACCCACCCAGTTCATATGACCACCTAGCCATGCTCACCCAGCCGGTCATTAGGCAGATCATATTAGTGGTCTGTGGGATTTAAAATTATGAATTTAGTGGTCCCTGAGGTCCGAAAGGTTGGTGACCCTTGCTCTAGGCCGAATGCAAACTGTGCAAACTCTTAACAAGTATTGGAGAGGGAGACAACTCCCCGGATCCTTGAAGGGCAAATTCCACCATCTGCAGGAAATAAAAGAGAAGCGATGATGGGTGCTGCAGTTCAGCAGCTTGGAAAGCTAAGCCTTCCATATCACAGACCTAGAGGGAAAAGGCACAGTTGGGGATGGTACTGTAATTTTTAAAAAAAGTCAAGATAGTAACTGTGATGGTGCAATCAAAGCTCTGCCTGCTTTATATCACACCTTATGGACACCTCTATAGGGAGAGAGAATAGAGTGGAATAGAATTCTTTATTGGCCAAGCATGATGGGACACACAAGGAATTTGTCTTTGGTGCATATGCTCTCAGTGTACATAAAAAGACAAGATACATCCATCAAGAATCATAAGGTGCAACATTTAATGATAGTCATAGGGTACAAATAAGCAATGAAATCATACTAGGAAACAGTCAATATAAATCGTAAGAATACAAGCATACAGACGCTGGTTTTCCCTTGGTTCTGATGCTGATCATTGCTTGAAAAGATTAAATGAGGCTTCTTGTCAGAACAAGAGCTTTGATAGATTTCTCCAGGGTTTGATTTGCTCTACCATTTTCAAATATACAGGCTGACCTCTTCATAAAATCATGGGAATCCCTTATCCAACCAATCATATCAATTCGTGGCACTACAAAACCGTGCTCCACTAAAGCGCGCCCGATTAAACCGCGTCGCTGACGTCATCAGCAGGGCGACAACAGCGACCGCGGAGAAAAAAAGGCGCTTTAAATAGCGCTTTGAAAGCAAGCCGATTCAAGTTAAGGTAAGGGTTAGGTTTAGGGTTAGATTTAGGGTTAGGTTAAGGGTTAGGGTTAGGGTTAGGGTTAGGGTTAGGGTTAGGGTTAGGGTTAGGGTTAGGGTTAGGTTAAGGGTTAGGGTTAGGTTTAGGGTTAGGTTAAGGGTTAGGATTAGGTTTAGGTTTAGCGTTAGGTTAAGGGTTAGGTTTAGGGTTAGGTTTAGGGTTAGGTTTAGGGTTAGGTTAAGGGTTAGGTTTAGGGTTAGGTTTAGGATTAGGTTTAGGGGGGTTAGGTTTAGGTTTAGGGGTTAATTTTCGCTTTAGCGTTTACAGCGTGCTTTTTTCGTCACGCTGTGATGACGTCAGCTACGCGGTTTCGTCGAGCGCGCTTCAGTCGAATGCCTTTTTGTGGTGGAACCCTATCAATTTATTAGACCAATTGCAGATATACAGAACAGAGTGCAAACTTTTGTATTTCTTCATGTAGAAATAATTGCTGGGTAATTGCAGAATAACAGTCATGTTTTGAGTGGACTTTTGAGCACTGTTCCCTCTAAGGTGCGCGGCCGCGCGGCCGCGCACATGGCAAGAAACCCCCGCGCAGAGGTTTCTAACTCCCGCGCAGAGGTTTCTTTCAAAGCAAACGTGGGGAAGTCCTTTGCAGGCGGCTAGAACTGGCTGCCTGCAAAGGACCTCCCCAAACTTGTTTCAGCGGCAGGCAGCTCTCAGCCTGGGCGGCAGCGTCATGCAGGCTGTGGAACGAGGGGGAGGAGGAGGGAACCAAAGAGAGGCTTTTGCCGAGTCTGCGCCCCACAGCCAGGACCGTCCTTGCGCCTCAAGCCACGTTTCTTCCTGCAAAGCCCTTCTGGCGTCAAGCGGAACTCTCGGGTTGCCCAAAGGGCTTTGCCTTTGCAGGAAGAAACGCGGCTTGAGGTGCAAGGACGGTCCTGGCTGTGGGGCGCAGACCCGGTAAAAGCCTCTCTTTGGTTCCCTCCTCCTCCTCCTCCTCCTCCTTTCTGGACCCCCTTCCTCAAAGATTTGGTACCAAAGCAATGGCGGTGAGGAAGTTGTGTCTTTTGGATTTTGCACTGTTGTCTTTTCAATGGTTCTCAGACTGGTTGAACCTTTAGCAGCTGGGGTGATATTCTTTACTGTTAAGGTTACAATTGGATGTGTTGGACGAATCTTAAAAGATGAAACTTTTATTAAAACGTTTGACTTAACTAAAAACGTCTTCCTTTTTCTTCTTCTTCTTAAATATGATTTATTTATTTTTACTTCAGAAGTTTGATGACCGTTGTACAAACTAATCCAACCTAAATGTAGAGGAGGAGAAGAAGGGGGGGATTTAAAAAGAGCAGAGGAAAAAGAAAAGAAAGCATGAAGAAAACATAAAGAAAGGGATGGGAGGGAGGGAAGGAAGGAAGGCACTTAATGTTGAAACAGAAAATATTATATAAGGAAGAAAATGGAAATAACTTAGGAAGGAAGGAAGGAAGGAAGGAAGGAAGGAAGGAAGGAAGGAAGGAAGGAAGGAAGGAAGGAAGGAATTGCACTTAATATTGAAGGAAAAGAGAATGAAGGAAAAAATATTGGAAGGATTGAAAGAAGGAAGGAAGAATGGAAGGAACAAAGACAATGTTGAAATGGAAAATGAATATAAGGAAAAAAATGGAAAAATGTTTGGAAGGAAGAATTACACTTAATATTGAAACAATTGAATATAATGAAGGAAAAGGAAACAGGAATAAGGGAGGGACGGAGGACTTCAGCTCCCAAGGCTGGGAAAAGAATCCGCACTAGGGACAATGCAAGCTATGCTTCACCCCGTCAGCAATGTTCCCTCTAATTTTTTTTCAGTGTGAGCGGAAAAGTATTCTGGGAGTTGAAGTCCACAAGGCTTAAGGCTGTCAGGTTTGGAGATCCCTGGGGGTTTTTTCCTAAAGGGTTAGGGGTGCGAGGGTCTTGTAACTTGACAGCTTTAAGACTTGCACGCTTCAATGCCAGAGTTTCTGAGCCAACATTTTGGTTGCTAAGCAGGACCGTTGTTAAGTGATACTGATATTATATAACACTTTTAATTAAGCGGGTACCTTGAATAAACATAACTTTGAGTTTCAAATAATACTGATTTCGTTGTTGTCTTAGGTGACATCTGTGAAAAAAATTAAGGTGCTCAGGCATGAAAATGTGCCGCTCAAACACTATACTTTTCCGCTCACACTGAAAAAAAATTAGAGGGAACATTGCTTTTGAGAGCACCTAAGAAGTGGATTTCTCTGAGCTGAGAAATGACTTTTGTTGCACTCTATTCCAATTTGATGGGCCAAAGCAATTCACACATACCTGTTGTCCCCACCTCAGTTTTCCCAGCAAAGCCAGCTCAGGTCATTTCACACATTTAAATAGTCACCTGTCCCTCCTGTAATCGACATTGTCACTAGTTGGACATAGGGTTCAGCAAATTTTTACCAGAGTTATTGAGGTTTGACAATGCCCCCTTGTGATTGCCATTCTATAAATGCAGCATTTTAACTGCTCAGTGCAACATGTATCAGAACAGTCTTGTATTCACATGAATTCATGAACTCACATGAATTCAATTCACTGGAAAGATCATCGCTCATCATGCCATATGGAGTTTATTAAGTTGATAATCTAAACATTGGAGGAATATATTCTAATGTTTCATCTGTAAAAAATCAATAATAATAATTCAGGTTGAAGCCTGCAAGTATCTGACATTTTATAGTTGTGTAAAAGTGTAACTTATCCAAGCATGGGTAAGTTTAAAATGTGATTAGTCAAGAATGTGTGTAAAGAGAAACTTGCTAAAGACCAAACGGAATGATGGAAACATGAGTACCTGGGCCATACACTGCTGGAATTATTAACTGAACACAAGCTGAACAGAATAGTTTGGACCAAAACAACAAGAAAACTGATGACTATTTGCTATGGATTATATCCCCATAGTGATATTGACGGAGTATATCTGCCCTGCACAAATGGAAGCAGAGGTTTACTTAAGTTCAAACAAATTGTTGAAGCAAAAAAGTATACATTGATTGATTATATAAAAGACAGCCAAAAACTGGAAGTTGCAAGTTAAAAACTGAAAATTACTGAATATATAGGAAGCAAAACATGAATATTGAAATAATTTAATATAAATAAGAATAGAATGCTTGCAAGGAAAAAATATTACATGGTGAATTTCTACAAAATTGTAGTGTGGCAGGGAAAGTACCTAAAAATAAATGGCAATGGTTTACACCTGAAACATTAAAAAAATAAACTGAAGGCTTGATTTTGGCTGCATACAAGCAAACCGTTCAAACTAATGCAATCAATTAAAAAAATAATCCAATCATTCAAAGTGCAGTTTGTACAAAGAAACAGAAGAAACACTCATCTCATGCTTGATTACATGCAAGATTATAAACAATGACATAACACAGCTGCCAAATTTATTCACTGGAACATCTGTAAAAAATATCATTTGCCAGTAATGAAAAATTGATAGCAATACAGATTTGAAAAAGTAGTTGAAAATGAGCATGCTAAAATATTGTGAGATTTCTTAATACAAACTCATAAAGTCTTGGCTGATAACACATCATATTTAATTCTGGTTGAAAAGGAGAACGTATGGAGAATTTATGTGGCAATAATAACAGGGATAGAAGACAAAGAATTGGAGATCGCAAAGAATCAAAATAAAAATTGAACAATTATGGCATAAAATGGCCATGGTGATCCCATGTTTTTGGCCCAGTGGATTCCATGTCAAACAATCTTGGATAGTATTTAGAAAATCTGCATATTGATTAAAATTTCCCATCTGTCGATTATAAAAGGCCTCACTGCTTAGATATACTTGGATATAGCACATATATTATGCCAATATATTATGACATCTTAGCATTTGGTCTATGAAGACCAACACCAACTAAAGAACTGGCAACTGTAATTTCACATAATATTAACATCTTAGCATCTTAACTTTAAACAATCAACTGCTCCTCTAATTTTCCTTCCCTCTTTTCCCTTTTCTACACAAATCCTACTCTTAATGAATTTGCCCCTCATTCAAAATTCACCCCCCCCCCCCACTTTCTGGGCTCTTTATATAACTGCTGCTTAAATTTCTTAATTTGCGAGAAAGTGTGTAAGCAAGAACTGTAACATCAATTTTTTAAATGTAACAGAACCTATTGCTGCCACCCATTGACAGCAATTTATCATTACAGTTTCTCAGTTCATGCAACATTTAAGTTTATTCTGTTTTCCAAGTATATCAGACTCTTCCATGGGATGCATATCAGAGGTGGGTTGCTCCTTGTTCGACCCGGTTCGGCCAAACTGGTAGTGGCTGTGGCAGAAGACTCTGTCCACCCTCCCAGATGCTTCTGCGTATGCACAGAAGTTCTGCACATGCTCAGAAGTGTTGTGCGCACACACAAGCGCACACAAGCAAACCAGTAATAAACCAGTTAGCAACCCACCACTGGTGCATATGTATATAATTTTTTTTAAAGTGGAAATACAAATATGTTTTTAAGAAGAGGTGCTAAACCTCCTTGCACTTTGCTTCAGTTCTGAAATTATTCTGTAATGGAGGAAGTCCCAGAAGATTCATTAGGTTTTACTTATGTGAATACATGAATGAAATCATTATCACCATCTCAAATACAGAGGAATGGGAAGAATAGATTAATAACTTAGTTGACTTTGGGGTATATTAATAGCTTGATTGGCTTTTAGTATTAATGTATCTCTTTTTGGAAACAGGGTTAGAGTAAAGGATTATTTGCTATTCTGCTTCAGTAGAAAAACATTTTGACCGAACCCAAAGAGAAAAAAATAGATGAATTATTCTGGTCATCTCTTTGAATAGCCAAAAAAGTGTTGAAAACACTGTTGATAAATATAAGAACGTGACCCCAACTGTGATGATTGCAATATGCAGGGAACAGTGTGCAGTTTCAATCGCTTCCTTATTTCTCAAAAAAAAAAAATCCACTTTTTTCCCATGCTTCTATATCAAGTACTTCTGGCTTCTATGTACCGCCATGTGCAATGCATTTCACAGTTGTACTGCTATCAATTTCATTTGAGAGGTGCTGTTCTGGGAAGGTGTGTGTTGACAAATCAAGCTGAAACTTTTCTGCAGGCATCATAAAACTGATCAGAAAGTTTTCTCACAGAAAAAAATGTGAGAAAAAAAGATTGTGAAATCTGTTGGAGAAAAGACAAAGCATTAAGGAAACAGCGGGAGGGAGGGAGGATAATCTGCACGCTTACCCAAGCAGGAAATTATAGCTATAAAAAACCCATATATAGCAGCAACAGGAGTCTTAAATACTAAGAATATTACTAGCCTCATGGCCACCAGTTTCAAAAGCTTTATTCATACAACCTGATTACAGAATTAAGACATTTTCTGAGTTTGCATATTCCTGTAGACTATAAACAAATCAAAGAGAGTTTTAAGTCCATACCAGATAGGAAGCCACAAAAAATAACTATGGTTAACCCTAAACAAGCCTGGCATGTTGAGGGAATTCACCGAAGATGCATTAAATAAGTAATATTTTCTTGTTGAACAAACCTAACCACCTAACCATGTTGGAGGTGGCAAATGCTGGTTTAAACTGCCATTTCTTCATCAAGCTCTATTTTATTCCACCAAAATGGTGAAAATTGTTAGCATAACCACAACCACAAAGTTGGCTTGAAACTCAACATTAAGAAAACTAAGATCATGGTATCTGGCCCTCTCAATTTATGGCAAATAGATAGGGAAGAAATAGAGGTAGTGACAGATTTTGTTTTCCTGGGCTCCAAGATCATCGCAGATGGGGACTGCAGCCAAGAAATTAAAAGACGCTTGATCCTGGGGAGGAAAGCTATGGCAAATCTAGATAGCATACTAAAAAGCAGAGACATCACCCTGACAACAAAAGTGTGTATAGTCAAGGCTATGGTTTTCCCAGTTGCAATGTATGGCTGTGAAAGTTGGACCATAAGAAAGGCTGAGCGCCAAAGAATTGAGGCCTTTGAACTATGGTGCTGGAGAAGACTCCTGCGAGTCCCTTGGACTCCAAGGGACGATCAAACTGGTCAGTCCTAGAGGAGATCAATCCTGACTGCTCTTTAGAAGGCCACATCCTGAAGAGGAAACTCAAATACTTTGGCAACCTAATGAGAAGGAAGGACTCAATGGAGAAGAGAATATGCTTGGAACGATTGAGGGAAAAAGAAGAAGGGGACGACAGAGAATGAGGTGGCTGGATGGAGTCACCGAAGTAGTCAGCGTGAGCTTAAATGGACTCCAGAAGATGGTAGAGGACAGGAAGGCCTGGAGGAACGTTGTCCATGGGGTCGCGATGGGTCAGACATGACTTTGCAACTATCAACAACAACAAACCACAACTTGCTGGGATTATATAAAAATACTCTATTTATTGTTCTCCGTGCACACTTCTTGTGTCAATTTGATAGCCTTGCCTTTTTTCCACAATAAATGTCTGGCTTCTTAGAATGTATGGTTTCCAGTTGTTTCTGGTGTGAATTTGGCCTTGTTGCTGTTCTTGCACTCATCACAAAATATCTCTTTATGATCTATAACTTGGAACTATCTTCCTCTGGCATAGTTCTGAATTGCTGCTTTATGGCATTCATTATTTCAATGGCCTCCGTTGGTTGTGCATTCTCAGGAAGGGCAGCTGAGCCCCTTGCCTACAATACTGAGCTATACATTTTTCAGATTCAAGCTGGTATTTGGATCAATCAATCAATTATTAATTTAAGAAACAAGCAAGCCGAATTCTATAATGCACTGAATATTTGGGGAAACAAAACTGTATATTATTGTTCCTGGCTGATTTTTCCACATTTGGAATCTGCTTTTTTAAAAGCTGCATGCGTTCCGTTAAGGGCCTGAGCAAGCTCTGAATTTCATCACTAAGGGGCTTTAAAAACTTTGATCAGAACATATTTTAGAGCATGTTTGAGCAATCTGAGGATAAAACATTCAGCAAGTTTTATTAAAATTAACAAAGCAACACAGGTCACTAATAGGTTATTGGCTATTTAAGATAGAGTTAAATTTAAGCCTTAGCAACTCTGTACAAACCCTACATTTCAGAAGGCACACCCCTAAAAGTAATAAACAATATCAGAATATTTGGGAAGTATTTTTCTAGCTTTCAACCATTGGGTGCCAAATTGAACCAGCTGTGAAAAAACTGTAGCTTCCAGCTCATCTTGAGCTACAACCCAGATCCGTCCTCACTAACTAATCAGATAAGATTTGTAAGGGAATCTTTGATCCTTTCTAAACTAGTTTATTGCAGCTGTTTCATTACACATCAATATAATGATTCTGATAATGGCTACTATGGATCTGAAGCAACTTTTGGAGGAAGGAAAGAGCATATTATGCCTTATTTCCAGGCTCCGGAAATATCTGAAGTAGAAAAAGTAGCTTTTGTAGACATATTCCAATGACTAATACAGTGGGGCAGCCTTTGTCGATTTATATCCTTCAATTATCCAGAACTTCACTATTCATGATCTTTCAGACAACAGTGAGCTTGGCCATGCTGTCTGTCCATCATAAGGTAAACTCCAATTCATGATGATTATAGTCCAACATTCCTATGGTTGCCATATCCATAGCTGCAAAAATATTTTCATTTCAACCAATTTAAGGGGGAGGAAGAATATAGGCCTATGTTGAGTTTCAAGTGCTCTTTGGGTCACAAAAATGACTATATAAATCAATTGTATGGAATCAGGTAGACAAATTCTGAATAGAATAGAATAGAATAGAATAGAATAGAATAGAATAGAATAGAATAGAATAGAATAGAATAGAATAGAATAGAATAGAATAGAATAGAATAGAATAGAATAGAATAGAAGGGACCTTGGAGGTTTTTTAGTCTAACACCCTGTTCAGGCAGGAAACCCTGTACTATTTCAGACATATGGTTGTCTAATTTCTTCTTAAAACTAAAAACTTCTGGAGGCAAGTTGTTCCACTGGTTAATTGTTCTGTCAGCAAATTTTTCCTTAATTCTAAGTTGCTTCTGCTTGATTAGTTTCCACCCATTGCTTCTTGTCCTGCCCTCAGGTGCTTTGGAGAATTGATTTCCTTTTCTTTGTGGCAACCCCTGAGATATTGGAATACTATTATGTCACCCCTAGTCCTTCTTTTCATCAGACTAGACATACCCAATTCTAGCAACCGTTCTTTATATGTTTTAGCCTCCTAATCATCTTTGTTGCTCTCCTCTGCATTCTTTCTAGAGTCTCCACGTCTTTTTTACATCGTGGCAACCAAAACTGAATGCAGTATTCCAAGTGTGGCCCTACCAAGGCATTACAAAGTGGTATTATGTTTGGGGTATTTAGAGGGGAAGCAATGTTATGATGCAAAATGGATGGGGTTATGCAATTCACAGTGTTTATTTTTTCCTCAACTATTTTTATGGTGTTACTACAGATTTGATAGGTTCCATGTCTCAGCATGGCAGAAAGCAATTTTACTGATTTCCTGAAATTATATTTGGACTCTGGGAAGCACAAAGTCAAGGGTTCAAGGGTCTTATGGGCTCTAGGAACTGAAATTTTGCCCACTTCTGAAATAAACGAAGGATTGATCAACAATGTACACTTTAGTCACCAGTGGAGGGCACTATTGTATTTCAAACAATAATGATAATCGTGTTTACATTGTAATAAATATAATTTGGTGAGTTTTTCCCCCATCAAGATGTGGGGTGTTTTTCTTCCTCCCTGCATAACTAATTATGTACAAAGAGCAAGGCATCGTCCATCTGCTTCCACTCAAGAACTCTGGTGCCACTCAAGTGGTTTTCTCGAAAAATAAAAGCTATTTCCAAAAGTCTGTGGCGTCCAAACAAAGACTCTGTGGTTAAATTCATAAAAAATGCTGCTCATAGATCTTGGGATTTAAATCCCAGCCACAGTAAGTGAACCAAGCAAAACATCATCATTATTCTCATGACAGTATAATATTAAAATAATAAATAGTGATTTTATATGTGTTGTGTGTGTGTTTTCATAGATTTTCATGGGTGTAGGTATGCTGATCTTGTTGTATTCGGGTCTTTTCCCATGTAAGATTGAGATTGTCTTGGCAACGTTTCGGCAAGGTCTCACTCGCCATCCTCACGCTGGCGTTTTCGGCTTAAAGCAAAAGACAGCAGCTCCGACTACGCTTTAAGCAAAAAACACCAGCCTGAAGATGGCGAGTGAGACCTCGCCGAAACATTGCCAAGACAATCTCAATCTTACACGGGAAAAGACCCTTAACCTTTTTTAAAAGAAGGCTGTTTTTGAAGCTTAACTTCATACCTTAGCTCAACATCGCTTGTGAGAATAATCCAATTTTGACTCTCTATAAAAAACAACAAAAAATAAATGCAAACTAAAGCCCACACTGTTAAAGAATTAAATTACATGATTGTTTTACCTTACCTGCTGCTTCATATAGCAGCCAGCTTTATAGAATAACTAGCTAGATACCCGTGCTTCACAATGAAGTTATGTGATTGGGCAATGCAGGAGAAATCTGGTTCATAATCTGTTGGCTCAGTGGTGGTTGGTGATTGAAACACATAAGGAAATATCGCTTCCATCACCTTGAGCCCAGAAGTGGTTCCATAGGGGGAAGGCGTAGACATCTTGGTGAGGTACCAACTTTTAGTACTGTAAGAGGCCCCAGGCCGCTCCTGAGTGAAGGAGTGGAACATCTGCCAGTTTGAACTGAGGTAACGGAATGTGAGGCAATTGGAAGTTGGAACAGAGTTCTTTTCAGGTGGGGAGGGGGAGTAGAACTTCTTAGCATCAGAGCATGTTAATAACTGTATAAGAAATACTAATGATCTGATGGCCATTTTGAAAAATCCTTTCTCAGTGAGCACCTAGAAGCCAAGAGAAACATATGTGCCAAATTTCAAATTTGTAGGCTTTACAGTTCTGAAGATTTCATGATGGGTGAGTGGTATTTGGCTTTTATATTTATAGATTAGTGAATGAACTACACAGCTATTCTTCTTTAATAAACACCATTATTACAGAGAAAATGGATGCTACTCTATTCCTCATGACCACAATTATATCAGCTATATTATTCCAATTTTTAAATACAGGTAGTCCTTGAATTGTAATCATAATTGGTACCAGAATTTCCACCAGCAAGCAAGACCCTTGTTAAGTGAATTATACCAGATTTTACAACCTTTTTGCCATAATTGTTGAGCACATCACTGCAGTTATTAAGCGAATTGTATGATAATTAAACAAATTCATCTCCCCTTATTACAAACTTTGCTTGTAAGAAGCCAGCTAGGAACAGTGGTGGGATCCTGCTGGTTTAACAACTGGTTCAATGATCGCATGCGCCTGACACCTGCTGTGTGCATGTGCACAATTTTAAGAAAACATACTTTCTGCGTTACTGCTGGGGAGTAACACAGCTGAAGCGCAGTAATCCATTCTGTTGCGCAAATCAGCTGAGAAGATATAGGTCAGTGAAACACAGGGGTGGGAGGGCAGGCCCACCTGATCGTTGGAGTTACTGGTTCTCCCGAACCAGTCCGAACTGGTAAAATTCCACCCATGGCTAAGATGTCTGCAGATGATGATCTCATGATCCTGGCTTGCCGCTACCATCATAAACACATGCCAGTTGCCAAGAGCCTGAATTTTGACTATGTGGCCATGGAGATGCTGTGACGGTCATAAGTATAAGGATCAGTCATAAATCACTTTTTTCTAGTTTGTTTATAATTTCAGAGGATCATTAAACAAATGGTTATAAGTTGACCATTTGTAATACCTTTTTTAAAATAAAGATTTCATCCTGGTAAATCATTTGAATATCCCATCAGCCTGTATAAAAAATACATAGTACTCTCTGTGGTGTTTTTGCCCCAATGTCCTAGGATAATTAAATAAAAATTGCCATTTATTTTATTTTATCTGTTGTGCGGGCTTCCAAACTTTGTATTGGCTTTGAAGATAGTTGCTGCAAGACAATTCTTATTTCCGTGCAATTTTGGCTTTGCAGCATTGGGCAGTGATTAAAGCCACAAGTCTTTAGGTGCCTGACAGAAAACAAAATACATTCCATCTTTAATTGACCGCTGAAGCTCTTATCAGATATACATCAACTCAGGCACAAGAAGGTTGAGTTAAGAGAAGCAGACTCTCTTCATCTGCATTACCCACTGCAGAATTAAAGCATGAGCCATCAGGAATTTCCAAAATTCAGGCCTCACCATGAGCTGGGCGGAGAGCTGGAATCAGTCACTGAATGTCCACACCTCAACAGAACCTTCCATTATTCATTTTGGTTTGACAAACAGTTTTTTTTAAAATCATGTCTTCCCCACCTCCCACATGAATAGGACAAGTCTGAATAAAACTATTTACATTTCCAACAAAGCTTGAGTTGTTACAATGTAATGCAGGGATGTCAAACTCGCGGTGTCATGGTGGCATCACGTGACGCATTGGGACTTTTTCCCCTTCGCTAAACTGGGCGTGGGTGTGGCCAGTGCGTGACACATCCAGCCCGCGGGCCGGGAGTTTAACAGCCCTGGTGTAATGTAGAAAATTAAAATGGTGGCTCTATCTCATTGCTAGTTGCTACTTACCAGTAAATCCCTAATGTGGGATTTAAGTGTGTCCATGAGGTGTGTCCTCATTTAAGTGTGTCCATGAAGTGTGTCCATGAGGAATTCACTGAGGTTAGGAGATCCAATAGCAATCACTTCTTTGAAACTGGAAAAGCAGTTTTCCTCCTATCTGGATGCATGCTGAAACAAAGAAATTCAATACCAAAAATGTAAGCATAACACAGGCTTTAGCACACCTCCCAATGTTGCACCTCCCAGGTGTGCACCAATATGTTGTAATATGTTGGATTATGGACTCCTGGAAATTCACCAGTAAATTTTACAAGCACGTAATCCATTAAAGTGTAAATAAAATTAATAATCCTTTCTTAGACTTATTTCTTTATTCATTGTGTAGGAACACCCATCTCATATATATGACTCCAGGAGTCTAAACCACTAAAGTAAAAACTAAATAAAACAGTCAACATTGAAAAATAACTTTGATAGGGTAAAAATAGCTGTTGAGAACATTCATAACATTGTTGGGGTCCTTGGTACTTTCTGAGCCTGGTGGTTCCTTGTAGGCATTTCATTACCAAACTAGATAACATCACCATGAAACATCTGCAAAAAAAAACAAACACCACAAAGCTCAGAGAGCACCAAAGACCTCACATTTATATTCCTGAGCTACAAATTTGTACACTCAAGTCAACCATGAAAATGGTCTACTTGTATTCCCAAGGCTCCTGGTAGAATGGTAGATCCAACATTTTAATGCCTTGGAAAAGACCAGCAAAGTTGGGACAAGTCTAATCTCACAGGGAACTGTTACTTCAGAGGATGAGTGTTATGGCAGAAAAGGGTCTCTTCCTGGATGCTGCCTGGTGGGACTCTCTAGCGCAATGGTTCTCAATCTATTCTTCACAAATAGACCCCCTTTAAATACCTTTTGTGGCCATGAACCACTTACCCCAAGACTTAACTCCAGATTTAAATCATAACTTTTTTCAAGTCTTTGTGGACCGTCTGTGACAACATCATGGCCTCACCAGAGGTTGTGACCACAAGTTGAGAAGCACTGCTCTAGTGGACAGGATCTCCTCCGCTGTTGTATCTAACAGGATACCAATGGGGAGAAGTGGTGTCAGGCGTGCCTCGTTCAGTATCCAAGAAAGAAACACACACACACACCCCACTCCATTTGAATGAAGAAAAGGGTACTTTTACTGGATATGAAATGAGAACAGTTAAAGTGAAGCAAGATCTGAAGCAAAAAAGCATGAACATGTACATATCAAACGTTTGCCCAAGACCCTCCCCCAGTTACACCAACCCAATGTCCAATCTACAACTCCCAAAAGTGGCATGTGGGGTGCATCTTCAAGTGGCCTCATTCAGCTGGTATGCAGAGACGGTTACCTTGGCTAAGCCCAAACACAAGCCATCAGCATGGGCAGTTGATGGTGAGAATAAACCTCCCTTCATGATAACTCCTCCAGTAATTACCTAGTTAGTAATTCCTCCCCCAATACCATTAGCCCCCACCCACCCCTGTTACTATGGCAGCCAATAGCAAGCAAACAAAATAGAGGCTGACAGGTGGTCTGATAAGTAATCTATAAGTACTCAACAATAAATAATGTATCACAAAGCAGCAATATCAGCTCACTGATCAACAAGAAACATAGATAACATCAGCTCATTTTCCATGTGCTTCCCGGGAGAACTCCATGTTCAATAACTTTCAAAATAATAACATGGAATTAAGTTTTATCTTTGGAGGAAGGCTGATCCACAGAGCAAATATACCCAATAAAGCCCTATTCACCTCACAGAAGTGAAGGACCAATAGCATTTCATCCCTGAACCCATGCATCAATTGAGTGGGTTCCAACAGAAGAGTATCAGGCCCATAAACCCCATTGTTAGTCCTCTCCCGAGCATCTAATCTCAGCTCTGGCTGAAATTCATGTCTGTCTGTCTATGCTATTCCTGGGACTACCTAGTGAGAAGAATGTTGGTGGCCTCTACCCCAATTCCTCCCTTCATCTTTAGCATCTTGCTAGCATGTGACTCTTCATAGGTTGTCAAACTAGAACTCCCAGATAGCTCACCAAGGGCAATCTAGAGTTTCAGTTTCAATAAATGGAAGGTCATAAATTGTGCACTCCTGACTCAATATTTGACACCAGCTATCCAATTGGAGCTGCCTGAATAGGAAATTATTAATAGGGTTTTTGTCCTTCTATGCTCTGCAAACTTCTCCAGTTTTCTGCTGGCTCTGATTCCTCATTTGTTGTACCGTCTGAATGCATATTTTAATCCTGCCCCTTGGCTTGCTCCTCAATTCTGCCTCTTGGCTCACTGTTTTGTCCTCATTAATAGCACCATCCGGTGTCTTCTGACTTTTCATTGATCTTTGGTTCTTCTCACATTTTGCAGAGTTGAAATGCTCTCCATTTATTATCCATAAGGGATATTTTCTAAATTGGACCACAACCAATTATCTGTCAATAACTGTATCGTTAGCACTTCAAAATGGGAAATATCAGAATAGGCAATAATCAGAACATACCAACCAATCTTTACAAAGACTGTGTTATTTCAACACAGATACCAAAGTACAGTGAGTTACAACACCACCAATAAGTCAAGGTTCTCCAACTTGGCAGTGTCATGAACCACAATTTCTAAATATGAAATAGTCCTGAGTTTTCTCATCACTTTGATATTACAAATCCAGGAATCTGCTCAATATAATACCCCTGAAAAAATTAGAGAATTTGGAATGGAAGACAGGCAGAAAGAAACTTCCATGTAAATATTTTTCACTGAATGGCATTTCTTGATGTTAAGAGGTTAGAAAATTCTGATTCTCTTACTGAGAGAAGTAGCTTAATATCAGTGGTGAAATTCATTTATTTTTTTTTACTATTGATTCTGTGGGTGTGGGTTGGTGGGTGTGGCTGGGAAAAGATACTGCATAATCCCCATTCCCTCCCCACTCCTGGGGGAAGGATATTGCAAAATCTCCATTCCCACACCACTCTGGGGCCAGCCACAGGTGGTATTTGATGGTTCTCCAAACTACTCAAAATTTCCGCTACTGGTTCTCCAGAGCATGTCAGAACCTGCTGAATTTCACCCCTACTTAATACCCATCTTAAGTGTAGGATACTCAGAGTAGGAATACAGAAAGGTATTTTTGTCATTAATCCTTTTAATATTGTGGATGGATGGTAGTATACAATTAGATAATTAAAACAATTTAAACAGCTTTACCAATTAAAAGGCATTTATCTGTAATCCTAGACCCACTGCCCATACTTCTTTTAAGAACTGAATTAATGTAATATAGTTTTGTTGTGTTGTATAGTTGTGCCCAAAATGCTGCTGGACTACAATGGGGACCGGAATTTCCATTGCTGAGCAAGATAGCAATGGCACTTAGACTTATATACCACTTCACAGTGCTTTACAGCCCACTCTAAGCGGTTTACAGTGTCAGCCTATTGCCCACAACAATCTGGCTCCTCATTTTACCAACCTGAAAAGGATGGAAGGCTGAGTCAACCTGGAGCCTGGTGAGATTTGAACGGCCAAATTGAAGGCAGCCAGCAGCCAGCAGAAGTAGCCTGCAGTACTGCACTCTAACCACTGCACCACCACAGTTCTTACAAATATATCTTAACAAGATTGTTGTTAAAGGGAGTTGTACCAGGGGTGAAATTCAGCCGGTTCTGAAATTTTGAGTAGTTTGGAGAACCAGCAAATACCACCTCTGGCTGGCCCCAGAGTGGGGTGGGAATGGAGATTTTGCAGTATCCTTCCCCTGCCACGCCCACCAAGCCACACCCATAGAACTGCTAGTAAAAAAAATTGAATTTCACCACTGAGTTGTACCCAACTTTACAATTTTTTTTTGCCATGTTAAGTGAATCACTGCAATTATTAAGTGACTCATGTAGTCATTAAGTGAATCTACATTCCCCTATTGACTTTGCTTGTTGATAGCTGATAGCTGAGAAGTTTACAAATGATGGTCACATGACCCCAAGATGCTGCAATTGCCCTAAATACCTATAGGTTGCTAAGCACCAGAATTTTGATCACATGACTATGGCGATGTTGCCACAATCATGAGTGTGAGGTCCGATGGTAAGGTTTCTTTTCAGTAGCTTTGTAACTTTGAATGGTTGCTAAATGAATGGTTCTAATACACTCATGTGCCCACACAGAGATGCACACTTACAAGAAAAAAATCATTCATAAACCATAATTGTGCATGTCAAGATCTTTTAATACGGAGAGAAGCTAAATTCTACATTTAGTACTTATAAGCCTTAAAAAAAAACCATGGCTAAGATAAAAACTTATCATAGAATATTTCATCATAGAATAACAGAGTTGGAAGGGACCTTGGAGATCTTCTAGTCCAACCCCCTGTTTAGGCAGGAAATCCTAAAACAGAAGTGGGTTTCTCCTGGTTCAGCCCAGATTGGGCGAACTGGTAGTGGCGGTGGCGGGAGGCTCCCACCTGCCCTACACCCCTTCAGACAAATGGTTATCCAACATCTTCTCAAAAACCTCCAGTATTGGAGCATTCATAACTTCTGGAGGCAAGTTGTTTCACTGATTAATTGTTCTAACTGCCAGGAAATTTCGCCTTAGTTCTAAGTTGCTTCTCCCCTTGATTATTTTCCACCCATTGCTTCTTGTCCTGCACTCAAGTGCCCTGGAGAATAGCAAATTTACATCCACCCCCTCTTCTCCTGCTTTTTCTGGATGAGCCAACTGTTTGCAAAGCCTGGAGTTTGAGCCAGCTGAGGCTCTGAGTTTACATGCACATACAAAGTTCAGTCCTTGTTAGACATGTTCTAAATGTTTCTGCACTGCTTGGATTCTCCATGCAGAACGGGGATGGTGGTGGTGGTGGTGGTGAATTTTTGGCTTAGGCAATTTAGCTATCAGTTCTTATGAATCAGACTCAACCGATTAGATAACACCCTTAGCCTTTATCCTTGAAATTTATTTGTCCCCATTGTCATTCCTTCTATTGCAGCTGTATCAAGACATTGTGGTTATTTAACTCCCATCCAAGGTGCTTAAGCCTAATAGTTTTTAGACACTTTGCAACTGTCCTTAGATAGTGCTGGAAAAAAAAGAGAGAAATGCTACTTCGGCACCAGTACATCTAAGGATAATATAAACCTGCCTCACTCATGCACTGGAAGATGGAAAAAAAGGTCAATGCTCTAGAGATTTAGCAGAGGAAAATAAGACATGTTGCCAGGGTGTTTCGAACCATTTTTAGTTTCAAGATGAGAAAGGCCTGCAAGTAAAGATGCTGCCAGGTTTTAGCCATGATGGTTACAGCATTAGAACAGAAACACATTATTTATGCATTTTAAAAAATAGAACAGAGTAATTCATTTTAGATGGGAACAAAAACAAACTACTTCACTCTTTATTTTGTGCAACTAAATAACCAACATCCAGTTCGGTCTAGTGGTTAAGGCACCAGGCTAGAAGGAAGGAGGCTATGAGTTCTAGAAATGATTAAACATCCATTTGTCTGAAATGGTACAGAGTTTCCTGCTTAAGTAGGGGGTTGTTGTTTTTTAGTTGAAAGTTGTGTCCAACCTATCGCAACCCCATGGACAATGTTCCTCCAGGCCTTCCTGTCCTCTACCTTCCTCTGGAGTCCATTTAAGCTCACACCTACTGCTTCAGTGACTCCATCCAGCCACCTCATTCTCTGTCGTCCCATTCTTCTTTTGCCCTCAGTTGTACCCAGCATTAGGCTCTTCTCCAGTGAGTTCTTCCTTCTCATTAGGTTGCCAAAGTATTTGAGTTTCATCTTCAGGATCTGGCCTTCTAAAGAGCAGTCAGGATTGATCTCCTCTAGGAATGACCGGTTGGATCACCTTGTAGTCCAAGGGACTCACAGGAGTCTTCTCCAGCACCATAGTTCAAAGGCCTCAATTCTTTGGCGCTCAGCCTTTCTTATGGTCCAACTTTCACAGCCATACATTGCAACTGGGAAGACCATAGCTTTGATTATACGCACTTTTGTTGGCAGGGTGATGTCTCAGCTTTTTAGTATGCTGCCTGGGGTTGGATTAGAAGACCTCAAAAGTCCCTTCCAACTTTGTTATTGTATTATTAGGTATTATTTCATACCTATGACTTTGGGCCAGTCACTCTCTCTCAACCCAATCCACCTCATAGAATTATTGCTGTGGAGAAATAGGAGGCAGGAGTAACTATGTTTACTGCCTTGAGCTACTGTATATATTTAAAAAGTGGGATAAAAATTAATAATTATAATACCATGAAGTTTTGAAGCTGCTAAGTTGCAACTGTGCAACTGAATAGATGGTGTTTACTCAGAAATACAGCTGTGATATGCCATCATTGGCATTGGCATGTTTTTATCTTTATTTCAGAACAAAATACAGAAATATGGATCAGTTTTGCTTTAGTGATGAGAACAAATAAGATTAGAAATACACCCAGAACTAAAATATTTGCATTCCCCCCATGAAGACTTCTTTCAGTGTACTAGCAATGGTTATGTACTATATAATTAACTCAACCAGTCATAAGATAAAGACACTCATACCAGCTATAAAAAAATAACATATTTATTGTGGCAATTCTTTATCATAACCTGGAAATGATGTGTATGTCAGTATCTACATTCTTTTCAACTTATAATGATGATTTATCTCATTGAAGCATGGAGTTTAGTCATACTTGATTCTTATTTAATGAGTAACTCTACATTTCTGAAAGGTTCAGAAGTGAAGTCCGTGGCCCTCAAACCTACAATTATGCACACAGATTATTGTCCTGGCTTTTGAGGAAGCCAAATTATATTCATATCAATTTATATTCATCTTGCTATTTGAAATGCTTGAAATTCCACAATAATGATTCAGAACTATCCTGGTAAAAGTGGATATAAATCCTATGAACAGACACATTCAGACCACCAAAGGCTAATCCAGTCCAGCATTATATTCCTTCTTTTCTACTAAGCAGATTTGAAGAACACTGTAAATAAAACTCTCTCGTGAGTGTTTTAGGAACTGAAAATCCTAAACCTGTGGTACAGCTAGTACGCCTACTTATTATTGATTTCCTCATTCCCCCTATCACTTTGTCTAATCTCCTTTTATTGCTAACTAATTCTATACTTTAACAGCATCAAGACATGAATAAAATGAAAAGGTTGTCCGCATTTCTAATCTGTTCATGCAAACAGAAAAGAAGCTAAGCTCATTTTTCAAAAACAGAGGCTTTTTTCTTGAAACATAATAAACAATTCATTTCTTCCTTCCTTTTCAGTCATTGGCTTGGATTAAGGGAATAAAACCCCATGGGCTCTGATTATTCTTGTGATCTAAAATAGACTGCAAAAATAATTCATGTCAAAGCTGAGGTGAGGATAATATGAGGGGAAAAAACTAGACACACCAGTTTCTTTCCTTCACCTCTGGGCATTTATTCAGTATGGGAAGGGAATTTATCTGTGCAAACCATCATTGGATTTCTAGATTTTGTATCAATCTCATAAGAGGTAAAAATATATAAAAATATGTAAAAATAGTAGTGGTGTGCCAGTTTCTCAGGACAGCTAAAATTATCTTAGAAAAAAATTAAATTCAGAGATAACTTGAGATTATTTTAATGCATATATTATATATAGTATGTTACTAGATAAAAGACTAGTGTTGTCCAGAATCAAGACTTTGATTTAATATTTTAGCAATATAAATTTTAATTTTATAAAATGATTTTTTAATAAATCTTTATAAAAAGATTTTTGAACGGCTGCTTATGGAGAAGTGGGCAAGATAATACTTCAGGACCTGGGTGAAATCAACTTACCTTTGCTACCAGTTCAGTAGCAATGTGAGCATGCATGCGCCACCTTTGCGCATGCACCACCTCCGTGCATGTGCAAGGCCTTCTGTACATGTGCAGAGCATCAAAAACAGACGTGATGATGTCCAGGGATGGGTGAGTGTAGCCTGTTACTGAGCATGTCTGCAAAGGTAAATGAACAGCGAGGGCGGGAATCCGCTGTGCCACGCGATTTAGATCTAGCTAATATAAATCATTTGTTACAGCTGAAGTACCGGCTAGCCTGAAATAGTAGCATTTTTTTTACTACCTGTTCAGGTGAACCAGTAGCATTTTTACTACCAGTTTGGGCAAACTGGTCCAAACCAATAACATTTCACCCCTGCTTCAGGAGTCGCAGACTAAATCTCAGGGACATCACAGGCTGTCTGTCCATCTGTGATATTATAGTAAGATAGACTCTGGTTGAGGAATAGGATAAAACTAGTGTTTTACCAAGGAGGTGGTGGGTCCTTCTTCTCTGAATGTCTTCAAAATGGAGAGCCAACTGTCAAGGATTTGCCAAGCAGGAAATTGGTATTGATCACCAGTGGCCTCCTTTAGTCATTATGTTTAGTCATTATGCACTATAGTATGGCTGTCAAACTCCCAGCCTGTGAGCTGGATACATCACACTTTGCCAGTGAAAACATGCCATCAGTTTATCTTTGGTTATCACTAGTGCTTCTGACAAAATTTCTCTCCTTCTTCTATACTTTGAGATCTGGGGTAGAGCTCCAGTCCATCTATCTCCCCTTTCCATATTCCACTCTTTCCATTTCTAACCACGCTCAGTTCACTGTCAGTATCAACACTTTTCTTGTCTTTTTGTTTATTTTTTCCTTCAGTTTTTAGAACTCTCGACTTTCTTCATTTGATGAACAGCCTTAATTTTTCCATCAAATTTTGCTGTTCTAGGATCTATGTTCTCCAATCTCTTCTCAATTCTCTCTGTTACTTCTAACAATTTTTGAATTTTGAACATAATCTTTTGCAATGTTAAGGTTTCTTTTTCATGTTGCACCATTCTTCCAACTTGTAAATACTGCCACTCTGGCATTCAAAACTTTTTATTAAATTTAAAGCAAGTTCATTTATAATCTTTCAAGACAAGGCTTTGTTTTCACTCCACTCCAGCTGCCAATGAAGCTCCTGAAAAGCACCTCTATAAACAACCCATGCTCTTCTCATTATCACTCTCTGTAAACAAACTGAGGAACCTTGAAATTCAAAGTCAAATGATCAAAGAGAAAAAAGAATAGACAATATTTCCAAGCTTTCCAAGCCTCCAGCCGCCAAGTGGCAGTGTTACTTCCTTTCTCTCTGTTATTACAGCTCTCTTTGTATTCCTTTTATATCTTCTTTATATGCCAGGCTTAAAGAAAACAAAATTCTTAAATGGAGAAAAAAACGACAACATCCAGTCCAGCATTATAAAAATAAGGAAAATGATTTTAATCCATAGGTATAAAAAAAGAGTATAAAAAGTAGTAGAAGAAAAACTAATCTGTTCAATTTGAAGAATAGGAAACATTTACAAAAGTTCTATCTGTAAAAGAAAATTTAAAATAAAAGTATAATAGACTGTCTAATGCAGCTTAATTATGCCGCTTGTTCTCTTCTGTTTTCAAATTTAATTTAGCTTTAACTTTTTTTTGGTAATCTCTTTTATAATAATAAGACTTCCTCACCAGATGGGCACACTTTCTCTTTCTGTTTTCCTCCTGCTCCAGAGCTGTCCCAACTTCAGCAGCTTCAATGGCTGCACTTCTGTCATCAGCAAAAAGAGATTCTCCTGGATCAATCAGGGACTTTGCGGTGTCCCTGAGATCAGCAGGACGTACTCTTCCCTATCACCATCTCTTTGGGACAGTTTAGGTCCAAAAGGACCGTCCAGAGGCAAAAGTATCGACTGCGATCTTGGAGCTCCAAGATTGCACGTCGTCTCGTTGCAACATCAGCTCCTCTCCCTTCTGGTTTAAAGTCTTGACTGAGACGAGAATAAGAGCCAGCAAACTTCAGTTAATCTACACTCTGCAAAGGGAGCTGCCTGTACCAGGAAGAATCTCTTACATTTTTAGGGTATTAAGGCTGAGAAGTTTAATTCAACAGAGGCTGAGAATCATCTAGAGAATGGTGATTGTTAAAGGCACCCTTTGTGGACTATACTCCTGCTATGTTAATTCTCCAGATTTATACAGTATTGAAACAGCGTCTGAAAAAGATAAGGTTGTTTGAAATATAAACAGGAGCTGTGAGAGACAGGGTACAATGAGTAAAACTTTGAGAGTACAATTGCTTCCATTTGGAGCTGTTTTGGAGTTCTCTTAATGTAAATAAGGGTGGCCCACACTAACACTTTAAAAGGGGCTATTTTAAAACGCTCAACCTGAAATATTTAGAGGCAACACCCAGTCATTTTTGAAATAAATATAATGGAAAATCCTCTCCAACCCACACCCAGCAGCATCTAAACAGTGGGCTGGAATTCTTCTGGGAAAATTCTAAATGAACCCAGGGCAGTATCAGTATTTGCTCTTCCATGACCAAAGGAAATATAAACATTAAAGCATTAAGGAAATTGCTGTTGGAACTGGAACAGCTGTTAGGGTATATATATTCATGGGTCACAAAAGAAAGTTTGGAACACTTCCCTCAGCAAAGAATATAATTTAGTTGCCATTCAAGGGCGATAAAGGCTGAGTTTGCACAGCAAAACACCACTTTTCTTCAAACAAGTTTAATACATGGTCAATAATTCCAAATACAATTAACTTTTACTGTATTTGCCTTTGCTTTTCCAGAAATTATTGTGGCATTTGTATATAGCCCTCATAGGGAAATCACAGTAGCACTTTTAGTCAATGCTGTGAAGTAGAATAGAATGGAATGGAATGGAATGGAATGGAATGGAATGGAATGGAATGGAGTGGAGTGGAGTGGAGTGGAGTGGAGTGGAGTAGAGTAGAGTAGAGTAGAGTAGAGTAGAGTAGAGTAGAATAGAATAGAATAGAATAGAATAGCAGAGTTAGAAGGGACCTGGGAGGTCTTCTAGTCTAACCCCCTGCTTAGGCAGGAAACTCTACACCATTTCAGACAAATGGTTATCCAACATTTTCCTAAAAACTTCCAGTGTTGGAACGTTCACAACCTCTGGAGGCAAGTTGTTCCACTGATTAATTATTCTAACTGTCAGTTCTAAGTTGCTTCTCTCCTTGATTAGTTTCTACCTCAGATGCTTTGGAGTATAGTTTGACTCCCTCTTCTTTGTGGCAACCCCTGAGATATTGGAACACTGCTTGAGTTCAAAATACCACAAGCGAGTTTCTAAAACAGATTAAATTATAATTTTGTTTATGATTTGTTGAATAGCACAGCATTTAAGCTTATACACCACCCCATGGTACCTTATAGCACTCTCTAGAGTCTAGGACGTTTACAATATAGAAGTATTATTTGCATAGTTTCCCCAATAACATGGGTCCTCATTTTGCCGACCGTAGAAGGTTGGAAGGCTGAGTCGACTTTGAACCCTGTCAGGATCAAACTCCTGACTATGGTCAGAGTTTGCCTGCAATACTGTACTTTAACTATTGCACCATTAGGGCATAATGCATAATAAATCATAATGAATGAATCAATCTAGTAGAATAACACATTAAACTAAATAAATACAATTATGGCTTAGTGGAGTGTTTCTCAAACTTCCAGCTATTATGCACCATTAAATAAATATTTATAAAACATAGGTAAAGGTAAAGGTTCCCCTCGCATATATGTGCTAGTCGTTCACAACTCTGAGGGGTGTGTGTGCTCATCTCCGTTTCAAAGCCGAAGAGCTAGCACTGTCCGAAAATGTCTCCGTGGTCATGTGGCTGGCATGACTAAATGCCAAAGGCACACAGAACACTGTTACCTTCCCATCAAAGGTGGTTCTTATTTTTTCTATTCCGAACCACTGAACTGCCAACCTTCTGATGGAGAAGCTCAGCATCTTAGCCACTGAGCCACCACAGGGACCCCCCAATTAAACAATACAACTTTTCCACATTCTTTTAAGAGCGGAGCATTTCCTCTTTAGTGACTAGGATACTGGAATGATCATTGCATTTGTGAAAGTCTTCACTTCGCCTTAATTCTTAAAGGCCTTTTTAACACCTTCCCAAAAAAGTATTCAAAATTGTTTATTTATCAATTATTTTACATACCCTGTACCATAATATTTCTCAGCACAACCTCACTAGTTAGGGATTGTCCTTCAGTAGAAGCTTCTTGAATGCCAAGAGTTGAGGGTGAATGACTCTCCAGGTTAATGAAACCCCATGATTATCTATTCGCCATCCCATTTCCTATTTGCATTTTTTTTCTGGATTATTAACGTGAGATCACAGTTCCAATTAGCACTTAGATTATGCACACTTGCAGTCAGCATTTGCACCTGAGGTCAGTTCTCCCATATCAGCTTTCTGAATTTTAGTGCTGACATTGCTATTTTTTTTATCCCTTGTACATGTCAATGGATCAGTTTTCAGCCACAATTTCATTGCTATGAACCATCTGATTGTTGGGTTACCTAGGAAAGCAGGAACTGTGGCAACACAAGGCTTACCAGCTGAGTATAGTGGATACAGAAAGGCAGGGCTGAGACAATAAATATGCAGAGACTTAGAGCAGATCCTCTGTTGAACCTATGGACCTCTGTACTTTTAATGTCTAGACCTCAACCTTGGCAATTTTAAGATGATGGACTTCAACCCAGAATTCCCCAGAAAGCATGCTGGCTGAGGAACTCTGGGAGTTGAAGTCCACACATCTCAAAGATATCAAAGTTGAGAAACACTAAATCAATTTTAAAAAATGGAACAGGTAGACAGGAGGCAGATTTAAACAATTACCTCTTTTACATGGCATACAACATGTATAGTATTTCAGCTCATTCTTCTCATGCTATTTTTCCTCAGGAACTCTTCATTTTTTTCTGTGTGATTTTAAGATGATTTTTTTTTGGGGGGGGTGGACGGACACAATTTCCATATGCCACAAAGTTTCCTTACAAAAAGGGGAAATCGAGTTGAGAAGCTTTCTATTTGCACTGTGAAATTGGCTAAAGAACTGTGAAATTAAGAAATAGGATTTTCTGGCAAAATTGAGTCATGAGGCTGATATAAAACAAGGGAGGGGAGGATTTTCAATCTGTGTTTTTCCCAAGGGAATAGCAAGAAATATAATTAAACATACTCTTCAATAAATGCATAGGAGTGATCATTCAAAATTGTTCTTGTTTGCAGAAATAATATTAAAGAAACCCAATTAACAAACCTGTTTTCATTCAACTTATACAATACAGAGAACGTTAACCGAACTATAAGTCCTGGGTTCTCACAATTTAGCAGGTTCAAAAGTGGTTAAGGTAAAGGTAAAGGTTTCCATTGCACATGTGTGCTAGTTGTTCCTGACTCTAGGGGGTGGTACTCATCTACATTTCAAAGCTGAAGAGCCAGTGCTGTCCGAAGACATCTCCGTGGTCATAAATGCCGAAGGCACACGAAACGCTCTTACCTTCCCACCAAAGGTGGTTCCTATTTTTCTACTTTACCTGTTTTTGAACTGCTAGGTTGGCAGAAACTGGGACAAGTAACGGGCGCTCACTCCGTTAGGTGGCTCTAGGGATTCAAACTGCCCAACTTTCTGATCGACAAGCTCAGCATCTTAGCCACTGAGCCACCATGTCCTCCAAAAGCAGTTGCCTGATTATAATTCATTGTATCATGCAAACAAATGATATACATTTTCCCTTCTTCTATGCAGGTGCATCAGAGAAAAGAAACTAAAGCTATTTCCTCATTTTATACGTTTCCTCAGTACCGGAGCATTTACAAATATCAACTTTGGTTTGATAGAACTTTCTTTAGCTAATAATAGAGGAGGTTGGATTTCAACATTTTAATGGCAATTGCACCCACGTCATCTGATAGATTATGACACATGCACACACCCAAAGATTGAACTATAAATAGGACTATTATTTTTATGAGGCAGTATTGTTTAATAAAATAATTGATCCAGTGCTTCATCTACCCATTATATATTTTACATCAAGTTAAACATTATATTTAAATGCCCACTGTCTTAGAACATAGACACCCCACTTATAAATATGTTCATTTATAAAATCATTTATACTCTGTTCTCGAAAAAACCCTCCACTGTTACAAAATACACAGAGACAGAATAACAGAGTTGGAAGGGACCTTGGAGGTATTCTAGTAACCCTCTACCATTTCAAACAAGTAGTTGTCCAATCTCTTCTTAAAAGCCTCCAGTGTTGGAGCACCTACAACTCATTCCGCTGATCATTTTGATTGTCAGGAAATGTATTCTTGGGTCTAGATTGGTTGTGTCTTAGTTTCAATCCATTGCTTCTTGTTCTGCCTTCAGATGCTTTGGAGAACAGGCTGAACCCCTCTTCTTTGTGGCAGCCCCTTAGATTTTGGAACAGTGCTATCATGTCTCCCCAATCACAGACAATCCAAATAAATACCAAACTATAAACAGCAGGAAGTATTAAAACAAGTCAATAAAACTGATCCACAGTTTTAGCTCTGCTTCAGCCCTCAGATACTCTCAAAACATACACTTGTTCTGGAGCCCACACTAGCATTATTTTTTAATGAAATAAAATGGAAATGTAAGTTACATGTAAGTCACAATTACCAAGTCCCTTAGTGGCACAATTAAAATTAGAAAGTTTGCTGGTTTCATGAAAATTTAATGTTGTTCTCCATTTGAAGAGCTTTCCAAGGATATCAGTTGTTTTATTAAAATATATATTCAATAATCACTACATGTACCAAAGCTAACTTTTATACCCAAGGTTCACTTCCACAGATAGTACACAATGTCTAAACATCTGTGGCTTTGAAAAAAAAAGGTATAAAAAATTCCTCTGATTTTAAAACTGGAAATACTACATAGGTCTAGACTGGATGGAAGGAGCTGATCTTTTAAAAATTACGATCTGAAGAGGATTGGATTTTTGGCAGAATTAAAAAAAAATTATAATCTAAAAGTCTAGCCAGGTTTTAAGTCTGCAGCAATTTAAGGCAGAGCTGTTCTCATAGCATTGGACTCTAGCAGTAATAAATAAGAATGTATGAAAGAAACAAGCTTTAAAGACAGTATAAGGAGTAAAATTGTTTTAAGTACAACAAAGCCAACTTTCAAATGTTGTAGCTTATCCAGAGCACATCTAGAATTGGTGCATTAGCTTCGTTGAAATGGCATAGAGGTTTCCTGCCTGAGCAGGGAGTTGGACTAGAAGACCTCCAAGGTGCAACTTTGTTATTTTGTTATTACCACCATGTATTAGATTCAGTCAGGAGGGCAAATCAAAGTGTGACGTGCCATATGTTAGCATTTCAATAGCAATAGCAATAGCAATAGCAATAGCAGTAGACTTATATACCGCTTCATAGGCCTTCCAGGCCTCTCTAAGCGGTTTACAGAGAGTCAGCATATTGCCCCCAACAATCTGGGTCCTCATTTTACCCACCTCGGAAGGATGGAAGGCTGAGTCAACCCTGAGCCGGTGAGATTTGAACCGCTGACCTGCTGATCTAGCAGTAGCCTGCAGTGCTGCATTTTAACCACTGCGCCACCTTGGCTCCTTGGCTCAAGATTTCACCCAAGATTTCCTTGACAGCTACACAAATATTTTTTAAGTTATTATTCAGATTTACATGGAAATATTTCGACCAGACTTAATAAGGATGATGTGTGGGTAAGCAGATCTAAGAGAATGCTGTAAAAAAGAATTAACATGTGTTTGATATTTAGTATTTAGCTCTATGTATGTCTAATCAAAAGCAGGTTCTCTAAGCAACTGGCAAAGGACTATAATCTCCTTTCACAAATGCTTGTTTTATGAAAAACAGTGTTGGAAGAAATGTCCATCTGGGTTCAGTTCCAAGTGGGGAAAAAGACACTGGAAACATGGAGGCTGCTTGGAAAGATGGTTTAATGGTGGACAGGATAACATGGCTTAAGCTCCTGAACAGAAAAGGGTGATGTTCAAGATGTTGGGTGAAGAAGAAAAAAGACCGGATGCTGAAAGTCTCTGACTTTATGCCCTCTCTGGCCTTTGATATTGAGCTTGTATTCCAGTAGTGGGTTCTGGATCCCGTTCCAACCGGTATGGTTGGAATGGGCCAATGACGTGCAGTGAGCTTTATGGCTGGTGAGGCAGCAATTTTTTTAGACTTGTGGACTTCAACTCCCAGAATTCCACAGCCAGGCATGCTCAGCGACAGTATTTTTTCCCCCTTGCAAAATAAGTTTTCCCATTCTTTTTCTTCTCTCTCCCCCTCCTTCCTCCCTCTCTCCCCCCTCTCTCAAACAGACACACGCACACCGAGAAGTTGGATCCCTCTCTCACTCACTCACTCTCAAACAAACACAAACACAGAAGTTGGATTGGATATATTTTCCAAAGGCTTGAAAGCAGCTCCTCTGCCATACCCCACCCTTCCCCTGCTGCCTTCCGATCGGAGCCTTTGATTGCAGTCGAATCACGTTGCCTTTTCAAACTTGTGATCAGTGAAGCTGGGCTTATATACTTTTATCCAGCTGTGTGTCTGTGTGTTTGAAAAGGCAACGTGGTTCTGCATGCAATCAAACTTTTTGAATTCCTCCCCCCTCCCCACACACGGACTTTTCCAGCTGTTTCAGAGAGGATTTCAACTCTGCTTTTGCATGCCCTCATGAAAGGCCAGAGCTCTGAGTCAGACTGAGCTAGTTGCTCCCAGAGAACTCTAAAAAGCCTCTAAAAATTCCCTCTATAGGAGGTGAGAGAACACGTGCCTCCTTTGCATATGAAATTTTTCGCTTTTTAACCCTTGCTTAACTCTTAAAAGGCAAAAAATTGCTTATGCACAGGAGGCCCATAGTTCTCTCGCCTCCTCCTATAGTTAACACTAAGCAGACTCCAAGTCACTGTGACTTGGAATCTGGCAGCAACTACCTTGGCTTTAATTATTTTTAAAAAAATTATTTAAAATTCTTTCCTTTTCCTCATGACTGGTGAGGCCACACCTCCCCTGCCTCTGGTGACTGCACGTCCCTGGAACGGGCCCAGTGGCATCCACATGGATGCGCACAGAGCACTCATGCATCTTACCATACAGCGACACCTTGCAAGCCTCCGTGATGCTCCAGCTGCTCGGCGGAGCATTGCGCAGGTGCTGTACGTGACATGTGCATGCGTGGAAGCGCCAAAGACTTTAAAAACAGGTAAGGAGCGTGGATGGGCCCTCCGGAGCACCATACCAGAATGGTACCCGGTACTCCATCCCGTACCAGAGCGTTCCACCTGCAACCCACCACTGTTGAATTCTGATTGATTGGCAGATTCCCATGGGACCATGCAAGGGCAATTCTGTAGGCTGCATTTTGAGTCCAAGTTTGGTTGAGCATTGCTTCTTCCAAGGTGCCCTGTGGGGAGATGGGTAAAGGGCTAATGCTATCATGCCTTAATCCCATCATCCTGGAGCTGAAGGGGAGATCTTTATATACTGGCTCAGGCCTTTTAATGGCCCATTGACAAAGATAGGGGCAGCTGAGTTTCTGCCTCTCTTGAGTTTCTACTTCTCTTTTTAGGGAAAATATTCTTCCTTTTTAATATTTCCTAAAATATTTCATTTCTCTAGGATAGGCATAGGTTTTAACTTCCAACAACAGAAAAACACAGCTTTCTTTTTTTTTACAAAAATATCTGAACACCTTTTTAATACTTCAAACTGATTTAAAGGCTGACCATGTTAAGTTTTGGCACTAGGATTAAAGAAAAAGAAACCTCCGCATCTGAGTCTGAACAGCTCCATGAAAACATTCCTTTCTTTGGGGGCAGTGGAAAAAAAATCTGTGTTAAGTCTGACTCACGAATTCCCCCACCACCAGCAGCTTGGGCTGTAATCACTATCTAAGCCTGTGTCTTTCTAGGATCAGAAGTCTGGTCCGTTTCACTTCTATATGAAACTAAGAGGTTTGTCTTTTTCCTCTGCCTTTCCCTCATTGTTATGATGTAATCGAATGGTATGATAAATACTTTTTCACCAGTTTGGATCCACCCATTCCACATAATGACTGTACCTTGCTGACTTCAAGAAAGCTTCTGGACACACCCTTCTTATCAGAAACTCCAACCATTTCAGGAATGTTAAGAGGAGAATTCAGCTTCCTTCGTAGAAACTTAATAAACCTGTAGTAATAAAACTACACATGTAGGATTGGTTTAATCACTCAGAGCTTGACAACTTAGTTTAGCTTGTCCAGTTTAGAAGCTGGACAAAACCTTCCCAGAAACTTGTGACATTCTTCATATTACAGTGTAATTTTGTAGTAGAAATAGGGGGTGGGGGGTGGGGAGAGAGAATCTGAAACTGTGTCTTTTCTTATACATTCTGGAAGTCTGAAAATGAAATTAAAAATTTAGTCCCTTTTTTCTTAAGTAACCAACATTTAAAGACAGCAGGTGATTTCCACAAAACAAGAATCCTGAAATGGATAATCACAAAGCAATTGATCTGAAATATTTTGAACTCTACGTCTCCTATACATACAGAATCCTAAATGCAAATGATTAGTTATTATGAAATTTATTTCCTAAATGCATTTAAATTCAGGTATACTCAAAAATAGATCATTTTGAATTCTATAAAGCAACTTAGTCCAAAGTCTGAATGCAAACAATCACAGTTCTTTCTTTAAGGCATAATTTCTAATGTTACCCAACAATGTTGAGTAAATATTTTATTCCATCCCTCCAGAAATTAATTTGTTTACTTCACAAAAGACAAGTGACAATGGTACACACATTTGGCCATGTGAAAAAGAATTTTAACTACACAATTCATTGCACCTACTCAAACATTTATTCCTTTTGTATGTCATGTTGCAATCTCCATTAGCCATGGTCCATCAACTGATAGTTTCATGACTATAGACCTCCACTCATCATTATGGTTTTGGTCAATTAAGGTTTTCATATAATGCTTTTTAACAAGACTGGCTTGCCAACTTTACTCATAGTTATGCCATTTGCAATATCCTTTGCTAACAGGAAGCTATAGTAACAGTACTAGTCAGTCTGGGCACATGTATACAAGTACAGCCAAAGTTCCATTTTTCCCCAAACACATTCACTCTATTCTATGCAAAAGTACTTCTAACCTAGAGATTATTTTGCAAGCCAACATAAAATTACCATGTTCCTTTCTTCTTGCTTTTAAGAAAGTGGTCTTCACTCCCCAAAATTATGCTGAAGTAAATCTGTTAGCCATTAAGTCCACATTCTCTATTAGAGGGGCAATTCTTATCTCTGCAGATGTGGCTGTACTCACTCACCATGTTAAACCATCAACCAGGGTTAATAAACCATAATGACAAAACTAAAAGGAAGCAAAGACCATAATCTGACATGTTTGCTTGGCCTTAGCTGCATGATTTTTTTTTAAATTGTACCTTTTTAATAGCATAAATTGTGGAACATTATTTTTAATTATTATTTATTAAATTTGGCAATACCATAAAATTAAATACCATATTTAATTACACTTCAGCGGATCTACAGAAATAAATAAATTTTAAGTTAGGTATGACCAATTTAAATCCCACAGTTCAAAGGAAACTCAAATTTAAATCCCAGATTTCCAATAAATGAATATAGCAAAATGGCACCAAATGTTTGAAAAAAAGATGTTCTGGATGGCCTGGGGAGGTGAAGAAGTATTAAATAAGGTATTTAGTAGGAAGACTTGATGGCCATATCAGTAGTAAAGGTTACTAGCAAGGGAGATCACTCAGACAATGTGACAAGAAGCCTTATTGGACAACTCTTCTCTGATTCTGGGTAAGATTGTCAGATCCATCAGTATATCAGATTATGGATCTGTGGCAACAAAAACACACAACCAATTAGCTGTTTGGCAATTCAAACTATTGGGCAAAAATTACCATTGCTCAGCTGATAAGGATTCAACAGTTCTGCACTGATCACAGCAAAAACACTCCCCTATGTTACTTCTTCAGTGGCATGTCTGTCTGACTTGGGTTTTTTTTTCTCCTACTTGAGTGTCTGGTCTTGGGTTGCTAGCCCTTAACATTTCAAAAAGTGTGGGCACTTGGGCGGTGGTGCTTGTTGTCAGTGAAGAAGTGGACCATTGGCTGGAGAGCCACTCTAAATCTTACAGCTATCATATAATAGCCTAACATTCTGGGAATGACAATTATGTTTTGTGCATTCAATGATTTGACCTAGAGGGACTGCAATGTATACCATTTATTCCAATTTTCCAATGCTCTGGACCTCTGGTGGTTTCGAAGAATGGGTTATAGCCATGTTCAAGACTGGTGATCATTATTGACTGTGGATTTTGATTGACTGTAATAAAGGGATGGTGTGAGCTGGAGTGTACTTGTTTCTTTCTTCTCCCTGGGAAGAGGCAGGAGGATAATAGTGACTTCCCACTTTCCCAAACTAGTCTGACTAGTTTGATTGGGCTTTTAGCTATCCCAGTGAAACAGAATTGCATGAATCACATGCCAGCAAATTTTACAATGTCAGTTATGGTAAATACCCTTCCCGTTCCACAGAACAAGGCATTTATATTAGCCTGAATCAAAGCTCTTTCCCTGAAATGTGATCATGGGAATGGGTCACTTTGGTATTTGTTTGGATAATGAGACAAAATTCATTAAGGATGCTCTTTGGTTTAGATTCAACACCTTAAGTTTATTGTGCCACCTTTCAGGAAAATAAGTGAACTCAAGCCCAACCAGCTATTCTAGAACTGCTATTGAAATTAATTTATTAAAAAAAACCTAGGAATGTTGCAATATCTCCAATAGTATCTATTACTCTTAAAACTTCTGGGTATGTTTTATAGCCAATGATATCCAGATTCAATTTTACACATTCCTTGATAAAGGTAGTTTCTCTGTCATTTATTCTATCAAACTCAGTGTATTACTTTAGCATGATAATCCTGAATACAAAGTAGCCTGATCTATTTATAGTTATGATTGTTTATTATTTTAATTATACATGTGCCTTTGTGTGTGGGTGCGCACGCATGGGGAAGGTGTATAAATAAACAAGGCGCTTCTAAGCTAAAAGGCTCATAAGATATATTAGCTTCTATACACTTGATGTAACAGGCTGGAATTT
Source organism: Thamnophis sirtalis (assembly GCF_051295495.1). Taxonomy (NCBI): domain Eukaryota; kingdom Metazoa; phylum Chordata; class Lepidosauria; order Squamata; family Natricidae; genus Thamnophis; species Thamnophis sirtalis. Next base: position 77,682,271 of record NW_028261387.1, read on the forward strand.
ATTCATACTACAATGACTTCATAAGAGTCCATGAAAGGAGGCCCTTCATTTTCATTTAATAAAGCTTTAATCTGGTATAATTCATTGCAGTAGAATGTAAGCTAAATACTGGACCCTGTAATTGATTCATTGAACCCTGTAATTGATTCATACCTATCACTTAGTTAAATGAATATATTTTACCCAGAAAAATGCTTTTTTTAAAAATAAAATGTACTATTGCATAATCATCAAGCACAGCTAGACACAGGGTTCCAAATCAAAAGGAATATTAATGCAATAAGATAAAAAATGTTTATTATTAAAAAATTAAATTATTAAAAAATTAAGATATAAAAGATATTTCTAGATTAGTGGGCATTTAAAATTTTCCTGGTCCTGATCATTTTTAGGTACAACTGAAAAATTTAAAACCATACAATAGAATAAAAATCTATATAACCTAATTATTACATTATCTTGGTGTTAGCTATTTTAGTTCAAAGCCATTCTGGAATTAATGAATTTTAGGACTTTAATATCATTTTAATCTCTTCATTGTATGCCTTCTGCAATGCCCTGCCTAATTCACACACTTTGAAATCTCAAAAGCTTATATGCTTGCCAGCTATGATGCCTAGCATGCAGATATTCATAGACCTTCTTACAACACCCCCCCCCCCGTTTGTAAGAAAATGTTTTACTATGAGCAAACAGCCAGTAATTTGTCCCCATAATTCATAATGTATCCAGTGATGGTTTTCCACAATCCTACTATAAATAAATCTTCTCTAAATCTTCTATACGATCTCCCAGCATTTCTGTTCCTTTGTATCTAAACAATGCACAACTTATCTTTGTTCCACAGCACAATATCTAAATGATTTTTTGCGTTGATTGGGATCCTTTTTTCAAGCAAAAGCCACATTATGATTGTGCAAATCTTTCACCTGGATATACACATCACCCTTGGCGAAGCTTCTTCTTCGGTAACATTGTATTGCAAACTAGGGAATACAAAACCTTTGCCAGACCAATTTTCAAATACAGCTAATCTGCCTGGAATCCACACTGTATATCGGACATTAATACAATCGAACAGGTCAAGAGGAATTTCATGAGAAGAGTTCTCCATTCTTCTGCTCACAACAGAATCCCTTATGCTTGAAATTTTGGGCTTGGACAACCTAGAACTACGCCACTATGGTCTGATCTAAGTGAGGTACACAAAATTGTCTGCTACAATGTCCTATCTGCCAATGACTTCTTCAGCTTCAACCTCAATACACGGGCAAACAATTGATACAAACTCAAGGTGAATTGGTCCAAACTCGATTGCAGAAAATACGACTTCAGCAACAGAGTGGTCAATGCCTGGAACGCTCTGACTCCATTGTTACATCCTCAAAGCCCTACAGCTTCAACCTTAAACTGTCTACAGTGGACCTCACCCCATTCCTAAGAGGTCTGAAAAGGGGGCGTGCATAAGCGCACCAGTGTGCCTACTGTCCCTGTCCTACTGTCCCCATTTATTTGTACTCATTTTCTTTGTTCATGTCCATGTTCATACTTATACCTGTTATCTAGTAAATGTTTGACAAATAAATAAATAAATAAATAAATAAATAAATAAATAAATAAATAAATAAATAAATAAATAAATAAATATGAGGTCAACCATGATGATAAATTGGGCCAATTGTGTTTATTCAACCCACCCCGTCCACACAACTATTGCACGGCTGCACACAACAGGGGTTCCAGATCCGGGAGTCTGCACCCTAATGTCCAGCCTGTCTGTCTTCTCTCCCTGAGCAGGCTCGGGCTATTGGCCTCCTTAGGATCAAGGCTTCTGGACTGACATTCCTTCTGCTAAAAAGTTCCTAGGGAGTTGTTGGAGAATAAAACTAACGAGAAAAATCGTGTATTCCTTGCTGGCCTTCAGGAGAAAAAACAAGGAAGGGCGCACAAAAAGAGGAATTATACAGAGAAGGCTCCTTGTTCAGAAACTTGCGCTTCCACTTGCAGCCCCAACCTGCGGACAGAATTTCCCGATCTCTTTTCCCCAATTAATAGTTTCCGGCGTAAACCAAACGCGCATGCGCCCTCTTTTAATCCCTCTTTGGAATCCAGGCCAGCAGGTATTTCACCTTTCCGCCGGGCGCAAGCGCATTAGCCAGCCCCCGTGGCACTGCTTTAGCAGGTGTATCGCCTCTTTTTCCTCTTCCTCCTGCAGAAGCAAGCGCGCAGGCGCGGTAAGGGCTCGCAGGTGCGGCGGTTCCCACCCACCCCATCCCGTGCCGCGGATGGCCCGCGCGCGCGCATGCGTGCCTTTGCTCACAGTATCACTCCCCCACCCCATCCCGATTCCCCCTCCCTGGAGGTGCAGGTGCCAGCGCTAGGCAGCCCGGCCCGGCAGACAGACGCACGCACACACGCACGTACGCACGCACGCTCTGCTTTAGCTCCCGGGCAGGCGAGCTCGCGTCGGCTATTCCGCAGAGCCAGGCGGGTGGAGGCGGCGTTAGTGGAAGGCGGCTGAGCTGCGAGCCGCTCTCCCCCCTCCCCTCCTTCGCTTCGCCCCGCCGAGCCGACCTTCGAGTTCCCGCGCGGCATGAACCGGCTCCAACGAGGTGCAGGAGGCGGTAGTAGCGGGGGAAGCCGCGGCCTCGCCACTATGGAAGTGAAGAGCAAAGTGGGTGACGGAGTGGGAGGAGGAATGGGCTTCCTCGTATGGGGATTCAGCGGCTGGGAGTGGGGGGGGGGAGAGAATTCATTCCCACCCCTTAAAATGTTTTTTTTTTAATTGTAGTTAAAGGAAGGAAGAGAACATTGGAAAGGGAGGCGGTTGTCTTGTTTCGGGGATCTAGGAAAGATTTCGTTTAATTAAGGATTGGCTTTTATTACCTCTTTGTAGCGGGGTTGGGGAGACAGAAGCGTGTTCCTGATCATGTAGAGAGGGCATTTCTATTGAGGGGTTTAATAATCCCATCCGCCTACTTGCCCTCCCATTGTACCTGCTATAAGGTGTAAGGAAATACTTTCGATCCGAGGTGGTGAGTACAGTTCACCACCAGCCTTGAATTACGACCTCTTTCTTTTTAAAAAAAAAAATCAGATTAGGATTAAGATGTGATAAGAAAAAACAACATTCTATGTGTGTTACCTGCGTGGTTTGATGATGCATTGCCCACCCGAAACAAATTTATCTCATTTTTCCATAACTAAAACCTACCCTCTTCTTATGACATGGTAGCGGACCTTCATATAGGGTTAAGTGTTTGTTGGAAGGTGAGTAGGGACTAGGTAGGGATTGGATCAGCAGGATCCGGTTCATTAAAAAAATGTACTTTAAATGATTAATTCCAACAATTGAATGTGGGAATTCATTAGAAGCTGACTTAATTCTTCTGAGTTAAGTATTAACCATTTTGTTTTGTACAGGAAAATGCTGGAATTGCCCCTTGTCTTTATAATGTGTGTGTCTGTGTAAAGATACAGTAAGAAGCTTTAAAGGGAGTATGGATGATTATAGAACTAAGAGATGTAGGCCAATATTCATAATTAGTATAAACTAATAGGGTGTGGTTATGTGTAGGCATTACCTCTTTGCCACAGTTTGCGTTCCCCTCTACGCACAGCATATTTGTTCCATGCTGTAATAACTAGTTTTGCCCAGAGAGAAGAATCTCAGAAATTGTATTAGAATTCTGTCCTTTTGTTATTTGGGGGGAGTGGGGGAAGTATTCTTTTTTTTTTAAAATCAAGTATCTGTCTTACCTGAGGAAGTCACCCTATCCATTCCCAGCCATAGCTGTTAATCCACAGATTCTGCAATGTGCCATACAACCTTAGATGACATTTAAAAGATGTGATGTACTGCATTATTCAGAAGTTGTCCTCAACAGCCTGTTTTTTTTTTTCTTGAGTTTAAACGTTTTTAATCTGGTTGCAGATCAGATCACATTTTAAAAACTTGTAGAATTTCTTATCAAAAAGGGTATAAGGGATGCCATTTTGAGCCTTCTGTTTCCTTTAGCCATGTTAATTGAACTACAGCCTTGACATTACTGAGCAGTAATTTCAAAAGCATTTTTGAAATTGTGCACACCTAGGTGCTCGAGTTCTGATATTAAAAGTAAACAAAATTGATGTAATAATACAATTTTGCAGTGGATTATTTTTGAAAAAAGCATAGACTATTTCCATTTTAGGGGATTTTTGGAATACTCCGAGGCCCTGTCATTTACTAACTATAAGCTAATTGTACCTATACAAAATAGCTACCCTGAGGTGATTTCTAAACTTCTACGTTCTTGTACACACCCAAGTTCATTATACTTTTCTATAGATTAAGCTGCCTTGTATTATTTGTGTAGTCATGCCACAAATTAAAGTGGTGCGCTGTGATACACATGACATTTTGAGTAACAGGATGTGTCATACTCTATAGTCTGACTAGGAGAGAACGTTTTATCATTCATTTACTTTTGTGTTAGCTATTAGTGGATTGGGTGAAGTGTTTTGGCATTGCTCTTCAGCACCGAGAGGAATAAACTATATTTTGACAGTAATTGCTGTGAGTTATAGTTTAAATCCTTTTATTGAAGGTAACTAAAATTTTAGATAAGCAACAAGCATGATCCTTAAAACACATTTTACCTGGCATCCAGGATTTTAGATTTAATGTGAAATACAATCCACAATATTCTTGTTCTCTTCCCTATTTATATAGTGAGGTTTACCACTCCTTTAAAATATTAATCCATTACTAGTCTAGCTTCTCTGTATTGTATTTCCTATATTCTTCTTAACTTTCTTTTTACTAAGACAATTAATTTGCTTGCACTGATCATCATAACCCAATAATATGCAGATTTTATAGATTGGCTGCATTTCTAAAGTGCTAGTTCCAAAGCTTTCTGAAAATGAAGGAATAACTGCAATTCTAAGTTGTATCTGAGTAACAATACTTCATGTGTATTACGACTTCTCATGTTTCTTTTGAACATGTACTGTTGCATAAAGGAAATATGGCATGAAATCAAACTTTCCTAAAGCTCTAATGTTTATTTTTTAAATTATGAATAACAAAAGCTAATGAGTATTAAATGTTTATTTATCTTTTCCTAATAAATATACAACTGTTAATGATCTGTAGTGAAGCTTTATGAAAATAGGAAAATATTTATAGAATGATGTAAAAGGACCATAAACAGAGAACTAAGGGGGGGGGGGCGTGTTACACATGCATACATTGAATTTTGTACAGTACATGAAGAATTGGAAAAAATTGACTGGCACTAGTCAGGGAAAATATGTTCCATTCATGTTATATTCATGTGTAGCAAGTACAATTATTTCATAACTGCATTTTCAACAATAGTTGCATTTTGAGAGGATATCTAGCACTATAAATATTTTTATACTTATAAAGTTAAATTAGGAAATTGAACAATCCTGAAGGTGTGGGACAGACTTAAAATAACTTTTTATCCTGAACAAGAGTGGAGCCTAGAGATATCATATTTTCCCTTTCATTTTTCATCTGATCCTTGATCTTTTAACTATGGCATGATGATGTGGTCAGGAAAAGATATTTTTTACATCGCTATTACCCTTTTAAGTATACATCTGTTAATGATCTGTAACAAAGCTTAATTAAAAAAATAGATGGGAACATTGTTATAGAATAAAGTAGGAAAAAACATGAAACAGAAAAAGTATGTGCTTAATTGTTTTATAAATATAAGAAATACACAAAGATATAAGACAGTATTGAAAGTGACAGCATGCAAGAAGAAAATTGATAAGCTAAAGGAGCAATCTTCCAAAGTATTCTAACAAAGATGGAAGAGTAATAATAAATGCAGACTCAGTTTTCTTTATTAAAAAAAATCAGATTTCCTGTCCTATGGAAAAAGTATCAAATCTCAAAGAAATAAGTGAACAATGGAAAGCCAATATGTATCGATGGTTATGGTGTCTGATCTAGTTTTTAATTCTTTATGAGCTATGGAAGCTCTCTGGATGACTTTGTACCAATCACTTTCTCTTAATCCACTTTTTATATCATACAAGTTTATTGATGTTATAGGACAAAAATAGGTCTTTTCTGGTACTTTGATATAAGAATATTCTGAATAAAAATACTAGTACTGAACAAGATTGGCTCAGATTGGATCATGGAAAAGTGAAGGAACAAAGCATAAATGTTGCAGAGTAAATATCTGGAAACAACCTACAATTCTACCAATATCATACAAGTTACTCATGCAGGTTTTTTAAAAATTTTAGATACACAAGTATGGCAACACAACACATCTGTTTTGCTTGATTATTGTGTAATATAAAGTTAATGGACTGTATAGGATTTTATTGATTGATTTAGAAAATGTAATATAGTTGCTTACTTGCTCACAGCAACTCTAGGCAGCTTTCAACAATAAAGATGTTTACAAGGATGTAAGATAGTTTGAAATTAAGGCCATTTATTTAAATGTTTTACAAGCAAACATGGAGTATTGAGGTTGATCTCTTGCATACTAGTCACCCTCATAGGATTGTTGTGGTGAAAATAGAAGGCAAGAGGTATTCTGGGTTAAACAAAGCTGAGATATAAATCTAATAAGACACCATAGGGATGATTGTTTTTTTATTTCTTTGATCAGTTCATCCATATGTGATAACTGTTTTCACAACTAGTTCTAACTTCATCATTGTATTGGAAGGAAGAGCCATTCACAGTTGCTAATGCCTTGGTCATCTGAATTGCAATGTGGTCTACACCAAGAGCAGTTAGAAGCTGCAGTTGACCCAATATGTAGTGATGCAGACATTTGTGGGTGCCCCTCAGTATGCCTATATTGTACCATTGCTGTGCAAGCTACTATGGTCGTCGCCCCCCCCCCCCCAATAGGCTTCAAGGAGACGATTACTACCTATAAAGACCTTCATGAGGCAGGGTTATTTATGGGACCTCTTTCTCTGGTCATCTCTGTCTATCTCATTAACTCTGGCAAGGTAGGTGGGGTCCAGTTCCCATCTATTAAGCAATACCATCTGGCAGGACCAGGAAGCTTGCCTTCTCTGTCATTGTGGCTGGAACACTATGTCCTTTAATATTCACTTGATCATAATCCTGCTGGCATTTTGTATATCTTTGAAAACCTGGATGTTCTCTTAGGTCCGGCTTTCTGGAAATTGATTGAGCCTATCTGTATAATTTTGTTTAGTATAGCTGTTATGGGTAGTCCTCAATTTACAACCACAATTCAGCCCCAAATTTCCATTGCCAAGCAAGTCAATTAAGTGAATTTTGTCCCATTTTATGACCTTTCTTGCCACAATTGTTAAGTGAATCACTGCAATTAAGTTAGTAACACAATTGATAAGTGACTCTAGCTTCCTTATTTGCTTATCAAAGGTGATTGACCCCAGGACACTGCAGCCATCATAAATATACACACCAGTTGCCAAGTGTTCGAATTTTGATCACATGACCATGGGGATGCTGCAAGAGTCGTGTGAAAAATTATCATAAGTCACTTTATTCAGTGCTGTTGTAAATTTAGTCACTAAACGAATGATTGTCAGTTGAGGACTACCTGTGCCATCATGTTGTTGAGCTCCATTATCGTTGATTGACAGAATCTTTACTAAAAGCTCAGCCAGAGCATAAAGGAGAGAAAGAAATAGATATGACACTGATTCTACTTCATCAGTCAGAGAGTCAAAGACACTTATAATGGAGTGCTTTTAAACTCCCATCTAGCTTCATCAAATCTAGCAAGAATGAAGGAATTCTGTGAGTTGGACAAGAAAATAACTACGGAAAATAAGTCCGTTCTAACCAAGGGAGGGCTGCAATGGTTCCCAATTTGGGGCCCATGCCCCACAGGGACTCAGTTTGATTTTTAATGAGGGCAATTTGAACCTTACTTAAACCAAGTTAATGGCCTTTTAGGCTTCCTCCACGTGAATAGAGTTCACTTGTTGAGTAAAGTAAGAATTATATGTTGGGGGGGGGAGGGATCAGGATTTTGAAAAGGCTTAGGTGTGGCATGGCCAAATAAAGGTTGGGAACCACTGCATTAGAGATTAAATCTCTCTCTTTAATCAGCATTAAAAATCTACTGTATCAGCCAAAACAAAGCCCTCTTGAAGCATGTAGATGGCAAAATCATAGATCCCCATTAATGCTTGTCTTTGACTATGTAAAATGGTCTTGTAAAATCAAGGTGGTCAGGAATGTCTTGAAGATTAAGGCAAAATCTCCGGCAGCAAGTCTGCATGCAAGCCTCTATAAAATTTAAGCCAAATTTGGGCCTTAGCGAAGTTGGAAATGTATCAAGTTTCTTAAAAATTTAGGCCAAGCAAGTTGAAATGTTGTTTGAAATTCACATACACTTGAACCTCAGTTTGAAAACTGATCAAACATGCATATATAAAGATTTCCAATTGCTATAATCATTAATTCCTGTTACTTTGCCTCATTATAATTTCTGTTAGACTTCGGTAGGTGGGAGTGGTTGATTTGTATTTTCCTTGTTCCTTCTGCATTTTGAAAACTTTGGTTTTAAAGGTTTAAGCATGTTGTCTTGACATGTTTTTAAACCTTGTTTGGCTAGACAGAGAAGAAGTTGAAAAAATACTCTGGAAGAAGGTAATATGACCAATTGCTTTAATGATGCTGTCAGCAGAGCTGGAAAAGCATCTTTATCTTTAGGCTTTTTCTGTTAATTGATTGAATTTAAATGTAGAAAATACCATTTGAATCTTTTCTCTGCTGCTATTTCTGTCAAAGGCATTATGAGATATACAGAGTGAAACATATGGAATATCCACAGGTGCAATTATTGGAAAAGGAAACTTATATTTATCATTTCCTCTTCTACTTGCACGCCTGATATTACAGGTTTAAATAATTGTGTAGGGCTGTAGGTGACATGTACGAACCAAAAGAAATCCAGCATCCTGTCCATTCAGGTGTAAAATGCTCTTACCACATTCCTTATTAAATAATAGCCTCCAAAGGTAGGAAGATAATGATTTAGAAGGATGTAGAGAAGTACTTTGGTATTTCCTTTCCAAATAAATTTCAGACTATGAAGTGAGTGAGCAAGAACATGGGGTTGGGGGGGATTTTGTAACAGAAGAGGATGTAGAATTCAATTACAGGGGAACCTGTAAAAGGGAACCGGCTTAGATTTACTGTGTAATCCTGTGCATACTTACTGAATAGCCAGATTGTGTTGGATAGAGAACTCATTTGTGGGTTTGTTTTATTGGAAAGAGAAAAATACAAATGTATAGATGCATTTGTTTGCTGTGCCGTAATTACTGCTTTTCAAGTTACTGAATATCATGTGTCAAATCTTATATGAATGTCAAGAGATCTTGGGGCTAGTGAGAAAGGGAAGACCAGTGGCTTGACATTTATTTATTTAAGAAAATTTATATGACTGCCTAACTCATTCTCAGTGTCTTGGCAGCTTACAAAAATAAAAACCCAATATAAAAACAATATAAAGCAATAACCCTACTTCACCCCTTGGCATCAAGAATCAGTTCAAATGAACTACTTGATGAGCTCCATCCCATTCTGGGTTCTCTAGACCTGTTGGCAAAACTAGGTCTTGACCGCCTTGTGAAAGAGTGTCAAAATGGGGACCAAACACCTTCTTCATAGGGATGATGTTTCACAAGGAGGGAGCCACCACAGAAAAGGCCCTTCTTCTTGGTCCTGTTGGATTTACTTACTCCCTCTGGAATATAACGTGGGGACAGTTGCCCTGTTTTGCCATGTTTGATTGGCAGTTCCACCATCTTATTTCAATGGGATTTTGGCCATAGTGTGTTTGTATATTACTTTTCTTTTAATGTGTGGTTCTGTTTTAAACTTTGTTTTATTTTGTGCTTTATTTTCATTATTGTACACTGCCCAGAGTCATATAGTTAGGCCAGATTTTTTAAAAAGTTAAATAAATTATATGCAGTTGCAATTTATTTTTTAGCTTCTCAGATTTTAGATCAAACATTTTAAAAGTAAATACCTATAAATTGAAATTCACAAATTTCCCTAAAATGGAACATTACTCAACCCATATTTCTGATCTTGTAGGGTGATCTTGCATAAGCAGTCATGCCAAGTGAAGTCCTTGATGCTCTCTGGGCTTGGTTGTTTGGTTGCAGATGTTTCATGGCAGTGATATTTAGTGAAGTAATGAAACATCTGCAAGCAAACAACCACACTTGACATCAAGGACTCCACAGTTCAACCCTGAGCTACATATATTCTATTGAATCATGATAAGTGAGAATTCGCTATATATACCATATGTGAAGTATTTTGGGATGTAGAGATCACCGAAGGATAAAAGAGGGAACATCTGTGAATGAGAATGGTACTGTAATGCAAAGCTAGATAGACATTTCATAAATGATTGGGAACAAGGACTTTCATTTTCTTATCTTGGGTGCAATCTCCACCATTTGACAATTATAAAGTATTCTGATACATTTTCTATTGTCTGAGTGTTACTAATGTTTTCTGGTTCTTATAGTTTGGTGCAGAGTTCCGACGTTTTTCTCTGGAAAGAGCAAAGCCTGGCAGATTTGACGAATTCTATGGATTACTTCAGCATGTTCACAAAATACCCAATGTTGAGGTCTTAGTTGGATATACAGACATTCACGGAGATCTCCTACCAATTAATAATGATGACAACTACCACAAAGCGGTCTCTACTGCTAATCCTTTGCTTCGGATTTTTATTCAGAGAAAAGGTAAGCATTTCATTAGTATTGCAGTCTTCAATGGGTTTATGTCAAATGCGTGCTATTTTTTATTTGTTTTTGCTGGAATTACACATAGTGCTGGCGTGAGAACTCCTGAATCATTTGAAATCCTGAATTACTTCTGTGCTTTCTTCTTGTTGCATGATCTAAAATTGTATAAAGTGCAGTGGGTTCCATCTTGTTTTGTTTTGTTTCAGTACACAAGATTAAATGGAATGGTACTTTCCCTCCTCCCACATTTTTCACAGCACATGATTTGTCAACAGAAACACCTTTAATTTAATCCTTGGGTCGCTTAAATTTAAATATCATTCTTACTTCCCGTGCAGCATTTGAATTTTGTTTGCTGAACTTTAGCATGAAGTAATTGCAATAGCAATAGTACTTAGACTTATATACTGCTTCATAGTGCTTTTACAGCCTTCTCTAAGCGGTTTACAGTGTCAGCATTTTGTCCCAACAATCTAAAAACACACACGCAATTAGATGGAAAAATGTGTAATTCGATTATCTTAGATGGCATATTAATAAATAGAGCCTTACTCTTAAGTTTTAAAATTACTCATGGCTATCTAATTGTTTGTTTGTTTTTAAAAGCTCCATTGAGAAGCATCTTTTTTTAATTAGGTCTTTATCCTGCCAGTATCACACTTTCACAAGTAACTCAATGGGGTGAACGTACATAAGTAGTTCTACCTCCTCCTCTTTCCCCCCACAATTACAACCCTGGGTTGGGCTGAGAGGGAGGGACTGGCCCAAAGTCACTCAGCCGGCTTTCATGCCAGAGGTAACATCTCTGCCCTTCTTCAGATCCAGTCAGCTGTGGTTGGAGCAAGAAGGAGCCTTTTGGCTACATATTCCTCCCTTTGTGTTTTCATTACTTCTACTGTTGCCCAAATGGGAGAAGCTGCAGTTTTTAAGCGCTGTTTACCAATCAAATGCACTGCTTCCTCAGGCAAAGAAGAAACAACAGCCTGGCTGTCTTTTTGTGTGAAATGAGACTTGCTCTTCTTTAGATAAAAGATGTTTTATTAGTCTAAAACAGTTCTTTGAATTAGATTGCAATTCTTATTAATTGTTTTACTCAGAACGGAATGAGTCGCATGGAAGAGGAGAAGGAAATAAAGTTAGCTGGTTATGCCTGATGCTCAGAGGTGGTATTCAGCAGGTTCTGACCAGTTCCGAAGAACCGGTAGCAGAAATTTGGAGTAGTTGGAGAACCCGTAAATACCACCTCTGACTGGCCCCGCCCCCATCTATTCTCTGCCTCCCGAGTCCCAGCTGATTGGGAGAAAATGGGGATTTTGCAATATCCTTCCCCTGCCACACCACCAAGCCATGCCACGCCCACCAAGCCACACCCACAGAACTGACAGTTAAATTTTTTTAATCCCACCACTGCTGTTGCTTATATAAGCAATCAGCTGAAGGAGAACATCCTACAGGAAGTGAATCTCAGATTAGCAGGATAGCACAATTTGAGTTTGCGTTACATGTGGAAGTACAGGTAGTCCTTGATTTACAACCACAATTCATCCCAACATTTCTGTTGCTAAGCGAGGCAGTTAAATGAGTTTTGCCCCATTTTAGGACTTTCCTTGCCATAGAATCTAGCTCCCCTATTGACTTTGACACCGGAACACTGCAACATGGGAGGCCACAATGGTTGTAAGTGTGAAAAATGGTCATGTCACTTTTTAAAGTGCCACTATAACTTGTAAATCAAGGGCTGTCTGTAATAAACACTAGCTCTGTATGAAATGATGGACAGATATGAATGATCTGGAACAAAGAGAAGAAACTCAAGAAAGAAGGAAGGCAGAAGCAATTTCTATGACTCCATTATACTTTTTTTACATGGAGGACTAGAGAGATAAAAATCAGCAGTAGAAGCTTTAAATGCATTTTGGGAACTGGGCAATGGTTCTTGGCAAATGTGCTGAGGAATGGGGGATTTTCTGATTTTGGACACATCGACAGAAAAAGCCTTGTTTCCAGTGACCACTGCTTTGACTCCCTCCCCCCCAGGATGGAAAAAGGGGGATGGATGGATGAATGGATGATAGATAAATAGAAGATAGATGATAGATAGATAGATAGATAGATAGATAGATAGATAGATAGATAGATAGATAGATAGATAGATAGATAGATAGATAGATAGATAGATAGATAGATAGATAGATAGATAGATAGATAGATAGATAGATAGATAGATGATAGATGATAGATAGATTTGACAGGGCTTAAAATATATTTCTCTGATACAGCTAATAAAAATGAAAAATCCATTGGTATTTCAACTTTTCTGTGAGTCAGGTTTGACTGATGTTCTCTTGTTCAAAGTACTCTTGAGAGCAAACTTATTTGGCTACTGTGAAATGTGTATTAAACATAATGATGGGGACGCTGAATAGTGAATGGTAGCTGAACATTAGTAAACAATGGAATACACATTCCAGTGGCCAATTTCATGTATAGCCAGTGTATCAGGTCATTGTATTGTACTCTGGAATCTAAATAGCTTGGATATGCCAAGATAGTGTCTATTTCTGTGTTTTACAGTCGCACAAAGAATCCATTCTGCTTCTGAGTGAAAGCAGAGAGGCCTGTTGGTTGCCCCAGTCATTCTCTTTCAGTGGCAAGTCATAATTATTGAACCCAGAGCCAAATAATCCAATTGTTTACACAACCATATATTTAAGGCCACAGTCCTAACACAAGTAACTCCCATTGTATTGTATGCATACAAGTAAAGATGTTTGCAGTTCTGCTCTCTCCTGTTTTCTGATATCAAAGGTTTGCTCCTGGTATTTTTGTTGTGTTTTTCAGTTTCCCCAGCATTTCTGTCCTATTTATTTCCCCAGTGTCAATTTTGATAAGATTTAAGCTGAATCTCTTGAAGTAAGAGACTGATTCATAAGTCAAATTTAGCAACTGTGGCTAAAGTCTTTTACTAGTCATATGATTAGAGCAAATAATCCACTTTGTAAGGTTGGGATTATTTCTTACAATTAAACTCCATGTACTGTATGTATACTGCTTATCTAACGATTTATATATAATGCATCCATATTTTCTGGCGAACTACCTTAAAGAGTTTTGCAGTTCTAAGTTTGCATAGGAAACAGCTCCTGTTTTTTACAAAGAGATTGAAATTTTATATTGGTTTTACAAATACTGAGAACCGGCTCTTAGAGTATATTTGTTCAGGGTTTTTTTTTAATCACTGCTCTGTAATGGCTAAAATAGTAGTATATTTTAGGGGATCATATGTAGCAACCCTCTGGGTTTTACCTCCTAACCTGTGGCTAGACTCATTATAATGTTAATTCTTTACCTCTTCCTAGCCTGTATTTTACCTGTGGGAAAGATTTTGAAACAATTGTGTCCTCTTCTGTTCATTAACTGCTTGGTAATTCAATAATTTTATACAAATTCTAAAAACAGAGATTGGATGTAGTAAAGACCTCCTTTACAATTATGCTGTATAAAAATGTTTTCAGTACACAAGTCTTGGTACACTTAAATTTATGATACAGAATTACTTTGAAATTAAGTTTAGACTAGCGTTGTGTAGATTTGTGTGTATCGTTATGTTATGTGCGATGACTCAGCAGTTAGACATGCTGAGCTTGTCAGCTGGAAAGCTGCTTGGGTTTGAATCCCAGAAACCATGTGTGAAAGCTGCTTGGGGTTCCCATTACTTCCCCATCTCCTGCCCACCTAGCAGTTCGAAAGCATGCAAATGCGAGTAGGTAATTAGGTACCACTTCGGTGGGAAGTTACCAGTGTTCTGTGTATCTCAGCCAGTGGTGGGTTGCAGGCGGTACGCCCCTGTACGGGCGTACCAGAGCCTGCCCAGACCACAGGGTATCATTCTGGTATGGTGCTCCGGAGGTCCCACCCGCCCGCCTCCGCTCCTTACCTGTCTTTAAACCCTTTGGCGCTGTGCACGCGCATGGCACGTACAGCGCCTGCACAATGCTCCACCGAGCAGCTGACACGTCACGGCAGCTTGCAGAGGCGTCGCTGGATGGAAAGACGCATGTGCGCAGCTGCATGCGTTCATGTGGAGGACACTGGGCCCCGTTGCAACGGTACCGGTTGCAACGGAATCCAGAACCCACCACTAATCTCAGCATATAGTTATGTTGGCCACATGACCATGGAAGTGTCTTCGGACAACGCTGGGTCGCTCGGCTAAGAAACAGCGATGAGCAACACCCCTTAGAGTAGGACACAACTAGACAGCAAAAACCTGTACCTTTACTTTCATGTTTTAATTGCAGTTCTTTAACCCAACTTGATTCTTACAGAGTAGATTGCTTTTTGCTTTTATGTATCTGAATTCAGTTGCATAATTTTCTGCACGTTACATTTAGCTATGCTAAATGAGATTTGTTCAAAATTACGATCTTAGGAAGATAACCAGGGCCTGTTCTGTCCCATTCTTGAGTGCAGGACATACAATAATAGATCTGTGGTAAGGAGAAATAATAGATTCACATTGAATGCGGGGGGAAAAAATCTAAAATAGAAGCAGTCCATAGTGGAACCAATTGCCCAGAGATGACAATCTCCTCCTTTATTGGATCGGCTCAATCAGAGGTTAGAGGGCAATCTGTCTAGGGTGGTTTAATTTGGATTTCAGCCCTAAACAGGGGATTGGCCTAGGTGGCTTCTTTCAACTCTATGGTTAAAGAATAGGGTTTTTTGAAAAAAAAATATCAAGAGAGATTGGTCATAGTACAGTGAAAGAAGACATGCTTGCGGAAATGTTAAGAGTGAAAAAAAGTAGTTCCGCTTGCACAATAGCCATTAAGAGAAGTAATCTAATAGTTTAGACCTTTGCACTGAAAGCAGCGTTTTGCAATGATACTCCTCCGCATATGCAACTTTTCTACTCCTTTGCAAAAGGCTGGGTTTTCTTATCAGGCTTAATTTTTGCTCAGGAATTTAGAATGTGTGTCTCTTGATAAGGAGTACATCCAAAGTTATGCAAGAAATCTGGGTATGAATGTGTATTCCCATCACCACCACATGCAAACCATCTCTGGAACCTGTAACTTCCTGGAAGATAGCGTGGAAAGGGCAGGAAATAGTAAACTCTAATAGCAGATATCAGCTCATTAGAGAAATGACTTCATTAAATGCAGATAAAGAAACTCTGTCTAGTTTTACTTACCAATTAAACAAAGAATATAATTCCTCAATTACGTCTTCATCCAAGAGATATAAATAGATGTATGTGCACTTTAAAAAAACTCTCACACAATCTTTGCTTTCAAACCTTGCATATATTAGCATAAGGTGATACACTTTAACAGCACTTTTCTTTTAATGTTTGCAAGTGTTTGCAATTACTGTTATGCTTGCAAAAAATGTGGAAGGGGGGGCTTTTCACGTCCTTACTTATTTGCATAACTACTGGCAGAATATTTATGAATTCCTGCCTGTAGTAGAAGCTTTGTACAAATGGAATTTCATGATTGGATACAAAACATTGACTAATATTTGGTGCATATTAAAGAATAGCAGTGGAAACACTTGAGGTCTACATAGAGTAATGGCAAACTAGGCCGCAGATGATTTATTAGCCCTATTTGCTCAAATGCAGATTGCATTGGCAGAAGCTAATGCTAAAACAACCTTATAAGGTTTACTGTGACTTTCAAAATATTCAGACGAAATAATCATTTTTATCACTTTTCAAACAAAAAATTTCCACAAGCAAGGGCGGAAGGGGGGAGGTTATTGCATGTACAATGTATAATGGTACTATTCTTATTGTCAATTCATGCTTTCAGAGGAGTTGACAGGCGGTCAAGTACAAACAATACAGCATAAATTTATATTTTGCTGTAGATGTCTGATAAAGGCTTTGGGGTGGTTTAAATCAGTGTAGTTGGTGGATGCAAACCTTAGGTGATATCTGTGTGGCATATTCAGCATGCAGATTTGGGTTCACCTCAGTGAGTATATTTCTTAAAAGCAATTCATCTTTTATGCCCTGTAGCCAGTTACTTATGATAACTGCTTTTACTTCTGGTTTCTTACTGCTGCAAATTTAAACTGATTAGTTGTTGCAAGAACAATGGTTCCTCTGTACGGAAGAATACTCCTTAAAATAAATTACTCAAGGGTTATCACAAGCAGTCGTGCATGCCACCCTGCTGAGTTTTTAATTATACTGTATATATATATTTAGAGAATTGCATGCTCAGCCGTATTTTGGTTTAGGTCAGAATGTCACTCAGACCCAGAAATATAGTTATTTCATGGTAAGGTAAGAAGCTTTCAATAATAGTGTATGACCAAGTTTGCTCTTGGTTAAGCAGCGTCATCTACCACTTAGCATATTGTCTGAATCCATTTAATTATGCTTAAACATCAATTAGTCCTCCAGAAAAATGATATAGGGTCAACCCCAGAGCAGAATTTTCCTTTCTGCTACTTTATTTTCCCTACTTTTTGAGAGACATATCATGAAAGAGGAATTGATAAGAAAATTAAGACATACCTTAACTTGCCATCTGTAATTTTTGAGATGCTTAGAATATCACATGATCTGAAGAGGAAAGCAGTTTTAGGGGTTATATGAACATTATTTTTTTTAATAAAAAGTGTTGATGTGAATTGGTTTGCTGTCTCCAGACTACTGTGTGTTGCTGTTGTGCCATAAAGCAGATACAGATAGCCCTCATTTAGTGAGGTCGTGGAGACCAATCACAATTATAATAGTGATTTAAAAGTTACTTTGTGACCAACTGTATAGTGATCAGTGCCTTTCATACCTGTCAAAATAGAATATATATATATATATATATATATATATATATATATATATATATATATATATATATATATATATATATATATATATATACACACACACACACACACACACATATATACATACATACACACATACATACATATATATATATTGTGTATATGTGTGTGTATACACACACATAAACATATACATACATACATATATAGTGTGTGGTGTGTGTGTATATATACACACACAGAGAAACACACACATATATATAGTATATCACAGAACTGAGTACAGCCCCTCACATTTTGTAAATATTTAAGTACCGATAAATCTTTTCATGTGACAACACTGAAGAAATGACACATGTGTGTGTTTATAAGATACTTCTTTTTATGTAGTTTTTCATTATTTTTATATTCGCTGAATAAGATTAACAAAACTCAAGAACTTTTCTAATTTAAATGTAGATAACAGTGTTGCTTTTGAAAAAACTGATATCTTATAAAGTGAACTTTCAACTTGGATTGAAGCTGAACACTGAGAAAATTACACTTAACTTTAACCTCAGTTAAAAATTTGCTCACCTACTGCTATGTTGGAATAGCTTTCAAAACAGTTTGCATTTCATTTAGTAAATTTTAGCATTCTTTCCTCAAAATGGTATATATAATGTTCTCTGGATCAAATACCAAAGTGATCAAAAACTAAATATTAGCTTTAGTGGATGTCCAGAAATATTTTAAATTATACTGGGAGCATGGTAGCAGTATAAACATTGTAATTGAGATAACCTGTGACCCCAATATTTAGGAGTTTAGCCATCTTAATCTATATAATAAAAACAGGTTTTCATTCCACTGTGAAAAATGCAAAAGAAAGGTACTTTACTATAGTTTTAATCCCCAAATTTGGAAAATAATTGATTTCTAAAATGGCTCCCATTAACAGATAGAGACCCACTCTCCAAATTAAAAAAAGACACAAAAAATAGAGGAGTTGAAGAGAAAAAGAAAGGAAAGAAATTATGTATGCCAGAGCAGATAAGTCATAAAGCAAGCATTTTTACCTGATGATGATGATGATTTTTTTGCTGATATTCTTTCTTGAATAATGTTTAGTGGAGCTTGATCTCTTTGATCGGAAACACCAGAATTTACTGGTGTTTAGTTCTCTAATTTCAGAACAATATTTGAAAGCTGAATATTCTGTGTGGAATAAGCGATGTGGTCATTAAGCAAAACTTCATATGACAGCACCACTTAGCGATGGCAATTTCGGTAGTCTCAGTTGTGGTTGTTCAGCTAGGATAGCACTGTCATTAGGCGAGAATCTCCTCCTTCTCCTGCTCTGATGTGCTTGCCTTCACTTCAACTCCCCCATCCGCGTATCTTTACTCCCCCCAATCTTCTTGTTTGGACACCCTGTACTGTATGTCAGATTCAAGCAACCTGATCCACACATGTAGAATTCAAACCAACTGCTTTATTATATTCTGCCTATAATATAGGCCCTGTCACATTCCCCGTCTTTCCTCACTGTCACGCTTCACTGCCCACAACTGACTTTGCTATCTTCTTCCTCCTGCTGTTGGCTCAAGATCTAAGCACTGGGTGAGGCCGCAGACCTGGGAAGCTCACAGTGAGAGCAAGAAGGCAGTGAGCCTTGTCTGCTGAACACATTTGCCAGGCCTGGCTGGGGAAGGGGCAAGGAAACAGTGAGGTTTAGTCCTCTCCATTCGCCTGTTTTATGTCAGATTCAAGCAACCTGATCCACTCATGTAGAATTCAAACCAATTGCTTTATTATATTCTGCCTATAATACAGGAATCTCCCCAGACTTCTTGGCTTCCTTTGGAAACAGATGGAAAAGGTTTCATGGAACTTGGGGTCGTGGTGTCATCTCTAGATCTCTTGCAGCTATGCCATGATTCAAGGCTAATTTCCCACTTGAGTCCTCCTCCCTGTCCTCCCTGGCTTGTTCCCAACATTTTGATAGATACTTACCCCTGACAAAGTACCACAATGATATGTTCTCTTTTTAATATCTCTCTCCATCCATTTCCCCATCTTTCCTAAGCATTCTGGCAAACTACAGAAATTTCACTACTTACTCTACTTGTAAGGTATTTCTCACTTTTAGTTATTCATGGTATTTTTCCTTGATCCTTGAACATTAATGTTCAGCTCTACAATTCCTGTTGCATTGTACAGTGTCTGAGATTTGCTGCAAATCATTTGGTTTCTCAACCATTAACATGGGATCATATGTATATAAACGTAAACATATATTCACAACCCCAACTAACTCACCTCCAATGTCACCATAAGTATTTCTTATATCAACCAGTCAAAGAACATCACACATCTTTTATCTTATTCCCTGCTTCCTAAAGTTAAACTATTCCCCAAATATTCCATTTGTCGTGGTCATATTTTTTACTCCCATTATCAAAAGTTCTTGAGTTGTTCAGCAACCAACCTTTAACTCCATATTCATGCCAAGTATTCAGCTTATCAAAAGCATTACTCAAACCTACAAATGACAGTAACTTTAATTACATTTACACACTCCTTTATATTTTTAATTAATTATAAGTGAGGGTTTTCAACAGAATTAGAAAGTACACATTTTGAATTAAAGAAGTATAAAGAAAAGTGATTAAAAAATGAACAAGAAATATAGAAAAAGAAATAGAAATTGTGAGTGGGGGAGGAACAATTCCAAAGAAAAGGTGTTCGATCTTCATGATAGCGGTTACAGATTTATACTTTATCCACTTTCTCTAAGATTACATCATAATTTCCTTTCCATAATTTGA
The DNA here is from genome assembly GCF_051295495.1 of Thamnophis sirtalis. NCBI lineage: Eukaryota > Metazoa > Chordata > Lepidosauria > Squamata > Natricidae > Thamnophis > Thamnophis sirtalis. Next base: position 77,702,655 of record NW_028261387.1, read on the forward strand.
CCCTTTCTAAATTTGAAACCCATAAATCACAAGTTCATTTTTCAGCACAAACTCCCTAAAAGTTTTCTAGTCACTAATAAATGACATTTATGCATTTCTAAAATAAACCTGTCTAACACAAAACCATGCTACATACTCCCATTTTTCATTTGTCTTCCATTTATTTAAGGAATTTCTAAAGCTGCTGCCCCCACAATTTGTGACTCTGGATGGTGGACAATGATAAAAATAAAAAATAAGAACAGGAAAAAATGTAATACTATGCAAGATCCAAATAAGCAAACCAAAATAACCTCTCGTGCTATTTCAGTCCAAATTCTATCAAACTACTTTCCCAGAGAGACTTAGCTAATTTAATTCTAGTTTTCCCCTTTGTTATAGGATTAGAGTAAGATGTGTGGACTTCAACTCCCAGAATTCCTCAGCTGGGGAATTTTGTGTGTTAAAGTCCACATATCTTAAAACTGCCCAGTTTGAAAATATTGTTACAGGAAGACAATAATGTCATTCTTCCAGTCTTAAGGAATAGATAGAATATTCAAACTTAACGTTAAACAAGTCCCACAAAACTTTAAATTTAAAGCATTAGCGTCAATTGTCCTCTTCAACATAACACTGTTATACCTATAAACCAGAGGTGGGTTGCTACCGGTTCGGGTGAATCGGTAGTGGTTGGTTGGACTGGGTCACAGAACCAGCAGCGACCCAGGCTGGCCATGCCTCTAAACCAGTTCCCCAGTCGCCGCTGGCATTGCCAGCATGTGCAGAACACTTTGCAGGCAACTGTGCATGCGCACGCACTGCACACGTGCATGCAGCAAACCGCATGCGAAGCAAAGCGAAGCGGCAGTAACGCCAGCAGCAACCCTCCCCTGCTATAAACATAGCTGAAATATTTCTTCAAGCATTCTCTCTATTTTGTTTAAGGCCAATCCATTTCATCATTTGTATTTTTAATATCATTGCTGAGGGCAGAGTATATGTAATCCTTCCATAATAGTAAAAAAAATTCCCTCAAAATCATGTTGCCTTTTTCCTGCCTTTTCACATTCCTTTCTTTCTTTGATTGCATTCTCTTTAATACCAGTTTCTCTACATTCATTATATAGTATCTTTTTTCTTCCTCCTTCGCTTTTTTAACATCATTAGTCCACCAAGTTTATGTTATTTATTCTTCCTTTTAACATCACACACTTCTGGTGCATTTTAAAGTATTTTTTCACTTTATTCTAATCCCATGATGGCAAACCTATGGCACACGTGCCCGAAGTGGCATGCGGAGCCATGTCGTCTGGCACACGCAGCATTGCCAATTCCTCTCCTGGGTTTCCACCGCACATGCCCATGCAACGATTAGCTGGTCTTTGCACATGTGGCAGTGCTGAAAACCAGAAAAGCTGGTCTTATATTTTCTGGGGTGAATATGTGTGCCAGCCAGCATGTAACCGGAAGATTTGCTAGCCGGCGCACATGTGCGCGCTGGAAACCAGAAGTTCAATTTTAGCGCATACATGCCCCCTGGGCAGCTCCTCTTCCTTGTCGCAGCTCAGATGAGAGTGCGTGCAGTGCTCCATTTTTTGTACTTTGTACTGTGCATGTGCGCACCCTTTTCAGTGCCAAAATGGTTTGCCATCACTGATCTAAGCAGTCTCCATATCCTTTCTTCTTATGCTCACTTTCCATTTATTCGGTTGAAAAAAATTATCTATTAATACAGGATTTTCTTTTCTGAAATTGTTCTATTTTCACCTCAATTACTTTTCTTTTCTTCCATGTCTATTTTGTCCCAGAATCCAATTTTGACAATAACTAAAAAAAGGGCTTGTCACATGTACTGATTTCTTTTTCTTTATTCAGGATTTGTGTTATACACATTTGCCATTATGCAACTGATTGTTTTCATCCATGGATTCACTTTATGTACACCCAATTATGTTCCATAGTTCTTTAGGTATAAGAGAAAGTGAGGGGGGGGGGGGAGGGAGACAATGAAAGCTGTATTGCAGAAGCAAATTAAAAAAAAGATGTTTACATAAAAATCTTTAAATTGATATGTGATATGGAAGTGCAAATGAATCAAATTTTGATAGGTAGATATGTAGATATAGATATTTTTTTTAAAAAAAGATCCCTCTCCCATTTCTTTTTTTTAATGTCAAGTTTGTTTGTTTTTTAATTTATATCCCATTTCTGTGAATGCACTCTTTCCTTGCTCAAATAACAGAGACTTGGATTATTTTCTAACTGTTTAGGAACTTGAAATATTATCTGGATTCTTCCACTAGAGGTTTAAGTAGAACAGATTAGATTCCATGGAAAACAGCTTGTTGGCATTACTGATATTCTCCCCTGGTTTGTGTAGAGTTTTGAGTTTACAAAAATAAGTGAGATCTTACTGGAATTTATCACTGTTCCTCATTAATATCGAGTTTTGCTTAGAGTTCTTACCGTCATAGAACATTCCTATGACGGCTTTTGTAAGGTGTACAGTTTTTTTGTCAAATTATGTAGTCCCTAACAAAACATAGAGTTATTTACTATCTGTTTTCTGTCGGAGAAACAATTTACATACTGTTTTTCTGTGGCAAGTTGTGAAAGGCCATAAACAATAATGTGTAACTTGATTGAAAATGAGCTCAACTATGTTTATGTCAGAATAAAGCAACTTTTAAGAGGCTTGCAACATCTTCTAGACATCTGTAGATAATTTTCCTGGAAGTATGAATACTCTTATCAAAATAGATTTCAAGATTCTGGAGGTTTTAGCATATTTCAGATGACTCTGTTATGTTGTACCATTGCGTACCAGTTACCTCAGCTCTGATTTTCAAACCGTATTGCTCTGAAAGGAGACCCTTTTTTTGTCAAATGTGGGGGGGAAACTGGTTCCCTTGCAACATTTACAAGTTAAATATGACTCTATTCGGCAGTTCAAATCTCACCAGGCTCAAAGTTGACTCAGCCTTCCATCCTTCCGAGGTGGGTAAAATGAGGACCCAGATGGTTGCGGGCAATAGGCTGACTCTGTAAACTGCTTAGAGAGGGCTGTAAAGCACTATGAAGCGGTATATAAGTCTAAGTGCTATTGCTATAGAAATGCAAGTATTTCATCAAAACTTATTTTCTTCTCTTTGAAGAAATGAAGCATTTTGCAGTAGCTGAGGATAATTTTTCTACTTGCTGTGCAGGTTGCCAGGATTATTAGTTTATGGTTCAGCCACTTGTTAAAAGTATCTTCCAGTGTTTAAATATGTTACTTATTTAGTCTGTTGCCAGTCATTTTGCTTACTCTGGAAGAGGGCAGGTTTGTGGAATGGTATTTGTTTTCAAGAGATTAAAACCAGGTCATTTAGCTGTTATCCAGATACTTGGCAGCAATGGGTTCCCCTGGCACTTTGCCCATCCTCATGCTTTTTATTCTCATATGCTGAAACTTGAGAGGTAAAAACAGAAATGGAGCATAGAAGTACATTTGGTATAAAGACTGCTCAAGTACACCTCTTACCTCAAATGATTGACTCTTCGTTTAAAAGCTTTTGAGTTTCTGCTTTTCTAGCAGTCATATCTGTGCTACAATCCCCAAATCTATCATGGTCCTAATATCATCTTTAAGCGAAATGATTTTTTAAAGAAATTCATAGAGCATGGAATAAGAGCTGGAAGAAACCCTGGAGGTCTTCTATTCCCACACCTTCTTTGAACCCTTTACCATTCTAGACAAATGGTTGCCCAGGCTCTTCTTTAAAAACCTCCAGTGATGAAGCACCCACAACCTCTGGAGGGTTCTAAAGCCATTCCACTGATATAATTGTTCTCACTGTCAGGAAGTTTTTCTTTAGTTGGATCTGTCTTTAATGATCTTCCAGCTGTTACTTCTTGTGCTGCCCTCAGTCAGTTTGGAGAGTAAGGTGACTCCCTCTTCTCTGTGACAGCCCCTCAAGTACTGGAAGACTGCTATCGTATCACTCCTAGTCCTCTGCAATAAACTAGGTTCCACCACAAAACCGCGGTAGACAAAAGCGCGCTCGACGAAAGCGCGTACGTGACATCATCACAGCGCGACGAAAACATCGCGCTGTGAGCGGTAAATTTAAAATTAAAGCAAAAACCTTACCCTAACCCCCCCAAACCTAACCCTAACCCTTAACCTAACGCTAAACCTAACGCTAACCCTTAACCTAACGCTAAACCTAACCCTTAACCTAACCCTAACCCTAAACCTAACCCTTACCTTTATGTGAATCGGCTTGCTTTAATTTTATTTTAATTTCAATTTAATTTATTTTTAATTTTTTTCGTCGCGCTGATGATGACGTCAGGTACGCGCTTTCGTCGAGCGCGGTTTTGTCTACCGCGGTTTTGACAGGTCCCGATAAACTAGACATATCTAGTTCCCATAACAATCATTGTACAGTTTAACCTCCAGGCCCCTTATCATCTTTGTTGTCTTCTCTGTACTTTGCCTAGAATCTCAGCATCTGTTTTGTATTATGGTAACCAGAACTAGGGTTCTGAATAGAGCTAGGATTCGAATCCCTAGCAGATGCCAGAGCTAGGGTTCGAATTCCTAGTGCCGCATAACTGAGTGAGCTCCCGTTACTTGTCTCTGCTTCTGCCAACCTAGCAGTTTGAAAGCAGGTAAAAAATGCAAGTAGAAAAATAGGGACGCCCTTTGGTGGGAAGGTAACAGCGTTCCATGTGCCTTTGGAGTTTATCATGCCGGCCACATGACCACGGAGACGTCTTTGGACAGCGCTGGCTCCTCTCAATGAAGAGGAGCACTGCCCCCTAGAGTCGGGAACAACTAGCACATATCTGCGAGGGGAACCTTTACCTTAACCACAACTAGATGCAGTGGTCCAAGTGCAGTTTTACCAGTGTAATTTAAAGCAATACTGTCACTTCACATGATCTTGATACTACCCTTCTGTTAATGCAGACTAAGACTGCATTGGCTTTTTTGGCAGCTGAGCACACTTCTGGCTTAAGTATAAGTGACTGTCCACTAGGACACCTAAATGTCTCCCATAGTTACCACTATTTTACATTTGTGCATTTGTTTTTTCTAGCTGCTTTTACTTTTCTAATCACTGAATTGTCTTTCAATGAGTGATGCTTTAGATGCTGTTTGGAATATTTCTTGCCTTTTAATAATTACTAATACATTATTTTCTCCTTCTCCTACAGAAGATGCAGACTACAGTGCCTTTGGGACAGATACCATGACAAGGAAGAAAAACGTCTTATCCAATGTGCTCCGTCCCGACAACCATAGGAAAAAGCCACACATTGTTATTAGTTTGCCACAAGACTTCAGGCCAGTGTCTTCGATTATCGATGTGGACATACTTCCAGAAACTCATCGCAGAGTGCGCCTTTATAAATACGGAACTGAGAAGCCTCTAGGATTTTACATACGCGATGGCTCCAGTGTCAGAGTAACCCCGCACGGGCTAGAAAAAGTTCCTGGTATATTCATATCCAGGCTGGTTCCTGGAGGCCTGGCTCAAAGCACAGGTTTACTGGCTGTTAATGATGAAGTCCTAGAAGTGAACGGTATAGAAGTTTCAGGAAAAAGCCTCGATCAAGTTACAGATATGATGATTGCAAACAGTCGCAATCTGATCATTACTGTGAGACCAGCAAACCAGAGGAACAACGTTGTTAGGAACAGTCGGACTTCTGGTAGCTCAGGACAGTCTACTGATAACAGCCTTCCAAGTTACACTCCACATATTGTGCCACGCTACCAACCCGAGGAAGAAGACAGTGATGAAGATGATATAATCATCGAAGATAATGGGGAGCCACAGCAAATTCCAAAAGCTGCTCCGTCCAGTGAAAGTCTGGATTCACTGACACAAACTGAGACCCACCATGAATCCATGCAGAACGGCTTCATTTCTTCCAGGGAAGTCAATCTGTACTGTTCCACAAGCAGCATTAACATGGAATTTAAAATTCAGGATTCTGACCAAAAGACCTTTGAAGAAGAAGGAACAATCATCACATTGTGAAAGTGTTTTCTTTGCTTTTTTTCAAATTACGAGGCCAAAAACTATCTCTACTTGGCAGCACCTATACAGTACATACCTCTTCATTATTATATTTCAGTGGCTTTTTATATTAACAGAATGGAGTTGTGATTCACTTCATTTGTTCCATTTTGATATCTCGCTGAGTTGCTGTTATTATTATTATTATTATTATTGAAACATGGGCTGGCTCTCATCTTACATTTTCAAGACGGAACAATGACGCTACTGCTCAAAAAGGTGTATTATAATGTCCTGTTTTCCATTTGTAAGGGCCAGTTTTTGGTTCTTATCATATTTTTGGTCTATCTGCATATTTTTATCTCATTGCACACCTCTTGAAGTCAAATGAGATCCAGCCCCGAGAATGCCTTATTTTAACCTAAAAATATTAATAAAACAAAGTAATTAAACATGAGATACCACCATTTTAACCAATGTCCCAATATGTATTAATTAAAAAATTAAGGAATGATTTATAATAGATCAAGTTTCAGTTTTCATAAATCTTACTGCAACTGTTCACACAACTGTACTTTGGATTTTACTAATGGAATGGTTAGTTGGGAGGTATAATTATTGTTTTTAATTAATGAATCTTTGACTGTATTGTGATTTATTCCTGGCGCTGGAGGAATAAATTTCCAGTGGGTGAGGCAACTTATTGAAAGCCAGTTGAATTGTTACACTAGGTCAGGGGTGTCAAACTCATGGTGTCACAGCGGCATCACATGACGTATCAGGACTTTTCCCCCTTCGCTAAGCCAGGGGTGGGTGTGGCTAGCACGTGATGCATCCAGTCCGCGGACTGGGAGTTTGACAGCCCTGCTCTAGGTCTATCACTTATAGTTATCTACGCATTCAGTGAAAAATGATGTGATCAAAAATGTTGCAATGCAACCCAAGCCCATTAAAAGTAGTGGGATTTTCTGTTGTTGCAGAATGTGGTGTCAGGACCTGGTGTCCTTGAGCAGCTGCAAGAGCCTTGACAAACCCACTCTTTTTATCTTGCTCCCCATCCCTACCTGTTTTTTTAAACATTCAGAACTAGAATTAAACTAACCTAACCCATCTTATGTCATTCAGTGGAATTAAGAGAATTTTGAGAATGCTCATTGTTGCTAGGAGCACTACCAATACACCCAGGTGAGCAAGCAACTTCCTTTACCTAAGAGCAGGTCCATTAAAGAACCCTTTGCCCGGAAGGCTACCAAGCCAAGAAGTTGACTCTGGGGTTTTATTATATCTATAATGTGAATGTTTTTTTTTGGGTGGTGTTTTTAATTCCAAGTGCAAGTTAAGGATAAATTTGGCAATCAGGTATCTTATATATAGATTTGTTTTTAACAATTAGAAGTATCTTCTACAGTGAAGAGATCTTTAAAGAAGGCAAATTGTATAATCATAAACGTGGGAAATATCATTTGAACTTTTTTCCCTTTGACAAAAGGCTTTTTTTTTATATAAAGCTCTAAGCAAAGGAATTTTTTATATTTAACCTTTAGGAATATGTTTATACCTTTTTTTCTTTATGTAGTTGTGATTGAGGTACAATCCAGAATTGCAGGAAAAAAATTATTCCACAATAAAAATTACTGTGTGTATGTTCGGTACTACTGTGAATTAGTTTGATGAATTATATTGTAGATGTTAAACTTTTAACTGTCATGGAAGCATGGAATCCAAAACTTTAGTGGAAGAACTGGATGTTAATTTATTGTGGAAATATATTGGTTGCCGTGTTGCTTAACTCCTTGATTCTGTTTTTTTTTTTTTTACATTTCTGTAAACATTTTGATTATGTTTTATCATTTTGCACCTATTGTATTTACAATTACAGCATTAAGGAAATGTTTATTATATACTGTGTTTAATTTCCATTCCTTAAGATTGTAGCCTCAATCAGGTAGCTTGTATCATGAGAGGAATGTTATAAATATATATTGTATATAAATATGCACACTCGTGTGTGTGTGTATGTGTGTGTGTGTGTGTACCTGTAAAAACATCCTTCATTTTTGAGGCAGCATCATGTCCAAGAAAACCAGAGCTCTTTTTGAGTTTGGCAAAATCTTTGAACTCTTAATATAGAGCGTCTCCAACCTTGGCAACTTTAAGACTTGTGGACTTCAACTCCCAGAGTTCCTCAGCCAGCTTTGCTTGTGGACTTCAACTCCCAGCCAGCTTTGCTTGTGGACTTCCAACCCCCAACTCTCTAGGAGTTGAAGTCCACAAGTCTTAAAGTTGCCAAGGTTGGAGACCCCTGATATAGAGGGAGAGAGGCTAGTGCTTACTGCTACTAAATTGACAGGCTGCATCACATATTACAATGTAATGCAGTTGCCAGGATGACAGAACTATAGAGAGTTTTATGACGACCGCGTTCTTATTGAATCTTCAAAAATCAAGCTGTTTAAACATAATATAGTACGTATTAGCTTGAGATGTATATATAGAGAGATCTCGGTCCTAGTACTGAGAGCTTCAGTATACAATAACTGACATAGACTTCTACATATTACTACCTCTAAAATTTTTATCAGTTGGCATCTTGGAGAGAAGCCAAAAGAGGGAAGCCTCTGACTGGAGCTGTGTTTTTCAAGCTCAGCAATTTTTAACATAGGTGGACTTAAAACCCACTGGGGAATTCTGGGAGATGAAGTCCACATATCTTAAAGATGTCACACATTGGACTAGAGAGAAATATCTAGGGGGTTGACCTGTGTGCAACTTTTAATACCCTCCCACCCCAAAAGGATAAGATATTTTGTCTGCAAGGCCCCCTGGTTTTCTCCCAGATACTTTATATATGCATCACACTCTGCTTTTTATTAGAACTTCTCTATTATATGTAAGAGTGAATAATTGTATTGTTTCATCAGAGAATCAAAATTCTTTAGATCTTTTAATCCTTTAGAACAGACAAAAATTTTAAACTTTCCCTTGTAGAATCAGATTAGCCTCTTAAGTGCACCTTATCTGAACAAAAGCAAAACGTGGCTACAATGATACACTTTTTGGGAGCTGTTTTTTTCAGCTCCAGATGAAGTCAAGCTAAACTGTGAAATCTTTGTTCTTCCATAAGTGTGTTGTGTAGGATTTTGTCATGTACTGTTCCGACTTAACATATTTTCTAATTAAAAACTTTATGCAACATAATTTTTACATGAACATGTATAAAATCTCAAATGTCAGTATTTTTCTTACCACTTTAATGTATGATGTACGACTAAATGAACTTTGATTTTACAAAAATCAATTGGCACTAATCATATATGCTAGTCATATTTTTTAGAAACTTGGTAATAAAAATTATGACTATTGCTAATTTGAAGCTTGAAAGAATGGTTTGTTATGTTGGCTGTAGATCTTTGAAATATCCCTTGCTGATCCTCCAAGGTACATTTATTTGACAAGATCCTTGCTTTTTAAAGGGGGGGATCTCTTGGAGCAAGCCCTGAAATCCCACAAGGCTAGAGATGGTTGTGTGGTGACAGAGAAGATACCTCCACACCAATCAAACCTCTAGTTTTCATCAATAGGAGAGATTATTTGTAGCTCAAGGTTGAACTGTGGGGTCCTTAGTGCTCTTTGAGATTGATTCTTTTCTTGCAGATGTTTCATTACCAAACTCGGTAATATCAGTACTAAAAGGGAATGAAGTTTGCTCTCATTTCATATACTAGTGGCTTGCCCTATCACTATTTCTGGGAGGGGTTTTGTTAGTTCCTTGAGTGGGCTGTTGTTTACTTTTTGTTTCCAGGCATTGGTGTGTATGGGAGGTGTTGGGGTGAGGGAGAGAGAAAGCGTCTGGAATGAGGGAGAATTAAATATATTATTGTTTTTCCATAGTACCTGGATGAACTAGTTGCTTCCTGTTTTCTCACTTTCATCATACAAGTAATGAAGCATCTACAAGAAACCAGGCTCACAGAGCACCAATGACCCATAGGATTAAGCTCCCTGGACACTTATTTTCCTTTGAAAGTCTTTTTCAGCTTTTCTGCCATATTTAGTAGGTCTGCTGAAGCATTTCAGATTCATTCTCCAGCACAATCCCAGTAAAAAAAAAATTTAACTGCTTTCCAATTTTGCAAGTTCAACACTAATGCACATTCCCAAACATCATTTGGAGGCTGGGTATTCCAAAGCACCATATACCTTCTAACCTCAGCAATTCCATTATTTAAATAATGAAATATAGCAATAGCAGTTAGACTTATATACCGCTTCATAGGGCTTTCAACCCTCTCTAAGCGGTTTACAGAGTCAGCATATCGCCCCCACAGTCTGGGTCCTCATTTTACCCACCTCGGAAGGATGGAAGGCTGAGTCAACCTTGAGCCGGTGAGATTAGAACCGCTGAACTGCAGATAACAGTCAGCTGAAGTGGCCTGCAGTACTGCACCTAACCACTGCGCCAACCTCGGCTCTCACCTTAAAAGCACAAGATCATTATTTCAATCACTGACACCTGTTTCAAGCATGGTTAAAATAAAGAGTTAGAAAAACAAGTTAGTTCCAACTGGTGTGGAGTGGGAGAGATAGAAAATTGAAAAAGTAGAATGGTATAATGTTGAAGATAACCATTTAGGTCCAAATTTTGCATAAACAGCATACTCTATAAAACGTTATAATCTAATTAGAAAATCTCAGAATAGGTGTAGAGTAGGTGAACTGTCAACATGGCAAAATTTATTTCTTTTAGACTCCCATTATCAATTTATAAATACTACATTGGTCTGTGCAGTGAAAGTTGCCACTTTTATAACAGAGAAAAGATTGTGTGGAAAGTCCATGGCTGTGAGCCACAAATCCAATCAGTCCGCAGAATTTTGCGATTTAAATTTCACTCTTGAATATGGGTAAAAACTGGTGAATTCATTCATGAAAAGGTAGCTGAGGTTCTGTTCTAAAACTGGGAATGCAAAAGTAGATGAGAGCAAAGAAAGCTCAGATCAAATGCGTTTTGGGAGACAAGATGCTTTAAGCTGCTTCAGCAGGATAAAATTTATTTACAATATTCCCCCCCCCCCTGCTACTGCTAAGTATGTTTGTTGACTTGACACTGTCCACTACAGGTCATGGTTTCTGACACTATAAAGCAGTGTTTCTCAACCTTGGTGACTTTAAGTCCTGTGGACTTCAACTCCCAGCTGGCTGGGGAATTCTGGGAGTTGAAATCCACAGGACTTAAAAGGCCTCAAGGTTGAAAAACACTGCTATAAAGAAATTGACCACATGCCACTGCCACAATATTGAGCTATGACGTTCTTCTGGAGAACAGAAATACTATCAATAAAAATAAGGCATTTTGTTTTTCAGCACGCCAACATCCCATTCTTTTTTTCCAATGAGAAATATATTTTATTTAAGACAAAAATACAGATAAGCATTGGCAGCCTGACTAATGTCAGTGTAGGTCAGTGAGGGCGAACCAATGACATATATGTCGAAGATGACATGCCACGCTGTTTTGTGTAACACCAGGGTTCATCTAACATCCCCCCCAAAAACTATTCTCGAAAGTATGTCTTGTTCTTGCACAATTTGTGGAGGCTGCATGAGAATGGGGTGGCCTTCCGTTAGGCCTCCGGATTCTTTGAGCGCCGTGCAAGAGGGCTGCATTCTCGTGCAGCCGCCAGAGCCTTCGAAAATTGCATGAGAATGAGGCCTGCATTCGTAAGGATTTCAGAGTCTGCATAAGAGCCATTTCAACACTGAAGGCCTTGTGTGATCCACAGCAGCCTCGGGGAGGCCACAGGGGCCTGTGAGCAAAAAGAGAAGGTAAGTGTCGTCCAGCAGTTCCTGGGGGGCGCTGGGCCCTGGAGGGGGAGGGCAATCTTGCCATTGGGAATATGCAATGGTGCTAGGACTCAGGTAGGCTAAGGCCCTACCTACTTCAGGTTCAGCCTTGATGTTGCCACTAAGTGCCACTGTTCAGGATGGCCTAGAAAGGAGAGAGAAATAAATGTTTCTCTTTTGTAGGTGTGTGTGTGTGTTTGACAGGGCAGCAGAATCAAGTTAGGCATTTTTGGAATTTTTGACAGGCCCAGTAATTCGCCATTACTGGTGTACTTTGTGGCATAAAGAACAGACCCTTGGAAAGCTCGACAAGAGAAAACTGAAAGACAAATCTCTCCCAGGATTCTGCATGGTATATAACCATGATGGTGAACAGAGCCCTCTCTGCGGGTACTCAGCTCCACCGCGCATGCGTGCGCACCTCCTGCCAGCCAGTTGTTTTTTAGGTCTCTGCCGAAATATGCATGGGGGATTTTGCTCCCAGGAGGCTGCAGGGAGACCTACTAGGCCCAAATGAGGCACCGGGGGGGTGGGGGTGTTTGTGACGCACGCATGCATGGGGAGATGGTGGGAGCACGGGGGGGTGGCGTGTGCATGCACGAGGGGAGGGGGGTTGTGCACGCATTGCATTCCATCACAAAAAGATCAGCCATCATTGGTATATAAGACAACACTGGAGGGGCATGAAGATACCACAACAGAGAAAATTGTTGTGGGGGTATGATACATTTCAGATGATCAGGAAGCACAAAATATTCCAAATTAAATTCATTCGTAATTCCATTCAGTTATAAATGCAATGCATTCAAATGTAAACTTGTTTTCCTCTAACACTGCTTTTTTTTTTTGAGGGGGGGGGTTATTGCTCAATCACTTGAAACCTTTTGCGGGTTGATGCCTTTGATCTTTGAATAAGAAAGTTGCTGTGCACAGCACTGAGGCATGAAGGAGAAAATGTTACTCCAGACTGCCTAGTGTAACTGGGTCAAAACAATTGTTCAACTAAAGCTACACCAACACTGTTACCTTGGATGCCTAAAACCATATAGAAACTGCTTTGTGTTTATGTGTTCTGTGATTAAGGTCTAGAACAGGTTCTGTTGGACAAATACTTGTAGGTATCTCTTGTGTAACCATGGGTGTGTACCTTGCTCTCACCGCTTATTTTTTATAGGTTGGCTTTTACCTGCACTGCACCATGTCTTTAATTCTTGAGCTGTCTTTTTGTACCCAAGCTATTTTCTGCAATCTGAACTCTCCTGTTCTTCGTATTTACACTGAAAATTCTTCAGGCGTTGAAAAGGGAGGGTACGAGGTGGGGATGAGCAAGAAGAGGAGGAAATTGTCAAACTGAAAACTCCACAGTGTGAAATAGGAGCAGGAGTTACAACGATACAGAATAAAAATGCAAGCAGAAATCACATTCCTTTCCAATTTTACACCAGTTTCAAATTTCCATTACATGCCGTGTTAGTGAATAACATATATATTTTCCTTCAGAGTAATAGGATTTTATCAAGGACGCTTACAGTAAGAAAGATCTAACCATATATACCATCATGATAGATTTGAATTAAAAAATATACTAAAAAATAACAAGAATTGCTTAAGAGAGGGAAGGAGGAAAGAAAGAAAGAAAGAAAGGGGAGCTACCAAAAAGCCCTTTTCAATCATCTTTTTATCTATTATTTTATTTGTTTTGCCTTTTGTTTTTAAAAATGTTTTTTTTCCTTTTATAATCATTTATATATATATTGTGCGTATATGCACTCTCTTCCTTTTTCTCTGTTTTTGCTTCATTAGATATAATACAGTAATATTTTTAAAAATAAACTTCAATAAAGTGCATCATTATATTTATAATTGTATTAAGGATTTAATTACAATAGGAATATCTAATGCAAACTGGAAGAAGAGTAGAAAAAGATGCAAAGGAGATCTTCGTCACAACAAATTTAAACAATTTTTGTAACTCTTCAGCCCTCCTTAATTTACAACCAATGATCAAATACCCCTTCTTTTATTTCTAGACAAATGCATAAAACAGCAACTTTTCTCTCCTAATGTCACAGGAAGTCCCTTGAGGATAATCAGAAATAATAACATACTTTAACCTCGATCAAATAAACAATGTTTTTCCCTTCCTTATAATATATTGTTTTCAACAAAGAAATATTTCAGATTTATTGAACCCCATTGCATTTATATATTAACTGTTATGTTGTTGGAGGTGCAATGAAATCAATGCTTCATTTACATATACATTTCTACAGTGTCTAATACAGTATTCATTAATCCAGTTTTGAGATTCAATATCAGCTGCTCATGTTCCTTTGTAGTTTATTCTTGTAATATAAAAACTCACATTTGACTAAAGGAAAAATACTTACTGGAAAGATAAACATATGGGGTCAATTATGCAGTGAACTATGGAATTGATGTTACCTGTAACAAACCAATAACATCTCAATATGCATTATGATTATAATTAATAATGACCTCCATTCACTGAAATGTTTATTGTATGTTTTATGCATCTATCTGTCTCTGAATGAGTGCCTTGTAGGTTTTTGCTTCTTTTTTTAGCCCTTCCCCCCCTTTTTTATACTTTTCTTTTTTTTTCTTTTTGTATTCAGTGAATGCAAAAAAGATGTGCAGGGAAAAAGAGAGAGAATAACAATATTATTCTGCTGTCCTGTCCAGCTGGTGATGGCTTTGAAGGGCTTTGAAATGAGAGTTTACCTTATTTTATTCTCTGTGACAGATTAAATAGATATTTTCATTTAGCATAACAAATGATGTGCCTACTGGTAGGGTAAAAAAGGAATTTATTTGCAAGTGATTAGTGAAAATTGATTGTAAGAACCATTAGAAATGGCACTAGCACCAAATCTTCCCTCGAAATTTTCTAAACAGGCTTCATTTTAGTAGTCTGGGTATCTTCTTACATCACCATTCCTTAAACCTAGAAACATCCCAAGGTATGTGTGTGGGAAGGATAATGGGAAAGAAGTTGTAATGATGATGACAGAAAATATTGTTTGATCTCAGAAATTAAGTAGGTGTAGACCTGGTTGATACTTGGATGGAAGACTATGATGAAATAACACTAATGACAGGGTGTCGTCATCGGTGGAAATGCAGTCATTAGAAATTAGACACAACTCAGTGGCGCCTAAGGACCGTGACAAAGTAAGGGTTGTAACACAAGACATTGTGCTTATTCTATATGTGTACATCTAGAATTATATGTGTAAAAGAAGCACATGGTTACCTAGCAGGAAATGGTTTGAAAATGTAATGTTTTAAGAGAGACTTGTCCTTCAGGGTTTCCTATCCTCTCTCAGCTGGAAGGAAGAAACATGACATTCTCAAACTGAGGCTGGAAATAGAAACTAAACAGAACAGAATAAGAGAGTTGGAAGGGAATTTGGAGGTCATCTAGTCAATCCCCTGCATGAGGCGGAGACCTCATACCATTTCAGACACATAGCTAGCAATAGCAATAGCAGTTAGACTTATATACCGCTTCATAGGGCTTTCAGCCCACTCTAAGCGGTTTACAGAGTCAGCATATTGCCCCCAACAATCCAGGTCCTCATTTTACCCACCTCGGAAGGATGGAAGGCTGAGTCAATCTTGAGCCGGTGAGATTTGAACAGCCGAACTGCAGGACTGCAGTCAGCTGAAGTAGCCTGCAGTGCTGCATTTAACCACTGTGCCACCTTGGCTCGTAGCTGTCCAGTCTCTTCTTGAAAGCCTCCAGTAATGGGGCACCCACAACATCTGAAGGCACGGCATTCCACTGGTTGATTGTTCTCACCGTTAGGAAATTTCTCTTTAATTCTAGATTGATTCTCTCCTTGATTGGTTTCCATCCAAATACAGATAGCAGCTACCTCCCCTGCATTAAAAATTATTTCTAGCCAACCCATGTGGATCGGGGTTGGTGAACAGTGTTGCCCTACCACTTATGTGGTTTCCATATAGAGAAGCTACAAATAAAATATATATTTAAGCCATTTTAAGATGGCATCATAAGCAGACAATTGTGAATGACCAACAACTAAAGGTTAATTTTGTATTCCTTCAGTGAAAAAGGAAAAAATGATTGAGACCTTTTTTTCTTTTTCTTTTAGAAAAACTTTTCATTCAAATTGCACTTACATCGTCTCTACCTGTAGTGAGGGTTTAACAATACAGCACTTAATTGTTTGCAAAGTATTAAACAGCCTGCCCTAGATAAATCTGGTGTTAGAACAGAGATAATTTTCCTTGTCATAAAAATGGTGGCAGGGTTGCCATCTAGTGATGGAAAAAGGAATTGCTTGAATAGGTTATATACAGTACGTGTCGTGGAGATAACGAGAGAGTATGTTCAATAACCTGTTGGAGTTATTAATAATTGTGAAAGTCTTATTGTTTTGCTTCAAATGTCACAATGCAAGACTTTGCAAATGAGCATGTTTCTCTATAAGCAAATCTATTAAAGAATAATTGGAGGTATGAAGATGATACAACACTATTGTGTACAACACTGAAAATAGGGAAGACTTGGAAAAATTGATCTGGAAAACCAAGTTATAAAGTGAAAAAGTAGGATTGAATTAACATCAGGAAAATAAAGATAATGACAACAGTTGCAGATTGACATAATTTTTTTATAATCAACTAGGAGGAATTAGTTTGAGAATTTAGCTTCCTTGGATCCAAAATTGTTCACAATGGCAGTTCTACTCCTGAAGTCAAACGCAGGATAACCTTAGGCCACACTGCAATGGTTAACATGAATAATATCTGGAAAAGCAGACATATTGATGTAAATACAAAAAACGGGCTAGTTAGCGCAATAGTCTTCTCTATACTGATGATCAAAGAAGAATTGATGCCTTTGAAGTGTGATGCTGGCGTAAATTATTGCATTCAACATGGACAGCCAGCGTAACCAACAGAGCAGTGCTGAATCGTATAAAACCAGACATACCACTAGAAGCCAAAATCATAAGACTACGTCTGATTTACTTTGGCCATATCATGCATGCAAATTCATTAGAGAAGTCAATGAAAGGAACTGTGCTGGACAGGACAGCATAGGGACCCCTTTTGATTGATGTCTTTAAAAGACATGATTAACAAAGGGAAGGAAAGAAGAGAGGGAGGGAGGGGGAAGGAAGGAAGGACGGACGGAAGGAAGGAAGGAAGGAAGGAAGGAAGGAAGGAAGGAAGGAAGGAAGGAAGGAAGGAAGATTTCCAATGCTCCTTGGCAGCTTCCCACTAGGAAACTCCATGAGACGGCTGAGAGGAAGTCAAAAGTCTCTTTTGCTCCCACTGCTTTTTTGCCTATTCATGAACATTCTGGTTCTCTGTTTAGGTAAGAAAATATCTCTGAAATCTAGACAGCATACTAAAGAGCAGAGACATCACCCTGCCAACAAAAGTGCATATAGTCAAGGCTATGGCTTTCCCAGTTGCAATGTATGGCTGTGAAAGTTGGACCATAAGAAAGGCTGAGCGCCAAAGAATTGAGGCCTTTGAACTATGGTGTTGGAAAAGACTCCCGCGAGTCCCTTGGACTGCAAGGCGATCAAACCGGTCAGTCCTAGGGAGATAAACCCTGACTGCTCTTTAGAAGGCCAGATCCTGAAGATGAAACTCAAATACTTTGGCCACTTAATGAGAACAAAGGACTCACTGGAAAAGAGCCTCATGCTGGGAAAGATTGAGGGCAAAAGAAGAAGGGGATGACAGAGAATTAGGTGGCTGGATGGAGTCACCAAAGCAGTCAGCGCGAGTTAAATGTACTCCAGAGGATGGTAGAGGACAGGAAGGCCTGGAGGAATGTTATCCATGAGGTTGCGATGGGTAGGACATGACTTCACAACTAACAACAATAAAAATCCCATCTTAGGCACAAAGCTAGAGGTGTGACTGTGGACCAGTCACTTTCTCTTAGCCCTGAGAAGGAGACAAGGGCAGAATACTTCTGAAAAACTTTGCCAAGGAACCTGCAGGAGTTTCTCCAAGCAGTCTCTGAGAATCAAACATGATTGAACAAAAATATATGTGTATGCAGACACAGATACACAGCAGAGATGGCAGGACCAAACTCAATTCGATTTGATTTGCTGTTTTACTGTCTGTTCTGCACTTAGCTGGAACTGCATAATAAAAGTATTGCTATTATGATTCCATAGAAGATGCTTTGGATTCAATTAGAATCTTTCCAACATGTGTTTCTTGAAAACTTCTCAAATGAAGGCAAACATATATGTCCCAGGATAATGTTGCAGGATCTAATCTGGGTCGGTCACCAGGACCAGAGGTTTAGTCTTCTGAACTTTCGGTCTCGTGCTGGAGCCCATCTTCAGGGAACTTCTCTGTGTGCTTTGGGCTGTTCTGTGTGGTGCTTATATGGTGCCTGGTTGTGTGTTTTAATTTGTTGAGAATTTTAATTGTTGAGAAGTTTTAAAACTTCTTCATAGTCTTTCCCATAGAGAATCCCCAAACAATTCAAATTTTAACAATAGTTTAAACTGTAAAAGCAAAGCCATTTAGCAACAGGAGAAAGAAAAGAGATTTGGGGGGTGGGGTTGGAAGAAACCCAACACTGTTATTCATTCAAAGGTGGCTTGGGTGAAAATTCAGGTTTTCAAATGTCCATAGAAATTCTCAGTCATCCAGGTCATGGTTGTCCCAAAGGTGCTTTTTTCAAGAGGCAACTGGACTTTCTGTTTTTCTTTAAAGACATTTCACTTCTCATCCAAGAAGCTTCTCCAGCTCTGACTGGATGGTGGGGAGTGGAAGGATTTATATTCATTTGCATACTTTTAGAGAGTCATTGAGGCCACCTAGAACTTTTACTGTATCATCAGGGTCACCTGATTAGTGCAAATGGGTGTGGAGCTTTCTTGGAACTGTTGAAAGGACTGTGTTGCAGATTGGAGATAGATGATGTTGTATCCCTCCCCCTCAGTTGAAAGAGGGCTGTTAACTTAACATAGATGGCCTCTTTGACCCCTCTTTCAAACCAGCAGTCCTCTCTGTCCAAAATGTGGACTTTGCTGTCTTCAAAAGTGCGGCCTTTGCCTTTTAAATGCAGATAGGCTGCTGAATAATGTCCTGATGGATTACCGCTCCAAACCCGATTGCAGAAAATCTGACTTCAGCAACAGAGCGGTCAATGCCTGGAATGCCTGGAATGTGTTACCTGACTCAGTGGTTTCATTCCCAAACCCCCATAACTTTAACCTTAAACTGTCTACTGTTGACCTCATCCCATTCCTAAGAGATTTTGCAAGGAGCATACATAAGCGCACCAGTGTACCTACCGTCCTGTCCTAATATTCCTTGGTATTGGTATTCATTTCACCTATTCATAATCATGTCTATACTTAGATCTGTTATCTAATTCCTGCTTGACGAACTCAATAAAATAAAAATAAATAAACAAAAGGTTGTGCCATGTGGGATTTCAGCCAGTTCCCCTCCTGAGTAACCCCCGTGTGACATCCGCGACCTTAAGACCCAACAGCTTCCGAAAGCGCAATTCTGGTCCCTGGCCGCTAGGAGGCGCCCTGACTCCGTCCGCGGAAAACCAGGCTCACGGAGGAGCAGCTTCAAAGCCCGGCGCTGCGCTTGCAAAGCTGCGGCAGCGGGAGCGGCGCCGGTTGGCTGCTGCCCCCGGCCTGAGGGAAGGCGCGCGGCTGACATGAGCCAGGCGGCCGCCGAAGGGGGAGCCGCAGCCTCCGGAGGCCGCCCCTCACCGCCCGCCTATTCCTCTTCCTCCGCCTTCCCCGCAATCGACGGCTGGGCGGCGGAGCTGATTGCGGACGCCGCCGAGGACGGAGAGCCGCGGCGGAAGGCGGCAGCGGAGGAGAGGGAGGCCGGCGGGGCTCGGCCGCTCGCTTACTGTCTGTCCCCTGAGACCGGGAAGGAGGTATGGTGGGAGGCTGCTGGGGTGGCCGGGTAGAGCCAAGCATTGCAAGGGGGAAGAGACATCCCTGGGCATCCTTAGGGGTTTGTGCATCCCGGGGGTGGGGATGCTTGGGAAGGGGATGCTTGGGGAGGGCGGCTGGGTTCCCACGACCCCCCGAATCCTAGGTTAGCCTACCGCGTTTTAGTTGAGCGTCTTGTCCGAACTTAGCCCCTGTGCCTTATTCCGTGGATTGTGCAAATTCGGGACACTGAGTTCCTTGACTAACACGGGTTAATGGGTCGTATGGACGCAGCTCAGTGCCAGGAAGCAATCTGCAGAGTGGCAGGAAGGCAGCTGAAGGATGTGAAAGGCATCCTTTACATCCGTGCCACTTTTGTGGGTTTGCCTCGTTATGGGCGTGCCTTCTGCTTTTTCTTTATTTTGTTCAGGGATCACTTTACCTCTGGAAGCAGTTACTCCACAGTGCAGTGAAGCATCCCTATATAATAATATAATTGATCCGATACTTAAAAAAAAACAATGATTAACCTTGGGGTGAGAACATTACCTGCTGGTTCTTCCTCGATCTTTCACTAGTGTTTTTTGATCCACCGTATCCTTGGAAATCTTTGAGCTGGAATTGCTTAAACACTTTTTTTTCTTAAGCTGTTTTCAATTTTGAGTCAGTCATTCTCTAGATTCATATTAAGTATCACAAGTTTCTCTTCTGTTTCTGCTACAGTTCAATATTTAAATAAAATGGAGAAAGTCACCAAAGGGAGACAAGGAGAAAGATCCCATCAATATTGTGAGGCCACTGCTTGGTTTGCTTACATTAATTGGGAAATGTAATTTTAAGATGGAATTGACTCATTCCCTGGAGGTTACAAGGTTAGGTTATATCTATATTCCACTTAATGTTCAAATGCATTTTAAACTATTGATATTAGTATCTAAAGAATTAAATTATTGAACATCGTTTGCATCTGTGGATTTATTGGGCTGTTAGCAACAACAGGCACAAGAAATAGGCCATTTTTCCATGCTGCACCTTTCCTACAGAGTTTATATTCTACCCAGTTTCACGTAAGGCATTTAAAACTTTTTTTCAAACTTATTTTTAAAGGCTATTTAGTTTGTCATGCTAAATTTATTTTTAATTGGCTGACTTTCTGAATAACTGGGCTGTGAATATTGTACTATTAACATCCAAAAGTATTTTCAGTTGACTGGATAATGCAAATTGCAAAAAAAATGCATTGCTAGCATTCAATATACATTTTTTTTTAAAAAATTGGAAGAGTGCCATATAAGAGAATAGTGAATTAAAAAATTTAATATCCATAGAAATGGCTCATTAATAAAATACTGTAGTTGAATTATGTTTCTTACCTCACACACAGACATAGGAATGTCTTCAAGCATTACAGCCTAGTTAAGGATTTTCAGGACACATAGTTTTATTGCAGAATATTGGAAGTGATCTCTTTTGAACAAAGCACAACAGTTTTGTCTCTGTGACTTAGTTGACAGAGCAGACTTATCATTTGCTACTTCATAAATACGAATTCTCCCAGAATAAATTCAGTGAACTTCAACTGACACCTCTTGAAGAGACTTATTCAGATGTTTAAATGTGTGTGTGTGTTTAGAGTCAAGAAATTATTTCCCTCAAGACTGTTAAGAGAAAGATAAATACCTGAATTAGAGTGTCAGTTTTCTCCTACTTTGTTTCTATAATAGCATCAATACTGTTTTATATGCTCAGATTAGCCCAAGGGAAGAAAATGTCAGGTTTGGTTTTGCTAATCCTTAAGAGTCCATGCTATCTACTCCTGGGTGATGACTGTCACTCTTAACTTTTGTCATGTTTGTTTATGTTTGTGGAGTAATGGCTACTAAACTTCCATGCCTCCGTTAATAAAAACAATCTAGCATAATTGCTTTTGAACATGTCTGCTATGCCCCATTCAAAGCAAAATACAAGATGTCATAAGCTTAACTAGCTTGGGTTGGTTTAGACATTCTATAATTAACTACATGAATTTAGCCACATTTATGCCAAATAAATCATCTTTAAATAGGGTTCTTCTCTAGTAATTGGGTTAAGTGGACATGTTTGTGAGGCTACTTTTAAATACAAATTTATATGCGTAGATTTATTGGGCTTGTTTCCTAGGAATGACTTGTTGGTTGTTCAAGATTGTGTCACTTCTCACTTTCCCTTCTAATCTACAATCTAGAGCAGTGGTGTCAAACTGGCAGTATCACATCAACATATGACGTATTGTGACTTTTCCCCCCTTTGTTAAACCAGGGGTGGGTGTGGCCAGCACATGACGCATCCAGCCCATGGGGCGTGAGTTTCTGGTAGTTTTCAATGAAGGCAAACCAGATCAGTACTGTTTAACCAAGTGAAAGAAAAGCGAACACATAAATCTTTAGGCACAAAGTTTATTTCCTGTTTATTTTATGGATGATGGGTGAACCCAAAATGAATACTTCAATTAGGGATGCAAAATAATTTTGCTGTGGGTTACACTGAATTTGTGGGTTCTGGAGAATTTGTGTGTTCTGCTTCTGCCAGACTTCATAATACCAGTGTGTGTTTTTCAGCAAAAATAAGCAGGAAACCTGTATATGAAAAGAAGGTACAGTATATTACGGAAAGTAGTGTACAAATAGTGTTAAGTAATTAAAAATTACACTGAAGAAATGTGTATAGAAGAAGCCTGCACTAGAAAATTGCCAAAGAACAAAAACAAGGTAAATTATTTTGTCCAAAAATTAATTAGTACTTAAATCAGAGAAAAAAATATTGTTAGGAAATATTGTGAATGTAAGTAACAATGATTTTTTTTTGTGGATTTTTACAATGGAGTTCTGCCATATTAACACGAATGGCAAAGTAAATGGAATTTTTAGTGTTCTCCTTAGTTAGAACATCGAACATAAAACATAGAATCGTAGATGTGGAAGGACCTCAGAGCAGAGGTGGGTTGCTCCTTGATCAGCAAACTGTTAGTACCGGTGGCGGAAGGCTCTGCCCAGGCGCGCAAGCTCGAGCAAACCAAATTTGAACCCCACCTCTGTCTCAGAGGTCTTCTAGTCCATCCCCTTGCTCAAGGCAGGAGACCTTATATTATCCTGGTCATATGTTTGTCAGTCTTTTTTTGAAAACCTCCAGTGATGGATGTGGTTGAGTAAGATCTAAGTGAGAATAATAATCTCCTGAAGGAGTATGTTCTTAATTCCTTCTTGAACAAAGCAGTCTAATTCTTTTTATCCGTTTATTATCAATGTAACAAAATATTAATAAATATAATCAATAAAACTGCAAACGTAATACATTTGTCCCTGCTACAGTAACTCTTTAATCTGAATTTTTGTCGCACTGAGGATGAGGACAAGTGATACCATGTTAGTTTTGAATTCCAAATTTGCAACTGACCCAAATTACATAATATGGATCATTTGCTTGACAGTGTTCTTAACAATGAGCAATATTTTCTGCTTTTAGTTTTTCTTGTTTGGTGTAAATTAGTTCCTCACAGTGGCACGGCAATAATCATGTTCATTTTAACAGAAGAAAGTGATAATTGAAATCCCTTGGAGTCAAAAAGGAAATCTGGCTTAGGAACACTTAATTCATAACATTTCTGAACATATTTTAGAGTGCTCTTATCTATCAGAAAGGCATTGCCAAATATAGCACTATCTGGAAAGATAATTTTATTTCTGGTTCTACCTGATTTAGGAAAACACTGCAATATTTGTCTTCCCTGAAGTAATCTTTCAATCCGTTTTTCCAACACTGCCATTCAGAAGGCCTACCGCTTCAGATATTAGTAGAGATAATGCCCAAATATGTTTATGTAGTATATTCTGTAAATTTAGCCCACCGTCTATCTGAAATCTCAGTGGGAGTATCTGAGTACCTGAGTTTAAATGTTTTTCAAATAAACAAGATGAATTATTGAAAATACTCTGCTCCAGTCTTTATGTATGTCCTTGTTTATGTTTTGAACCAATACAGAAATATCAAAAGAAAATTCTTGACTAATAATAGATATTCAGCTATATCATAGATTTGTCTCAATCCTTCAGAGACTCATAATTCAAATTCTAAAAGTAGTTTATTTAAATGTCACAGACTTTTGCAAGGCTGTAATTGACAAGAACTTAAGGCATATGTTTATGCCATTTGTTATCATGTTTGTTTTCTATACGTTGTGTGTGGTATAAGCACAACATAATAGTTTGGCGATTGCAGAGCTACCAACAGGCAATGGGTGTGGGTGAACAATTGTCATATGTAAAGTGCACCTAAACATCCTGCCTGCTTGTGGAAAGGTCACCAGAGGAAATAAGGAGAAAATGATGTAATGTTTATGTAAGGCCTGTTCCTTGAAATATTAGAAGAGCTGATTTCAAGTGATAGTCTGTGACCTAAAAAGTGAAATATAATTCTGATAATAGGGATTATTTAAGGCTTTTAAAGGTGCCGTTGAACTTTACAGAAATTCAGATTGGATAGATAGATGATAGATAGATAGATAGATAGATAGATAGATAGATAGATAGATAGATAGATAGAGACAGACAGACAGACAGACAGACAGACAGACGTGTGTGTGTGTGTGTGTGTGTGTGTGTGTGTGTGTGTGTGTAAAAAAGAATATGTACTAAAATACAGAAGAAAGCAAAAATAATATTTAATTTTGTAATCATAACTTTTAATAGAGTAGAAATACTATAATAGAGGTATTCCTTGACTTACTTTATGGTGATTAGCAACTGTTTGAAGTTATGAAGGAGCAAAAAAATTTCACATTCCAACAGCCAACCTACCACCCTGCAGCCACCCCAAAGTCACATCGTATTTTGAGGATGCTGGGCAACCAGCCCATATTTATGGCTGTTTGCAATGTCCCACTGTCCCATAAGCATTATATATGATATTTTTTTTGGCATGTATTTCTAGTTTCTGCAGACAGTGGATTCACTTGATGACCATGGCATTTGTTTAATGACAGCAGATTCCCTTAATGATTGCTGCAAAAAGATGTCATAAAATCAGGTCAGTCAGAGGATGACCTATTTAATGACTGGCACCTCTTACGACCGCAATGCCAACCTTGCTTCCGGTCATAATTCAAGGATTACCTGTAGTGATAAAGTAGGGGAAGAAAACAGTTTTAGAACAAATAGTGATGATGGCATAGGAATCAGGAATCCGTCATGAGTTTTTCCACTCATAATTCTAACCAAGATTTTCTAAAACATGGTTTGTTGGATAAATGATAGTGATCTGGCTTGTACATAAGCCATAATGGATGATACCATACATGGTGTTAAGCTGAAAATACACAAACTGCTTTAAAGGCACTGTTTGCTTTAAAAAAAGATAACACTTGATGGAGTACCTAGTTATATTAGGAGTATCTATTTTAATTCAGTTCACATACCTAGTATTTTCACCTTTTAATAATGCTTCAACATTCATTTTGAATAATCTTTCTTAACCTGATCCAAAATTGAAAGGCACCAGGTTGCAGAAGATCACCATAAGATAATAGATTCTATTACATTTCAAGCAGAATTCTCACCATCAGATTTAAAGAAAATGTTTCTGTTCTATAAACATTCCAAATTTATGCTGGGCCAAAAGAAAGAAGTAGTTTTAAATTTGCAGCAGTTAGCTTTTTCTGTCACTTTCCTTTTCAAAACATGAAGTAATTGGAAAATTATGTGATTTTACTGTAGATTATGTTACATGTTTCTTTCAAATGGTATTATGAGAGAAAGGACAATTGTTAAAAATTTAACCGTGTATTATTTCAGATTCGCTCAAAGACCATTTTATACATATTCCAATAATCGCTTTAAATTAGGGAACTTGTTTCAAACAGATTCTTAGATGGTGAACTCCATCACCTTAGATGGGTTTTCACACACAAAAAAATGCTTTCTGCAAAGAGTGGGTTGCTCTGATATTGGAAAGGATTCAAGCAAGAAAATTTTGCATGCTTGTCATCGAGAAAAAAACATGGAGAATCAAGTTTGTCAAGCATGGCATTTTTTTAAAAAAAATTGTGTTCTGTATGTAGGTTCACATAATTTAATCTGAAATAAAAAAATTGTGTTCAACTGTCAGAATTTAATTTTGTTAAATAAATCAAAAGTCATTCAATTTTGGGATACAGGGGATGTTCTCACTTTGCAGGGGCAGTAATTTTTAAATTATCTCTTTATTTCCAGATGAAAGAAGTAGAAGAATGTATAGAAGAGATGTTAATAAGGCTGGATGAGTTCTGTGGTATGACTGATATGGTATGTTTAGCTTCTGAAGACCTTGGAGAATCTAAATGCTTCCTCTTATGTTATCCCCTCTGGAGGCCATCTTGAGAGTGATTTAGAAACAGCAGCTCAGCTGCAGTGAGCTGTGTGGGAAGAGGGAGCTACAGGACTTTCTCTCTTCTCTCTCACACACTCCAGCAAGCGCGCACACTCACATACACATGCTCACATTCTTCCTGAGGCAGCCATCTTGATAACAACCTTCTCTGAAATGGTTTTTATTACTGAGAACAGTGGTGGTTAAGCCACAAGGTGGCACCATGGTGCACAAATACGGGGCCTAGACAAGTGCTCTTGTAAATTTTATGTGCACCAATCTTACCTGCATGCATAGACACAATAAGAGGCTCTGCTCACAGTTGTCTCCTTGAATACCATATGAAAGATTCCCTGGGTTAGTTCTAGAGAGAGATTTTGCGCACACTGCCCAAGATTTCCCCTCTTATGTTTCAGTGGAGAAGATAACCTAATGCCATGACGTTGATAGGTGTCCAAAGGTCATCTTGGAAAGTGACTGTGGACTTTTTACTTGAGGACCCAAAAAAAAAAAAAAAAATTCCCAAGAGGCCCAGTGATCTTGTGTCATGAAAATTGAGCACAGTACTTTGCAACTGGTGATTTTAAATACAGTCCTGTTCGTATCATCCGTGCAAATATCGCATAACTTCTTTAATCAGTGCTTTGCATTGCAATGATTTGTGGGCCTCTTTTTTTAATCATTGCATTCTAATTCATGATAAATAAAGTGTGACCCACATCAGCTTAGTTTAGAAAAAAATGCTTAAAAGGCTTTCCAAAGAGCATTACATATTTATTAAGCACGTAGTGCATCGACAAATGGTAACTTGCCTTTCCTAAGTATATATAAATTGTTTTCATGGGTATTCAGATTCTGCCATTTCAGATTTCTCTGCTCCAGTTGTAACCAACAAAATATTTAAGGTTACTTTCCTGGGAATTATCTCTTATCGATTTCAAGATCATATGTTTCTGCATAGATAATGGTAGAATTATGTCTGTTAGTGTCTCGCCTTGTAACTTTGTTCTCATTGTTTTCTTTGCTGTCTCTTGTATCCAAGGAGCAGGCAATTATTTTTATTATGTTTTTATTGGTTTAAAAATTTTACAGTCTGCAGTTCAATATATTGCAGTACATTACAATAATGGTTAAACACAACAAGAGCATGAAATACAACAACAACAACAACAACAACAACAACAACAACAACAACAACAACAAAAGAAGTACTAAAAGCTTAGAACTCAAAAATAATATGATTCCCTGATGAGTCTTCCTCTGCACGGACAATGTATTGGAGACTTTACTTATATTACTTTTTTTGAATAAGATACATTTTGTTCTAATGAGATGTTTTGACTAATTAACAATCCAAAATCACTTGGATAGATTCAATAAATATTCAGATTTCCAAGAACACTTTTTATCTAGCCTCTTATAGAAAAAGAGGACCAACTAACTTCATTTGATCCTCATTAATTGAAAGACTTAGACGATAAAATAAAGCCAGGGAGAGCTTTGAAGAGGGTAACAAACAACGTTGATGGATCAAACTTGAAACAAGCAGGGGTTAATAAATTCAAACCAAAGTATAATTCAATGGCAGGAGATGCTCATGGGAAAACTCCCCCAACATGTAATGTTATAAACATAATTTCAAACAATTCCAATGGTGGAAAGAAAGTAGAAGGTATCAGAAGAAGCCACTGAGTCTACAATACAGGAAAAAAATGGCAACATAACAAAAAATGGTTTAATATGCTATTACATTAGCATAGTAGTTGTTACTTTATCCTACCTTTTTAATTTTTTGGAAGCAAACACTACTCCTGCCTCTTATTCTCCCCACTAAACTTTTCCTTGTGATAATTTCTTGTTTATTATTTATTACATTTCTACACCACCCATTTCACCTAAGTGGATTCTGGGTAGTTTGCAAAGGAATTACAGAAGAATTGAGTTTGGAAATAATCTATTGGCTGCTACATTTTCTTTTATGAAATATTGTGCAATTTTCCACAAGACACTATAGTGAGTCCACATATTTTATGTGGTTTGGTCTTTAATGTGGCACCAAGGGGATTTCTGCAAGGACTTACCTGTGTTTTTTTTTTAAGGATTCTATTTCAGCAAAGGCGTGCATAAAAAAAGAAAAGTATTTGCTACACATTTCTTTCCTTATAAAGTGCATAAAGATTTCTTTAGGAGAGGGAAAACTAAGCATAAGTTAATGTGGAATGAAAATTTCCAGGAAAAGCCAGGGCTGTAGGCTGGATTGAGATATTGATTTAACATTCTGAGAGAAGATTGTGGCAAACTATTGATCTATTGTTGACCAAAACCCAATATTGAGATGACTATGAAGTCACCAGAAATCGGGCTTTATCTTAAAGATGCTGGAGCTTTTATGGTAAGACAATGTAGACTGTGGATTGAAAGGACAGCAGCTCTTGCTTTAGCTTCAGAAAACTTCACATTTTTGTTACATGCACTTGTGTTTACCTTGTTTAGCATGTTTACAACAATCAGCTTTTTCTATTGATTCTCCTGTACCCAGTTATGTTTGTTGTGTTGATTTTACTTGACAGTTTCTGATGGTATGTTTCCAAAACATACTAATTATTATTTGTTCAATGTACGTACATGTTCTCTGACCCCCAAAAAGGGGGCATTACTTTCCTGAACCAATTTTGTGTTTGTTTTATTGTCAAAGAAGAAGGGCTGCTCCTATAATACTGTAGTGTTTCCCTTCATCCTTCTACAGGTGATAAATGTATTTCCTTTCTTTTCCTTTCCTTTCCCCCCCCCACTTTTTTCCCTTTCCTTTTTTCCCCTTTCTTTTCCCTTCTCTTCCCCACTCTACCCTTCCTTACCCTACCCTCTCATTTGTCTCAAATGGTGAACAGGAGGGTTAGATTAGAAGACCACCAAAGTCCCTTTCAACCCTATTACTCTATGTTCTATGAGACCCTATTGCTGCTATTCTGCTGTTGTCTTCTAAAGAACTGGAGCCACTTGGGCTGTGCCAGTGTCTCTCAAAATTGTGCGTACAATAATGTAGCATTATATTGCTCAGCTGGCAATGCTGTAGGTATCCTAACTCTGCCTATTGCTCGATTTAATGCAAGTCTGGAAAAGCAAAACAGTAAATAATGGGTACAACTCTACCCACCACTCACTCCCAAACAGAACAGAGCAACCTGGAAGCTAACCTGTGTTCTCCTGAAAAATAAGGAGGGAGGGGGGGGAGAAATAAAAATAAAAAATAGCAGCATTGCTTCTAAACATCCTTTGTGATTTTAATCTGGGTTTGTTGTTTTTAGCTTTCTTCAACTAAAATAACAACAGAGCAGAGTGCAGAGGAAGAGCACAGAAAGGAATCTAACAGAGGAGATGTAGCCAGAATCCTGGAGCCAGGCCCATGCAAGTCCTCCTCCAGTTGTACAGTTGTAGGGTGCATTGTCAGCTAATTAGTGATAGGCAGAAGAGGGTGGATAGCAAAGCCAGAATAGATATAGAAGAATTGTTTTTTCTTGTAAGATGCTGCATACAAAAAATCAGAACAGCGCCTCTGGCAGTGAATCAGCAGATGTAATGGAAGCATGCTAAGAATCAACTTTGGGCGGAGAAATGTATGTATTCTTGCAACCTTAAGCTAAAATACGAAACATTATGTGGCTTACGTATAATGGAGTCCTAGTAGCTGGTAAAGGCACAAGCTGTCAGTGTAGCATAATTGAGGGTGAACTACGGAACATATAATTCCTAGGAAGGAGTCTACTGGTATCTATACTGAATTTTTTAAAGGAAACTGTTTGGCACCATATAATACATAAAATGGTATCACTTGCATTTTTACAGTATACTAAATATCTTTTTGTATTTGTTGGCAATGCTTTGTGATACTGATTTTTTTTTTCTTCATGCAGATTAGGAGTGATACATCCATTCTCTTGGAAGAGATGATTCCACTTATTAAGGCCAAGGTTTCAGAAATGAACAATGTCTACACAAAAGTGGATAAACTAGAGGTTTGTTGCTTACATTATGCAAAGTTGGAACAGAAGCCTATGCTTTCAAGTAGGTTCTGTTCTGTTGAAGTATTTAAAAAGATAGTTACCATTAAGGATCATCACACTGTTATCAGAAAACAGGTGGGGAAAAAGTGATAGATAGATTTTTTTAAAATTAGAATTCACTAAAAGCAAATGTAAATAATGTGACATATACCAATACCAATTTTGGATAAGTTACACTGTGAACCACATTACACAACAAAACACAGACATGGAAAGAAATTGTGTATGAATTAAAAAAAGGAAATATGGCTAACTCAGGTTTCAGTATTTAATATATCTCTTTGTAGTTTTCTACCCTTGTAACCAGTTTTCTAACTCTTGTAACCGCCACATCTTACTGCTACCTTGTGCCTTTTAATATACTCACATCTTCCTTTTTGAGGATCCCAGCTCAATTCAATGGGACTTTCTAAGTGTCCCATTTTCTATCAGACACTCACTATTCACATGTTTGTTTCACTGTATAATTCATTCCTGATTTATTGTCCCAAAGTTGCTTTTTCAAGAGGCAACTGACTTACTGGTTTTCTTTGAAAATGTTTTGCTTCTCATTCTGCTTCTTGGATAAGAAGTGAAACATCTTCAAAGAAAAAACAAAGTCTACTTGCGTCTTGGAAAAGCACCCTTGGGACAACCATGACCTGGATGAATGAGCATCTCCATAGATATTCCTCATTTATTCTTTCTATAGGTTCAAGACACATCGATGTATGAATTTCCCTTGGAACTCTTTCACTTAAGTACTAATATAATATTTGTTTCTATTCTATTCTTAGAGAGTCACTGTAATTCCCATACAAGTAGTCCTTGACTTACGACCACAACGGAGCCCAAATCTCTGTTATTGAGACATTTGTTAAATGAGCTTTGCTCCATTTTACAGCTTTTCTTGCCACAATTGTTAAGTGAATCTACTGCAATTGATAAGTTAGTATCCCAGTTGTTAAGTGAATCTGGCTTCCGCATTGATTTTGCTTGTGAGAAGGTCGCAAAAGGTAATCAAGTGACCTTGGGACATAGCAATGGTCATAGATATGAACCAATTGCTAAGCATCTGAATTTTGATTACATGATCATGAGGATGCTATAAAGGTCATAAGTGTGAAAAAACAGTCATAAGATACATTTTTCAGTTATGTTGTAACTTTGGTCACAAACTAATTATAGGTGAATTATAAAGCCATGTTGCAAATTTTATATATGCTGGCAATATAACTTTTCACTATTATTTTACATTTTGTTTTCAAATAGAAGGAAATATTGATAAATTTTATTTTAAAATACTTTAAAAATTACTCTCCTCACTTTCTCTGTTATATGTATCCAATATACTAAGTGAATCTGTTTAGACCTGAAAGTTATTAGTTGGTAACCAAGGAAAATGACTCAAAGTCTACCCTTCATAAATGTGGATTTCTCTCTTTTTAAAAATATATATATATTTAAGATATAACTACTATACCTTGGGAAAATGGGAATAATGCAAACTATAGTTGACAACATTCCTATTCCTTTTTTTAAAGTTTCCAACAGCAAACAAGAGAGATCAATATTGCTTCAGTCCATTTAGTATGTCAGACATAATTTCAGTATGTCCATTGATCGATCTCTCTCACACACACACACACAAACACACAAATATTCCAGTTGCTGAAAAATAACTTTGGAAAATGTTTTCAAAAATTAAGATATCAAACCAATTATTTTGATGACTTAATCTCTCTCTGTGTCTCTTAGGCATTTGTGAAAATGGCCGGCCATCATGTTTCTTTCCTAGAAGAACAAATTCTCCAAGCAGAGAAGATCCATGCTGGATGTCCTCCTTCTATTCAAAAGCTGCTTGGGCCACTAGTTTTCCCTTTATTTAAAAAAGTAAGTAGGAAAAATTTTCAGACATGAGAAAAAGCCGCTTTGAACAATACTTCCTCTGCCATTTTTCAGCTATAGACAATTATTTTCTTTTGGGGGAGGGACATTTCACAGATTATTCAAAACTTCAAAATTGCTGAGCCTCAAAATACCCTGCCATGAAAACCTCTGCAGTTTCTTTGAACAAGTTCAGTTCAGTTACATATGCAGTAAAGAAAAAGCATCTGATCTATTCCTTAAATCACCATTCCGATTTAAGTTCATAGCAGTTCTGAAGCAGGTTCTTGGATTATCCTGATCGTTTTCAACATAGAGAACAAAATTGCTTGAAAGGTTTGAAATTCACTGTGTGAATTTGGGTATTGATTTATTGGATCAATGGTGGGTTCCTACTGGTTTGGCCCAGTTTGGGCGAACCGGTAATGGTTTGACGGCCTGGGTCGCTGGAACCAGCAGCAAGCTAGGCCTTCCATGCCCCCCGAACCGGTTCTCCTGGCAGCGCCATAGGCGGCACTATGCACTCACAAGCAAACCGGCAGTAGCGGCTGCCAGAACCCACTCCTGTGTTGGATGTATATCCTGGCCTTCTAGGAGCATAAGACAGCATCAATACTGTAGTGCTCCTTCATTTATTTCAGCAGAACAAGGCTATGGTATGTGAACAACTGTCTGGTTCTCCCAGAGAACCTCCATGTCTGATGGTGAACTTGAATCCTGGTCCTAATTCAGCATTTTTTTCCATTACACTATATATACTGTATATCACCCTACTCCTATCCTATTTGACTGGGCAAATATTTTCAGTGAGCAAGGAGACAGGCAGTGAGGAGGGGACCCTGTGTATTGTTTGTTATTTAAATTATTTGACTTTTATCTTTTAGACAAAGTCTTCAAATGAGAAAAAAAACATTAAAAATTTAATGGATTACTCAGTATCCCAAAATCTGTCAAATAAACAATGCAGTGGACAACTGCAAAAACTCTTAGTATTAGAAGGACTGGAGAAAAAAGATGTGTCAGTGGTTCTCAACCTGTGGTCTGTGCACCCATAGGAGGGGGTAGCATGTAATGTCATCGTAGTGCCCATGAAGGCTTGAAGAAATGTTAAATCTTAAGGCTTGGGGGTCCGGAGTTATGGTCCATGGCCACAAAAAGGGGTCCATGGGGAAGAAAAAGGTTGAGTACCACTGGGATATATGCTTTCCTGGCTCCCAAAAGAAAGGAAATGAGCCGAGGTGGCGCAGTGGTTAGAGTGCAGTACTGCAGGCTACTTCAGCTGACTGCTAGCTGCAGTTTGGCAGTTCAAATCTCACTAGGCTCAAGATTGACTCAGCCTTCGATCCTTCCAAGGTGGGTAGAATGAGGACCCAGATTGTTGGGAGCAATATGCTGACCCTGTAAATCACTTAGAGAGGACTGTAAAAGCACTGTGAAGCAGTATATAAGTCTAAGTGCTATTGCTATAACTAAATCCATGAAGTGAATATATCTAGAGGTTAGTTCCATATTTGGGATGCCTTATAGAAGAGGCTTTATCTCTGGCAGGCATCTGTTTTGTATCTGAAATACTGTGAAGAGCCTCCTTAGATTTTGCTTATCAGCAGATTTGTATGAAGAAGTTGAATCTTTATATCCTGCAACTCAAACTCTTTAGCATTTTAAAGTTCAAAACCAACCCTTTGGCTTGTTATTCAGAAATAAACCAGCTACTAGTGGAAATCTTTTAGCACTGGATTAATATGTTCTCAACAGTCATTTTTGCATAATACTTTTTTAGAGAAAAATCTCAGATACAATGAATTGTAATGATCTGGTTTGAATTTTACCAGGATATAGATATCTGTTGCTGGATTAGATTTGTGATTGGATATGTTTCTGTTTCATTGCTTCAATAAGTAAATTTGATTTGCTTGCCTTTTTAAAACAAATGGAGCTTCTTGGTGTAGAATAGCTTGAATATAAATCTCTTGTAGAAATTATACATGAAAGGTATTTTCCCACAATTGTAGCAATTTTTAAAGGTATGAATGGATGCGGTTTTTTTTCCTATTTGAATTTTAAAACATATTGTCTGACAAGCAAAACGTTTTAGAATTAAAATGCTAGAAATTAAAATGTTCTGGCGTGCTATTCTTGTAATGTCACTGTTGATAGATGAACATTTAAAAGGGTCTTGAAGTTTTAGTTTTATTATATGATTTATATTCAAACAAAAATTTCATATATTTTGAGAACAATACCTAACAATAGAAGTTAAAAATAAAGTTGCGTCTAGAAAATAAAAATAAAATCTATGTCCTAGGCCACAAAGTTGCCCCATGGGCCATCCCAGAGACAGCAAGGGACCATCCCTGCTGTCCTGAGCCCGGCCACACCCACCTAGTCGGCTGCAATGAGCAGGCCACACTCACCCAGTCCCCCAGGGCAAACAAAATCCTGACGTGGCCCGCGACGGGTTCGAGTTTGACTCCCCTTTTGTAATGCAAAATTTACTTAACTACTGTCTTGCTTAGCAACATAAATTGTAGGCTCAGTTGTGTTCACAAGTCAAGGACTACCTGTATTCAGATATCCCAAAATATTTTAGCCTGCCTGTTTTTGACTAATTTTTCAATTGTATATTCTCACCATTTTTTTATTACTGGCTTATTGATAATTTTTACCGATGTTCCAGTGAATCACTTTGGTAAATGTATTATGTTGCTGTTTTAATCATTTTGTGCGATCTTCCTGCACACGCTGAAATATGATCAACTTTTGATTGATAATTTTTATTTAACTATTTATTTCCCATTATTTTATTATTATTGTCATCGCTAATGCGGTTTAAATCAGTGTAAAAAAATATTTTGGGGGGGGGGGGAGAATTGGCAAGGAATGAGATCCCTTCCTAAATATATTGGAACAGACTTGGGTGGATTATAAAACTTTACTTCAGCCCTGTGTCCTGATCTGGTTTGTGAGCCTCTGAGTTTCACTTTCCTGTCCGCCCCCCCTCCTCCTCCTTCAAGCGAGACTCTGTTTGGGCCTCTGTTAATCTCTTTCTTCATTTTTGTGGTTGAGTGAAACAGCTACTTTAGGCCAAATTGGATTATTCATGCTTTTGGATACCATTTTTAAAATGGTATACGCTGCCTTCCGGGAAAAAGAAGCAGGACTCTGTTAATTTTTTTAAATGTCACAACTTAACTATTTTTTTAGTCGGGGGGGAATTTTGAGGGGGTAAATATGTGAATGGGAAAGTATGTGTGTGGGTATAAAGGAAGGAAGAAAGTTACAAAAGAATGAAAACAAGATAAATGAGCATGAAAAGATATAAACAAAAATAATCTCTAAGTAAGTGTTTATCATGTTGGTCTGTTCCTGGAGATGGAGTTTGAGATATATTTTTAAAAAGTAATTATACAATAAAAAGCAAGAAAGCACTGAGAAGCTTTTGGAATTATTTAAATGTTGAAATAGCTTTTTTCAGTGAGTGAATCTCAAAATCTGCCTTGGAATATTGCAGAATGTAAGGTTTCTTAAAATTGCCAAGGTTGGAAAATATTGGGGTGATTGTAACGTTGCATTATGTTCTAAGAAGGACATCACCAGTTAGGATAAATTATAGAGGAGAAAGGATCGTGTTGATAAATGCAAAATCCTAGCAGGGTATAAAGGAATACCTGCAGTGGTGGGTTTCAAAATTTTTTAGAACCTATTCTGTAGGTGTGGTCTGTTTTGTGGGAGTGGTTTGGTGGTTATGTGACCGTGTGGGAGTGGCTTGATGATCATGTGACTGGGTGGGAGTGGCTTGGTGATCATGTGATGGTGGGAGTGGCTTGGCAGTTATGTGACCGGGTGGGAGTAGCTTGACAGTCATGTGACTGGGTGGAAGTGGCTAACTTGATGTGACTGAATTCTTTGCTGCAAAGAATGACCTACAAAAAGAAGATATAAAAAAGGAAATTTATTATTTTGTGCACTTACTACTTAAATAAGAATAAAATAAGTACACAAAACAAAAAAACAGCTACTTACAGAGGAAATATAGCTGTCCTTGCCAGTCTTCAACATTACTGACCACCTTACACAAACACTTCCAGCCCCTCTGCCTCCTCCCTCTTCCTGGATTCACTCGAAGTTTTTAAGACTCACAGCCTGTGCACAGCACACACACTTCCAGCCCCTCTGCCTCTTCCCTCTTCCTGGATTCACTCAGACATTTTTAAACTGGCAGCCTGTGCATACGCACACACTTCCAGACCCTCTGCCTCTTCCCTCTTCCTGGATTCACTCAGACATTTTTAAAACTCACAGCCTGTGCACCCACTTAAAACCCACAGCCTGTGCACAGCACACATTTCCAGCCCCTCTGCCTCTTTTCTCTTCCTGGATTCACTCGAAGTTTTAAAAACTCACAGCGTGTGCACAGGACACGCGCTTCAAGTGCCTCTGCCTCTTCCCCCTTCCTGGATTCACTTAGACATTTTTAAAACTGACAGCCTGTGCACAACACAAAGACTTCCAGCCCTTCTGCCTCTTCCCTCTTCCTGGATTCACTAAGACATTTTTTAAAACCCACAGCCTGTTGTACATGCACACACTCTTCTAACAGCTCCTCTGCCTCTTCCCTCTTCCCCAACATCCTCCCCCCCCCCACCCCAACCACTCACCAGTTCTTTCTTCTTCTGGTTCTTCTTCTGAGAACTTTTCGGCAGCATGGTGAGGATGGGCGGGGCAAATGAAAGAGCAAATGAGGGGAGGGAGCGTTCCAGTACGGGGCTTCCTGACCAGCGGGTACGGGAAGGCACGCTAAATTTCACCATCCAGTATAGCCGTACCAGGCCGTATCGGTTGAAACCCACCCCTGAATACGTGGCACACTGATCAGCCAGCAGGGTAGCAGCAATGCTGGAGTTTGGAGGCAATTGGGGGACAGTTTTTCAGGCTGAAGATAGCAATGAATTTATTATTTTTGAAAATGACTAGCCATATGTTGTACAGATCTGATTTAGAGGTGCTAGAAAATATGCAGTAGGCTGAGCCTGTCTTTAGCTCAGTTTGTTGTTACCCATTTCTGTAACATTCTTATTTTTATTTATTTTATTTATTAAATTTATTTGCCACCATCTTGCTTTCCAACACAACTCCGGAGGTTTACAATGCAATAGAAATATAAATACAAGCCCAATTTATAAATATTACAAATTTAAATTTTAACATTAAATTATAAACTTTAAAAGAGTTAAATGCAAACTGAAAACCAAGGGGTCCTTGGTGCTCTCTGAGGTTGGTGTTTTTCTTGCAGATAGTTTATTACCAAATCAGGTAACATCGTCGGCACAGAAGATGTTACCTAGTTCGGTAATGAAATGTCTGTAAGAAAACAACCAACTTCAGAGACCACCAAGAACCCCACAATTCAACCCTGAGCTACAACTATTGTCTCAGTGAAAACCAGGGTCTCGAGTGGTATGGAGGTACCTTCATGAGTGCTCCAAGCTAACCGACAGAGCCAGCTTTTAAGACTGTTCCGGAAGGATGGGGGCAGATTTCACCTCTAGAAGCAAGCTGTTCCAAAGGATGGGGGCTATGGCAAAAAAGGCTCTTTTCCTAGATCCTTCCAGCTGAAATTCCATAGTGGGTCCCTTCTTTCAGAACCAGTGGGGCAGGCCAATCCATTTGGCCAAGATGGGTCTTCAGATATTCTTGATATCCTATGCCATAAAGGGCTTTGAAGGCAATAACTACCATATTTTTCAGAGTATAAGACGCACCAAGACTTTGAAGAGGCAAATGAAAAAAGAAGTTTTTGCACTCTGCAGACTTCCCCAAAATGGCCCAGTTTTTGCGAAAATGGGCCTGTCTTTTGTCAAAAAAAGGGCATGCATAGCCTTTAGGAGGCTTGTAGGGTGCTCCTTGGGGGGGGGGAGGAATGAGCAAAAAAATGGCCTGGGTTTTTTTTTTTTTTTTTTTTGGTGAAAATGGGCAGTTTTTTGACAAAAAAAAGGCCATGCACAGCCTTTAGGAGGCTTATAGAGTGCTCCTGGGGGTTGTGGGGGCAAAAACGAGCAAAAAACAAACCATTTTTGCTCATTTTTGCCCTCCCCGGCCCCCAGGAGCACTCTGGAAGCTTCCTAAAGGCTATGCATGGCGATTTTTGCAAAGGGGGCAGGATTTTGGGAGGCCAAAAATGCTGTATTCAGTGTATAAGACACACCCAGATTTTCACCCTCTTTTTTGAGGAAAAAAGTTGCATCTTATACTTTGAAAAATATGGTAAGACCTTGAACTGGACCCTGAAGCAGACTATGGCAAATGATGACTGAGAAGAATAGCAAGAGTGGAAGGAAGTGAAAACTTAACAAAAGTTTTCTTGAAGAGGGTGAAAACCTTCCTTGTTCAGTTCTCCCTCTTCACCTCCCCCCTCCCTTTTAGGTACCTGGGAGTTTTTGTTAGGTTTTTGTATTGTTAAGTGAATTATTCTGATTTATGCTTCCAGAGCTAATCCACAAATCTGGGTACATTTGTTTTGTTTTTCCTTTTTGCATTTTGCAATACAAGCCTTAGCTAAAAAAAAAAAAAAAAAAAAGTATGAGGGAAGCTAGCCTGGAAACAAAAACTATGGTTTCAGGTAACAGCCCTGTTTAATGTTAAAGGCATACAAAATGTGTAGTTTGTCTGTTACAAAGGTCAAACTTTCTGGTATGTTTCTTGTTTGAAGGAGATTCATTGCGAAGTGTTTACGTAGGAATGCCTGTGCATTTGACAAGGACTAAAGCAAGCTAATCTATCTGTTCCCACAACAGGCCAAGCTCAGGATAGGCCTCCCGCAAAGCCAAAACACCAAATAATTAATGTTATTTTTGTCTTTCCTGGCAATTCTGCTTGAAACGGCTTCTTGGAACAATGCCAGAGGTGCTGAAATAAGTTAGAGAACCAAAACTCTAAGAGAATTATGTGGTAATTTGGAAAAATAATATGACAACTCTGTTCCCTTCCTCTTTCCCCACCCTCCGCCTTCACTTAGCCTTGCGGAAACCTTGACTGCAGTTGGAAAATTATCACTGTTATTTTGTACAAAATGTGTGCAGGCTACAAGATTCAGAATATGGGTTATAGTTGACATTTTGTCTCTATACAGGAGTGTCTATAAGAGGCTAAGACGCTGAGCTTGTCGATCAGAAAGGTCGGCAGTTCAGCGGTTCGAATCCCTAGCACCGTGTAACAAAGTGAGCTCTCGTTACTTGTCCCAGCTTCTGCCAACCTAGCAGTTTGAAAGCATATAAAAATGCAAGTAGAAAAATAGGGACCACCTTTGGTGGGAAGGTAACAGCATTCCATGAGCCTTTGGCATTTAGCCATGCCAGCCACATGCCCACGAAGATGTCTTTGGAAAGCGCTGGCTCTTTGACTTTGAAACAGAGATGAGCACCACCCCCTAGAGTTGGGAACAACTAGCACATATGTGCGAGGGGAACCTTTACCTTAGGAATGCCTAGTTGGTAGAATTTTGTTCCTTCATTTTCCCACTAGTAACTTCTAGAGTCATCCCACATTGTGTCAAAAAACAGTAACAAGCATTTACATCACTTTAGCAAATTTAGGGACTCTCTTAGTTGAGTGGAGAAAATATAAATATAGTATTTATATTGACTTATAAATATAGTATTTATTTTTATAAATGCAATATAGTAGTTATTATTTAAACAGAATTTTTAAAAAAACATTACTTGTTGAACAAGCTATAGGTTTTATGGAAAGCCAACCCCCCCTCCCCCCCAAAAAAAACATTTTCTGGCTTAGGTTTATGAGTTAGCTGGATTACCAATTGTTGTCTGAGGTCACTTTATGAGACCTTTGTGCCAGTTCTAAAATTGAAGTTCTGCAGCCTCCATAATACAGGATCTGCTGTGTTGAAGCACTTAGAGAATTTGTTTCAGGATGTGTCTGACCTAAGCAAAGTACATAAAATTATCTGCTACAATGTCCTACCTGTCAATGACTACCTCAGCTTCACCCACAACAATATATGAGCACTCAGTAGATATAAATTTATGGTAAACCACTCCAAACTGAATTGCAGAAAATACGACTTCAGCAACAGAGTTGTCAATGCCTGGAATGCACTACTTGATTCTGTTGTTTCTTCCCCAAACCCCCAAAACTTTAACCTTAGACTGTCTACTGTTGACCTCACCCCATTCCTAAGAGGTCTGTAAGGGTGTGCATAAGCGCACCAATGTGCCCACCGTCCCTGTCCTAATGTCCCTTTTTATTTGTATCCTTTTCGTGTATTCAAAAACATGTTTATATTTATATATGTTATATAATATATGCTTGACGAAATAAATAAAATTTTAAAAAATGTGCTGCATTATCTTGAAACTGGTAAAAAATGTTTTTAAGACTTTGTGGAGCTTATAAATGATGTACTTCCCTATTTAGAGGAACCATAAATTTACCATACCATCTGATTATCAAATGCAACAAATGGATAGAATACATGTGTCATTCATAAAACCAGAATCTTAGTGGAGGAAAAGGAAAATATAAAACTTTCTAGTCTCTTCCTGAAGAGAGCAAAGAAGAAAGTAATCTGCACTTCAGGGGCGCTGGAATTCCACAAGATAAATGCCACCCTCCTAAACTGGATGTTTTTCCAAGGGATCATGTGCAATAAATCCTCTGAAGATAATTGGAGTTCTCAGTTTGCTATGTGAGGAAAACTCCTTTAGGTAAACTGAACCAAATGTATTTAAAGGTGTATATGTCAAAACAAGCACTTTGAACAAAACCAATAAAGGCTGTAACCAAGCTAAGCCAGCAAATCTGGAGACTGACACAGTGGCCA
Organism: Thamnophis sirtalis; assembly: GCF_051295495.1. Classification (NCBI taxonomy): domain Eukaryota; kingdom Metazoa; phylum Chordata; class Lepidosauria; order Squamata; family Natricidae; genus Thamnophis; species Thamnophis sirtalis. Next base: position 77,743,573 of record NW_028261387.1, read on the forward strand.
AATGATTGGAAATAGTCAAAATACATTCCAATACTGAAAAAAGGGGAGTTAACAGAGTGTGCAATATTTTTAGTCTCACATGCTAGCAAAATACTACTAAGGATCATCCAATGTAAATTAGACCTGTATCTGGATAAAGAGATAGCAGATTTCCAAACTGGCTTTAGAAAAGGCTAATGAACGTTAGACATTATAGCTGATGTCCACTGGATAATTGAGAAAGCCAAAGAATGCCATAAGAAAGAAATTGGCATGGCCAGTTTGACATCACTTGTGTCGGGAGTCCCTCTGGCGGGCCTAGCACTCTACCAGCGAAAACAGCCCCCCAAGCTCCATTTTCAGCTATGACGGCCTCCTGCAACCATCTGCCAGCAAAAATGGAGCTTGGAAAGGCCTCACACAGCCCTCCTCACCTCCATTTTCGGTGGCAGAGGCACCGTGGGCAGTCCTGAACTGTTTCCATGGTGACCCCACGAGCCAGATCTAAGTATCTCATGGACCTTGAGTTTTGACACCCCTGATCTAGAACCATATGATAGTGAATGGGGAAAAAATCTATTTTTTTCATCCCTTCCCTAGTTCCCTGTCTCATGAAGATATTGAGCATTTCTACAAAATATCAGAAAGGCATGTATTCAAAAAGTAATTCTAATTCAGAGTGATATTGTTCAGCTTGGTTGCAAAACTATTATTAGTCTGCTGTTTTCCCCAGGGACAGCTCCATTCTTAAAATCACATCACCGCTGATGTGCTCTGTAATGAAATGATGTTTTGACTGGCAATTTATAGCTGTGATCCAAAAAGTGGTTCAGTTAGAGAACTGCTAATATACCTTGGGATGAAATTAATTAAAGGAGAGGGGAGTCCAAAGTACTTATTCAAGAAGAGAGGTTTGTGGCATTTTTCCAGGATTCATTGCTCTGCCCTGACTATAAACATCCTGCTGTGCACAGGTAATACTGACTCTGCATGAGGTATGAAATGAAATTAGTTTGTACTGAGATACAGCAATATTCCGGCTCAGAAGATGCCTGTTGAATCTTGGTGTATATGGCATGAAGTTGAACATGGTATGATAATATGCTGAATCAGACCATTGCTTTGCACCTTGCTCAGTTTTACATTTACATTCATTAGAAGTAACTCCCCAAAGTTTTAGAATGAATGATTGCCCTGAAATTAGAGGAACCCAATCCAGAATCTTTTACAAACAAAATGCAATATTTCTTTATTCAAATTTATTAGCTGCCCAGTTCCAATGGACATGCTGTACTATTGTTGTTCAACCAACAATACTTTTTCAAAATATGTCCACCTCCAAATTCAGGATCCAATTTGGATCTTAAAATGTACTTAAACCTTTAAGAATGCATATGTATATATTAGTTTTACTATGTTGTGGATTACACATGTATTTTGCCTGAACTGTTTGTTTATACTTTTTTAAAAAGTTTCAAATCAGTTGGTTGAACTGCCAAAAAAATAGAGCTGAAATTTGCCAGAAAGATACTTTCCTGCTTCATTAATGAAATGTGATTTAAACTTATCAAGACAGAGATGAAAACGAAATAGGCACTAGAAAGATAAAATAGCTATGAGAACAACCCCCAAGCTCTGTGTAAATATCAAGAGGCTGTTAAATGTAGTTGGGCCGGTTAACCAAACACACTTCTGATGTTCACATAACATATTATTTTATGGTTTAAGTTATGTCTTGCTTCACATAACATGCTAACCAAATCGATTATAGCCTAGCCCATCCATATCATCACTATTGTTTTATAGTATGAAAGTCCAGAAGGTATAATGCTAAAACATCTGTGGGATGTTTGATAACTCAAGGAGATTGCACTGCTTTTTATTTGCACTGTATTTTCTAGAGAACCATTTTTCTGCTTTATAAAGTAATAGAATCACCCAATTAATTTTGTTTACTTATTAAATTTAGAAACTGCCCATTTTATCCACAGAGCGAGTTTTAATGATAAAAGGAAAACCTTCCCCGCTGTTTGTTCAGATTTAGAAGCCATATTTTTAAGAGAAATAGAAAGAATACGTTTAGTTGGATGGGATCAAGCTGAGAGGCAATGTGATCCTTTCCATAGTAGTAGTTTAGTTACCTTAAATAAAAAATAAAAAACAAACTGCTATTTAACTTCAACTGCTAAATAACTTCAAAGAGTAATTTAGCTTGGGAATGACATTTGATAATACAGGTTGTCCTTGACTTATAAACATTTGCTTAGTGACTGTTTAAAATTACAATAGCACTGAAAAAGGGGATTTATTTTTCATACTTATGACCAGCATCCTCATTGTCATGTGATCAAAACTGATATGCTTGGCAACTGGCATGTTGCCATGTATTTATGACTGTTGCTGTGTCTCGGGGGCATGTGATCCACCTTTTGCGACCTGACAAACAAAGTCAATGTGGAAACCAGATTCACTTAACAACCGTGTCACTAATATAACAACTGCAATGTAACATTCATGGCAAGAAGAGTCATAAAATGGGGCAAATTCAATGAACAACTGTCTTGCTTCATAACGGAAACATTGGGCTTAATTGTGGTTGTAAGTCAAGGATTATTTGAAGTCCAAGAGAGTCTGGGGTCATGGAGGGTGGGGTAGGAGTAGGGGTAAATGTAGTGTATGGGTGTAGGGTAAGCTTTTGCTGGGGAAGATGGCATTTTTTTATAGCAGCTCCCAGTTTTGCTTGTGGAGTAATGGTGGTTGTAGCAAAGATGCTCTTCTCCATCATAGCCTCAAGGAGACCAAACATTGAACTGAACTCTAAACTCCTTGCTCTCCCCTTAGCCCGCTGCCCTTCCCCCATCTTCCTCCACAGAGCTTCTCCTCAAGGCAAATTTCCGGCTGACGGAGGATCAAATATGCCCAGTCACTTTTCCTCCTCCTCCTCTGTCCAAGACATTTCCCAGAGTTGTTCTTACAAAATAAACTAACAAGACACTTCCCTCCCCTCCATTCAGGTTCAGTTTTCCAGTAATGGTGCCTGTCTCCTTTGCTTTGTTCAGCTTTGCATATAAAAACTCACAGTAGCTCCCCATTAACTAAAACTCTGTGTGTCTGTCTCTCTCTCCCTCTGTGTGTGTGTGTGTGTGTGTGTGTGTGTGTGTGTGTGTGTGTGTGTCTTACAATCCCAATTTATTTCCTGAGGTGAAAATGCAACATGAGCAGATGGCAGATTGTCTTAGCAGACAAAATATAGCCAGAGCCTCTTGATGCTGATTTTAAGGATGATGTAAATTTCTATTATGAATTTACAGTCAGTTAAATAGTGCTTACGAGTTAATGAATTTGTTGCACTTCAAATGCTTGTTACAAGTAGAGGTTCAGCCATTCATGATCCCCTGAGGAATTATCAAGAAGAATGGAGGTTCAGAAGCAACGGGATAGTCTACTCGTGTTAGTGTTGTCAAATTGGGAAAAAAATTAAAGGGATGTACAAAACAGATTCCTTTGATACTACTATTTTTCTGTGGATTATAGCAAGAAGCATTTATTAATAATGAACTTGGCTCTGTATTAGTATCTTATTATCTGAGTAAAAGCCAGATTTTTAACTATGGCTATAAAAGCAATATTTTTAATAACAAATCAATGAGCTGGTCCAGACTATTATGCAATATTCATCTAATTATTTTACTTATTATATTTTTATTCAATACCAAGTTTTTTGTAATGTGCATATTGTTATGATTATGTTTCCAACTTGCTTTGGGGCCTAAATAAAATTGATACTGTTTTCCTGTACATTTGCATTGCATATTTAGACTAATTATTTTTAAAAATTAGAATTTGATTTCACAAAGAAACTTCACTACCCCTAAAGACAGCAGCATAAATTAATACAGGACTGAATCAGGGTTGCATTTTGCACTTGTAATTGATATTCATGCCCATAACTTGCACAATAAAACTAAGGTACTTTTCTTTCCCCTAAATCTGGTAATGATTTGCAAACCTAATGCTTTTGGGAAAGGTAAAACAGTAAGATGATTGTATTTTGTGTCTGAGGAGGGGGGGGGGGTTGGCTTTCACAAAAAATTCCATATATTCTTGGCATATCAAATTAGCACAAACAAAAACTACAGAGGTCTGCTGTACAGCATTTACAATGCCCTAAGCGGTTGTAAGATTTGTAGGTATTTGGAATAAGTTCTTAGATGCGATTTGAATAATATTATCATAATTATCTTCGTGATGCTTTCTTCTTAGTTTTTTTTTCCTCCTCCGTATACATTAAGACAGACTTTATTACAGTATGTTGTGAGCAAATTCTTGCAAAAATAATCTGTTGATTTTTTTTGTCCACTGATAAGTGAGGAGTCAAAATAAGCAATAGTGATACACATTTTCTTTCTCCTCACATATCTATTTGAGATAGGGTAGATTGTTCATGCCAGCTGTTTTGCTTGCAATGAGCTCTGGAAATTAAAGGTTCTCATAAGAAGAACCTAATAATTATTTATTCAATTTATATAGCTGGCCACCTCAGCTATGATTTTGTTTATACAATTTATAACCACCGGTAGCTAATCAGAAAAAGAGGGATCCTTGATGGTCTCTGAGCTTGGTTGTTTTCTTGCAGTCATTTCATTACCCAAACCAGCACTAATGATGTTACCTAGTTTGGGTAATGAAACATCTGCAAGAAAACAACCAAGCTCAGAGAGCACCAAGGATCCCTCATTTCAACCCTGAGCTACAAATATTCTCCTTTATTGGAATCTGAAAATATTTTTTCCCCTCTAGCCAGAGACTGCCTATGAGTTTCAGAATTTGGGGAAAAATTAATCTGAATTATTAGCCACTCCAAGGCAAATCAGTAGGTCAAGGAATCATGACATGTTTGTTTGCATAGCAATACTGTTAACAGTATTTAGCTTTTTTTTCAAAGAAATCTAAACCAGTCTTATAAATGAATCCTATTTGAGTTTCAGTCATTAGTCAAGCGTATTATTGATCTCCGTGACATTTTGATCACTGCCTCAAAAACTCTCAAGTTTTTGTATTTCTTGTTTTAAATCCAGTAACTGTTTTTTAATTCAAGCATCAAATGTGTCTTGTTTCTGCCTTGCTAGGTTTTCAGTTCAGTTTGATTTGGTATTTGCTCACCTTCCAAGAGCATGCTTTGTGATCCTTACTTAGCATTTTCTCTTACTTATTCCAGTGTCTAATCGATGTTTTCATGATCAGCATCTTATATAATTTTTCTTAAATCATTTTGTTTGCTAAGTTAGATCGATTTGCCCTGTATGCACATAAACAACTTTATAGGGTAATAAAATGTCAATTGAACTTAAAATTTAGTTCCGTATAATGATATGGTATATACTCTGTAAACTAGCTGCTGTTCTGGTATCCTGTCAGACACTGCATCCTATATAAGAGATGGTAACTTTAAGGGTAAAGACTTGTGTTCAAAACAAAAATTAAAATTATTTTGAGAAACTGCTATCAGAGTTACACTTGCAAGCCAAACTGTTATGCAATCTTCTAAAGTATTTTTATATAAATTGCAAGAATGTCAGAATCACTGTCTTTATTTGGTCTCCCCATTATTGCTAAGTATCATATGATTTAACCACACTTGGATTTATAATTCCAGGAAGTTTCAATAGTTCTGACATGAAAATAGCTTTTAAAAAAATGTATGAGTAAAAAGGGATTGGATAGATTCAGGGAGATTCAGCGTTCCCTCTGGCATGTCTCTAAATATTAGTTTCAGGAGAACAATGGTATGAGAGAGTTAAGTTTATAGCTTCAGATTGTGGCGATTTCAGAACAGTGTTTCTCAGCCTTGGCATGAGAAGATGGATGGACTTCAACATTAGAATTTCCCAGCTAGCATACTGTAGCAATAACAAGAGATTACAACAATAACAAGAGATTACAAGGCAGATGCACTATAATAAATTACATTCCAAATTGTTCAGCCAACCTCAGTGATACACATAGTGGCTTGATTGGAAAGGCTTAGAGATCTGTTTATTAGAAAGAATAGGTACTATTTATTTTTCATAATCCAGTCATCCAGCATAATAGGAATGAGTTACTAATAAGACATGAAATCAAAGTTTCAATTTAAGGCTATATTTCTTGAAGTCCACCTATCTCCAAGCCACCATGGTTGAGTAATGTTGGTTTAAGGAAACCTTGAAGACTCAAAGGGAAGCAGAGACAATCAGTTGCTAGCCTACATAAATGCTATTTCTCTCTGCTGCCTAAGAAATGAAGCCGTTTAAAAAATGTTCATTGCATAAGTGATGGATTCTACGCAATTGGAGGGTTAATAACTATTTTAGGAAGTAGATGATGATCCTGGCAACAAAAACAGTTTAATGTCAAGGGATTCCATTTCCAGGTTGTGTTGCCACTAAATATGAATATGGATTATTTTTGGATATGCGTGTAGGAGTAAGAGCTTTCCTAGTCTGCCTGGAAAAGGCTAGCTAGGATTATTATTGTTATTTTGGGGGCAGTTGCTGTAGCCAGCGGTTGCTATTACAGTTCTTCAGGTAATTTACTAGCAGTCAGAGCTCAGCCTGCAGAAGTCGCCATGATTTCTCTGGCTTCCGTTCTGAGTGCCCTTCCCCCTCAGTTGCAGTGCCAATTCCACAGAGAGAGAGAGAGAGAGAGAACGAGAGAGTTCCTGTAGCTATACACCAACTATTTTTATTTCCTTCTAACCAGCAAAGCTGTCCCAGTGTTGAATGGGGTTGTGGATTTGTTCTGCACTCTTTCAGCACTTCCTCCAAAAAGTTTGATGGCTGGTTGTATCTGATGAAGGAAACTGCAGTTCAGGAAAACTCATGCTTTGTAATAAAATTGGCTAGTTGGAAAAGGTACTGCCAGACTCCCAATTTGATGACCTTGGCCATCAAAGTTGAAGAATCACTTATTGCTTCAGAAGCATGAATCAGATTTGGATGTCTCAAATACCTTTTAAATGTTTTTTTTTTAAACTGAAGCAGCCAAAGTTTTTTTTTTTAAATGATAGTTTTCAGCCAACAACTTCACATCCTATTTCATGTTCAAGCTGCACATTCTATGTAGAAGCAAGAGCCAACTTCTTGTACAAAATGCAGTGTGATAGTAGACATAGTAAGGTGATCAGGTTAATGAGAAATATAGATTTTAAAAATGAGTTGAGTTTATCATCATGTAGGTTTACAACACCAATCTAAGTTCTATGTTTTATAATGTAATTAAATAATCAGAGAATATATTAGTAACTGTTGGCTCAGGTGATTTCTTGAAATTTCAGCTTTTTCTATTATTTTTTTCAGATTCAAATTTAGCTTTGGGTAGTAGAGAAGAGAGCTGTATCATCTGTGCCACTTGGCAGTAAATGGCTCCTTGAAAACCCTAGAATCTTGAAAAGGTTGGAATCAAATTGTAATTTTAATTGGATAGAGGGGAAATTAATAAATGCATGACAAGAGACTACTCTTACTAGTTCTTTAAATTGCCATTTATATAAAATGAAAGCATACTTTGTTTTTGTCCTCGTCACATTAACTGTTTTTGGGAGAATGCCTCCTGGCACATTACTCCGAAACCATCTGCAGCCCAGCATAGAAAAAGCTGCACATCCATGCCAAAAGTGACATGCAATAACATTTTGAAGGATGCTTCTTAATGGGTATAAATGGGATTGTACGATCTAACCATTGTTAGGATTCTCCATGGCTCCACAGTTTTTTGCATGATTTTTTTTCTATCTGAAAGTGATGGAGGTTCCTATTACCTACTGCTCTCTAACTTTCGATGTTAGGAAATCTGGTTATCGGTTCTTTTTGCCTTTTATGTACCCCTGAGATGTTTTATGAATGCATATTTAATATTATAAATATGGAATGCTTCTCTTGCTAGTTTTATTTGTATGCCTTTTGTGTTAAGTATTGCCAAGAGAGGGAGTAAACATGGAATTTGGGAGGGGATTTTTCACTTCCCATCCTTAGCTGAAATATCTGGTATCCTAGACATGTTTAGAAAGCCTGCTCTCATCTACTATCCCTAGCAGATATAAAACTAGTAGTTACTATTCATTGTATCTGCTATTTATAAAATGTTCTTGGGCCTACCATGATCAGCATCATTTGTGCATACTGCTCACTGCCCTGTTTCATATTGTGCTATTTGATTTTAAATCATAGTGCATTAGACTGTTCAGGTATTTTGAGTATTGAGGCTATTGTTACTATAGCTGATTACAAGAGGTTGCTTCCAAGTAGATCAGAATTGTCCACCTTAATAGCTCCCACCTTACTCAGCTGGAAATCTTGTTTCAAGATAACTTCTATTTAAGTTGCTATCATGAGTATGGGTATACAAATGCAGATGTACTAGAGTAATTTAGCGCCAAGAGTGAGCAAAAGCATGAGAATGTGTATTTCTCTTTTCCTAGCCAGTATTGCTTCTCTCTCAGAAAAGAAAAAAGTGTCAGTTTTGTTCAGAAGCGACAGGCTTAATCTTTAAGGCTGCCTATTGATTCTTGCAATATTCCGGTGGAGGGTCTGGTCTCATAAGGGAGAAGTGAAGCATATGAAGGTAGAGGGTGCTTTCTTTGGAGGGGGGGAGGTGTTCCTATCTTGTATTTTTAGCATTTTAACTTTGGCAGTCATTTCTCTTTTGTCAGTGAAGAAAGGGAGGAACTAGCTGCTACCTCAGAAGTGGGAGTTGAAATTCTTCTCTAAAAAGAATTGCAGAAGTCCTAGGTGGTTTCCAGCCACTTCGTTTTGATGTGTAGTTACTTGAGCTGCACACAGCAACACAACAGGATATTCCTTTATTAAACCAAGAAGCAGATGGCCCCTCCTTGCACACCATCTGGGACACATTCTTCACCACACTTAGTAGGCCTCAGAATGGCCGTTTGGATTTTTCCACATCGTCAGCCTGGTGCCAGAGATGACAATATGAGAGCCTACCATCCACCCTGGGGCTGCTTATTGTTTCATTGCCAGAGAGAGGAAATGCTGAGTATAGAATAAAGCAAGGAGTAAGGAATGCTTCAGGAGTATCCGCATAGAGCGCCACTTATCAATTGTCACCTACGAGAACTTGTTTCTGCTGGTTGCCATTTTATGGTTGCTGAGGAGATGCAGGTTGAAAACTCGAGGGGTGGAATACTCCTGCATAATCCCTTGGCAACAACTTAAAACAGTTCTCCGTCTGCAGGGAAGTATATGCAGTGTCATTCCTAGCCCAGGCTGGAGAGGTAAATAAAGGAAGGTACACTGTGGTGCTTCTTCTGTTGCAAAAGAAGTAACTGCTTAAGTTAAGCATTGGGATTTTGCAACAATTTTGATAAATACCCAATGTTTTTGATTTTTGTTTCTGCTCCCTGCCTATCCCCACAAGAACCTCATGTACTCGGGTATATACCAAGGAAAGCCCCTTGGAGCAGTAATCCTCAACCTTGTCAACTTTTAAAGATATTTGGACCTCAACTCCCTAGCTTGGGAATTCTGGGAATCAAAGTTCACACATTCTAAAACTTGCCAAGGTTGAGAAACTCTCTTAGAGGCACAGATTTCTTATTTTCAGAGACACTGCTTCCAATTCCTGTTGAAGACGATAGCAGTAGGTTGCTGCTTTCTTTCCCTACTTATTGTTAAGAGTTCCAAGTAATAACTCCATAAAAAGCAGAACTCCAAGGCAGGCAAAGTCCTCAAATAACAATTTTGTTGAGTATCCTATTGGCTCAAACTGGTGAAAGTTCCCCCTCTCCCCAATCAGTCACATTATCCAATCAAGGTACTGACTGGTTGCATGGTGGCCGGACTCCTCCTCATCCCAGTCATGGTTCCTTGGTTCCTACAGGAAAGTATTTTGTTTTGGCTACAAACCCCCATCTATTTCCCCCCTCCCTATCCCTTCTTCACACTGTGGCAACCTTAAAGCCTCCAAAATGGCCTGCCAGGTTCGCTTCAGAGTTAACACTTGAAATTTCTAGTCCTGTTTTCAATATGACTAAACAGACTCATTCTTCAATAAATCTTCCATAACAAAATGCAAGTTATAGTTATAGTTGATCCATAAAGCCTCTATGTATTAACAAAAATTCTGAAACCCTTTTTCAGTATTGAGGCAGACTGAAACATTGACCTATTTTATTCATTGGAGAGTCCATGCTAATCTAGTTGAGAGGTATGGAGATGCTTTGGTTGCATGCTCCAACTTCCAAGTGAGAACAGCAGACATCTGCATGATCTACAATGCAGAAGTATCCCATCAACATTTTTAATGTTAAGTTCTACTTCTTTAATAACCTACAGAGGCACTTTATAGGGAGAGAATAGCAAAATACCAAGTTTTACCTATGTCTGATACCTCACAAAAATACAAGACAGCCTGCTTACTCGGGTGAGTTGTTCTTACGGAGTAAATCAGCAAAATATAGGTGCTTTAAGGGCACAGAAGCAAAGCTTTAATTAAGAATGTGTTGGGTATCACATTTTGAAGAGTGGTATTCCTACCTTTGTACATAAATACACATCCTCCATTTGTCATTCAGATCATCTCTGTTATATGTTATGGGAGCCAGTTAAGGATTTTCCCTTTGACATCTGGGTTGAATATCTTGGTCTGTCAGTATAACGTCATTGTATCAAATTAAAGATAGGTAGTTTTTAAAAAAAAATGCATTAAATGCAGTTTCCCAATGTTTTATTGAAAGCTAACTGGAATCATCATGAAATCTGTGCATTGAATCTAAAGCAGAATATAAGTAGTCCTCAACTTACAACCACAATTTAGCCCAACATTTCTGTTGCTGAGGGGGGCATTAAGTGAAATTTGCCCCATTTTACGACCTTTGATAGTTAAACAAATAACTACAATATAATTAGTAACATAGTTAAGTGAAACTGACTTCCCCATTGACTTTGTCGAAAGGTCACAAAAGTGGTGAAAAAATCATAAATCACTTTTTTTCAGTGGCATTGTAATTTCAGTCACTAAATAAACTGTTATAAGTTAAGGACTACCTATAAGGTAAGATTTACTCTGGCAGTTATGTCTCCCAAAAGGTCTACATGCTGAGCGCTTGGAAATGGATGGTTACTGACAAAAGCAATGCTTTTATGCTTTTTATAATAAATTATGATTTAGGAAGATATTTTTGATTATAGAATTTATATAATCCCTCCAGGTCTCACTCATATGCATAATGGGGGTTTAAAAAATCACTATATAAAGTATTTGTTTTGAAATTACCCCGTTGTACTCTGTATAACCCTTCCATTTATTCTGCAATGAATTTAAAAGTGGCTCAATATATTGGGAAATCAATCACGTAAGTCACAAATAAGCACAAAACAAGTGAACTTTACAACAAAATTAAATTTCTATGCAGGTTCAAATCATCCAATTTCTGGGGTATACGACAGGGGTGGGGAAAAACATGAGGGGGTGAACTCTTCACACAGGCATCTGGCACATCATCTCTCTATTGATTAAGAAGTTCATTTTACTTCTGTACTGTGCATCAAAAGCTTTGTTTTACACAATTCTTGAGTTAATTTTGCTCCTTTTTTGGCCTTCAGAACCTCTGTAGTGCAATCTGCAATGGAGCAAAGCAAGGATTTTAAACTTAACTTGTTAGAAATAATGAAGAAATCTTTGCCACATAAAAACACAAAACTTAAACTTAAGAGTCAGCATTGCCTTTGCCCCAAACTACAGTAATAATGAATGAGGGCTTTTTTCCCCTTGCATTTTTGGAGAGGGGATTGATTCAATTTGAAGTTTGTTGGTTAGCAATAGCAATTAGACTTATATACCGCTTCATAGGGCTTTCAGCCCTCTCTAAGCGGTTTACAGAGTCAGCATATTACCCCCAACAACAATCCAGGTCCTCATTTTACCCACCTCGGAAGGATGGAAGGCTGACTCAACCCTGAGCCGGTTAGATTTGAACAGCCGAACTGCAGAACTGCAGTCAGCTGAAGTAGCCTGCAGTGCTGCATTTAACCACTGTGCCACCTCGGTTCAGTTAACTATGACCTTAATCCTGAATTTACATCCTTCATTAGAAAAAGCTCAGTAGAAGTCAAAAGCAAAAAACAGTTCCATTTAAATATCCTAATAGAATTGAATGTGCAACTTCTGAATATAATTTATCTTCAATTACAATATTACTTCCATTTGGTATTCAAAAACCGTCTGTGTGTGTGCGTGCGCACACACACACACAAACAGAGATAAATATATACCGTATCATTATACGGAACTAAAAGCTATTTAATTAAATATTTTAATTTTGGGGTGTCCAACTTAACTTTTTTGTTTTTGTTTCAGACATGTACTCCAGATGGACAGCAGAGTTATAACCTGCCTGAACTTTATAGAACGGAAGATTATTTTCCTATCAAATGTATTGGTAGCAAGTATCAGAGCCATTAGTTTTGTATTTATGCTTATTGCCTTAAACTATATGGGTATTCTCTTTCCATCTTCTTATTTTACATTTGTATTAGGACAAAATTCATTATGGGAAAAAAAACTTTGCTATTTCCAACATATTGTGTTCTAATCTTGATTTTGGGGGGATGAAATATTTTTATTTCTTGTATTATACTTGAGGTATGTTTACATAAATAAAAAATCAGGAAACAAGATTTAAAATGGAAAGAAAAAATATTTATGAAGGCATGCTAGAAACGGCTTTGTCGCGTTTTAATTGTTAAAATCTGTAGTCTCAGCCACTTCAGAACAAAAATCCCATTTCAAAAGTAACCTAAGTAATTATGTAGTATTTGTATTCAAAAGAAAAAAGCAAATCCCATCAAAGTGGCAGAGATATTCAAACGTATTACTGAATGGTAGGAAAAAAAAGTTCTTATGTGTATTTGGTGCAAGCAGGAGAGACTGCACCATTAATATAGTGTGCAGTATGAAAATCGGTTTGGTGTACTAGTTAAAGGCAATTACATTGTCTAGAAACCAAGATTTCTAATCATGCCTCACAAACAAAATCAGACAGATAAAATTTGGTCTCTCTCAGACCTTAGGAAGAAAGCAGTGACAAACTATTTTTGAAAAATGTTGCCCAGAACACTACACAGACTTGTCCAGGCCGTCACCAGGAATCAACACTGACTTGAAGACAAAACAAAATACAATGAAAAAAGAGTCAGTTCTATTTACACTTCTCCTTACGATGTCTGCAACTAGAATATATGCAATTGTTATGAACAATTAACTCTCAAATGGTTTGATTTTTGGTCATAAATAAGCACACAATTGCTAGTTGTGTTTAAAAATTAAAATGTTTCGCTGCTTGAAGCTAGACAAACAGGAATTCTAACGTCACTGCAGTCTATTTAAATCTGCAAGAATTATCAGCAATCTGGTGCTCAGGCATATCAATGAATATATTTGCTGGCAACAAATATCCTTTGGAATATTTGTGCATAGAGAGAAAAACCATAAATGAAAGGCAGCAGGGCCTGCTAAAGCTAAGGTAGGCAAGCAGTCTAATTAATAGCAAGTAACTATTCAGAAGAGAAGGAAATCCTTGTTCAAATCAGAACACAGCGGACAGAAAAGGAACACAATTCAAAGATTATCTAGAGCTGAATTCAACTCCTGGTTACTACAAGGTGACCTCACTTTGCCCCATGTATTTTTAGAAAGAAAAATATGGGAGGCTATAAAAGTAAAGTCTCCTTCAAGCACATCTTTTAATATATATGGGAATTTCATGGATAAGTTATGTTGTTTTCCAAGCAACTATACATACATGATTTGCCCTTATCTTCAACCAATACTTTATTTCAATTTTCTAATCTGCGTTAGAAAACTTCTGCAGCTCTCGAATTCTGCTTACTAAGCCTTTTGTCCGTGTGTGTAGGAGAGGGGATGGCACATTTGGATAAGTGTTGCTTTATCACCCGGGGTGATAGGAGCAGCTTAACGTGTTTTGTAATGGGCCAGATCCATCATGACAGATATTTGGGTAGAGTATCCATAACATACTTTCAACACGCCAAACATAAATAGCAGATTGCCAACTTCTGGTGAATTGGATTTTGTGGTCATTTGGTATCCAATTTATAATCTCCCAGAAACTGTAAGGTGAAGGTTGCAACTTTACCATTGAGGTATAATTGTTTTTCTGCAATAATTCAAATGTAAAGTTACAGCATTAGTGGAATTTTTAAGTTTTAACAAATCTTTCTTAAGTATTTTTTACTGGAAATTAATATAAATATTGTCAAGTTTACCCCAGTACAAATTTAGAATTTTTTTCCTCTGCTAGAACAATCCAATAAATACATCCTTGACTCCAGCAGACTGCATCATAACGCAATAAAATGAGGCATTTAAATATAAGCAAAAGGGAAAACATGTTTTAAGAACTAGGTGAATTAATTAAAAAAAGATCATAAAATGCTCTACAATGAACTCTGCTACAGTAGAAACCTTATTAGGGCAAAAATACACATTGACAATACTGTTAAAACTTACTGATTTGCTCCAAGTCACCACCCTTCAATCCTCTACACTGATTCTGTGTGAAAACTCAAATAGCATATCTGCAAACAATGGGTATGAGACACATTTCAATCCATTCACTGAGTTACAAATCTTAAGGACTGTCAACATACAAGAAAAATGACAGTACTTTTAAATATGATTTCAATAGAAATGTTAAGCACATCTTTAAACTGACACTGAAAACAACAGAAAGTTAAAATGTTTGGATGTATTATGCTGCATCTGCAAATGCATATACAGTACTGTAATTTTAATACATTTCTATCTGTTTGGTAGATATAATCAGTAGATTATATATTAACACTAGCTTGCACATAGATAGCTTATGTTTCATTTTCTCAAGGCATAAACTCTAGCATCTGAATTTTGTTTTCTTTCAACAAAAGCCATCACAATGACTTGGGAAACAGGTAATTCAGAATTTGTAATAAAGCAAATATTTACATTAAGCACAATACAGCAATTTATTTAGATGCTTAAATGAATACAAAGGGGAAATAAAGATCACAAAATTATCCATACTACAACAATGTGTCATATATTAGATGGTATAAATGAATAACACCATTAGGTGTTAACTAAAGATAAAACTAAATATCCAAAAAATGCAGCACTCATTTCCGTATGCTGCTTTTAACACAGTACAGTTTTATACAGATCTAAAAGGTGTCAAAATTAGTAGCTGCAAACTTGTTTCTTGCATGTGATTTTAGCTTAAAAGATTTCAGAAAATGTTTCTGAAATACATAGTCTTCAGTTGTAATGTCAAGGATATTCAAGAACAAGAAAATTCTATAATACAATAAGAGTCCAGATATATTTTATGTTGCTGGCCTCTTTGAGATTGTACAAGGTTATGTGCAAAAACTAAGTCTGTCAAAAGTCATACTATAGCAGTTTCAAGCTTTTTGCTAGGTAAACTAGATACAGCATTTATTACACAGCAGGGCAACACTAAAAAAAAGGGAAAAGAACCAAATCTATGATGGATACACAAGAACAATAGCATAAGCATCACTTGAGTAGGTCTAAAAGACTGTACAAATATACATTTCAACTATTCAGAATGATACATGAAAAAACAATTTTCCCAGAGTCTACTATACACATTGAACTGGTAGCTCTTATGTTGGCCCTATAACTACCATGTGGAAAAGGTAATGTTTAAAAAGACATACAGCTGAACATATACAGTGAAATAAATGTTGAAAATGCCGATAAAATAAACCTTTTCTTCAGTGAACTGGGAGCCACCAGCATATCAGTTTTCACATTGTTACTGTGCTCATCACAGCACATACTCTCAAGTGAGATTTGCCAACAGCATACTTTGAAATAAGTACTAGAAATGGTGGCTTTGTAGCTACTAGCCAGATGACCTTGCACTCAAAAGGCAGTACCAGTTGTAATGAACTTTAGCATTCATTGTAAATGAAAGTATTTAGACAGTTGTCAAGTGGGAGATACTGAGGCCATGGAGTTAACCAACTTTTATGCTTGCTGGCTACTCAGCTCTACCCCCGTTAGGCTGCTATGCATTGATTCTGTAACCCCATCAGTCACGTTGTCAAACTGGTCTCCATCCTCACTGTCAATTGTGCTATTTTGCCACTCCATCTGTGGGTTTGACAACTTCTCATTAATTTCTGTTGCATTTTTCCACTGCGACTGGTCCTTAGACCAAAACTCACCTACTTTTCCATAGGAACTATTCTTCCATTTCGAATGGTCTCCATCACTTTCAGAGACAACACATTTTGTTTCTGCACCTGGTTTACTATTAGCATCTTCACTTTGGGATGATTCATCAGTCCAAGTTTCAGGCTTCACTTCAGATACATTATCTTCAAAGTCAGATGCCTGTTGAGAACCAGGTCCACTTTCAGAGGCTGATGCTGCATCTTTCCATTCAATAACATCATCCTGATCTTCTTGGTCACCTTCACAGTCTGAGCCATTAGCCGCCTGCTTTCCTGGTTCCGCTACAGAGCAACTTTCCTGGATTTTTGAATCTCCTCCATTCTCTTTTTGGTCTGTTTTTTCTGGAGGCTCCAACACGGCTTCCAAGGGTGCCTTAGATATGTTTTCATCTGTATTTTCATTTATACTAATTATAGATGTTTTGTGATCAGAAACAACTTCGACAAAAGGACTATTGCTTTCATTGAATTCATCTTCTATATTTTCGTAACTGTCTGAAGAACTTTCATTATCTTTACCCAAGTTTATTTTTTTGTCAACTGTTTTACTAGCATTGACTCTAGAATTCTCTTCATCGTGATTTTCAAACAGCCATTCATCATCAAAATCCATTTCATGTTTCACTTTATTTAATTCTTTCATGTTGAATCCTAGTAAAACGCCCATTTTAAACTTTTCACAATCTCGAACACATTTCTTCCTTTTGTTACTAAAGTGTGAAGCAATATCAGATTTCCATAGCCAAAGACTGGCTGCTAACTTTTCAATTTCTCTTCGACCGGGATATGGTTGTTTATTGAAATACTTGGTGAGAAATGTTTTTCGGGCTTCATACGAATCATCTTCATGACCTTTGGGATCCAAAGCAAGTACTACAGGTTCTTCAGGCTTTTCCTCAAAAACTGAGGGCGAATCATCGTCATCTATTTTTCTTTTCTTCAAAAGAGAAAATTCCATGTGTTCATAAGTACGTTTCACAGGTCCTGTACCTGGAGACTGATTTATCCGAGAGGGAATATTAGATTTGTCTTGACCATTTTGTGTCTTCCCCACACCTCTACAGTGGACAAGGTGCAGAGTTATAGTTGAGGCAGTCATGTTACTAGTGTACACTCCAAGGCAATGAATACATTTATATGTGAGCTTTTTCTCTACTGGATGAACTGTTTGAATAACTTGGTGTCTCTCTCTTAAGTGATGCGCCAGTGCATCAGAGATGGGTCCTTTGAGGATGGAAAAACACAAAGGGCAGAGAGTTTTCCCTACATCTTTCTTGTATGGAACTGCTGCTTGAGGTGAACTTTTGACAGGTAAATCTGTCTTCTCTTGAATTTTTGGCTGTGGTTTTGCAGGAACTGGAGGAGTATTTTGAGCGTGATAAGCAACAGATTCAGCAGGGGCATCTCTCAAATTGTAGGTAGTTACAAGTAAGTGTATATTGGTGTGACTACCCTGTTGTAATGTCAAATCAAAGGTTAAAGTGGAATCTGTTTTAGGTCCCATTTCTTCATCAATATGAACCATTCGCATGTGAGCAGCCATCTTTTCAACATCATTAAAAGTCGAGCGACAGTAGGGACAGGATAGGCCATGGATTAACATATGATTAAGCAATGTATCAGTGGGCAAGTAGCGATTACAGTATAAACATTTGCTAGTAAAATTGTGTATTTTCATTATGTAGTTAGCAACCGCAGGCACCTTTTCAGCTTTGTGTTCTTTCTCAAAATGAACACTATACACATTTTCTGGAAACAGCTCATTGCAGATTGTACAAATTTTCCATTTCTGCGTTGATGAAGTATTAACAGCAGCAGAAGCGGCAGCTGTAGCATTTGCTCCAAGAAGTTTGGGTGTGGACTGGGCTAATCCTCTGGATGCTGCCTGAGACTGAGCTAATGATGTTGATTTCAATGCACTGGATGAAAGTGCAGATGAGTTGGCAGCTTGAAGAGAGTACCTTGCAGAGGTCTGTGGTCTTGCTTCTCCTCCAAGTGGGTACGGCCTTCCATTTCCACTGGGAGGATACTGTTTCAAGGATTGCTGGGATAGAGACACTGGGGAGCTACCAGTTAAACTTAGCCGTCCTGTATGACTAACGTAAGTTGGTGGTACAGATTTCACTCCATAGTTATTCTGCTGTAAGTGAACACTGGACATCATATTAACTCCTGAATTCAATGTAGGCTTTGGTATATTTAGTCGATTTATCATTTGCTGTGATGGAAGAGAACGAACATTTCCAGGAGACAGGGGTCCCAATCTCTGAGGAAGTCCCATAGGCTTTTTATCCTGGGGTTTTGGAGCAATCAACATCAACGGTTTGGATCTTGGGACTACCACATTAGTGTGCCCTATCATTGCTGTCACCTGATATCCTATACGCTCATGGTCTTCAATAACATGCTGTACTAAAGCTTCATATGATTTCGGCATAAAAAGGCATCGTTTGCAGTGAATCATACTCTCTTCTCGGGAACTAGAACTCAAGGATACAGCTCCATTGAGTGATTTTTCACTTGATTTTGCTATATAAGGTGCAGCAACATGCTGAAAATGTTCCCTGTAAATGTGCTTTCTAACTATTTCGTAGAGAGGATCTCGGTAAGTGCACTTCTTACAGTAATAAACAGCTTGTTCTATACTGTCAGCCTGCTTAGGTTTAAGGCTATCATGCTTGTTTTTATCTTTAAAAGTGCTGATGCCTCCACTTGGTGTGTTGGCATTGGGAGCATGAAATATTTTAATGTGCGTTTCCAAAGTCTTTTTGTCTGCATTGAAAGTACAGTAGGGGCAATTGAGAAGAATCCTGTTTTCGAAGTCTTCGCTATGAACATTCCGGAAATGACTTTTGTAAGCAGAAAAGAACTTTGAGGAAAATGGACATGCACTGCAGCAAAATGGTTTTGTCCGGTAGTCCTTTTAAAAGAAAAAAAGAAAAAAGTCAGCATTATAAAAATTTCATTTAACATACTTTAAATATATCCTGCTAAGTATTATTAAATTAGTAGAGTCATCATCTATTTAGAAGTTTTTCCTTATACTGGCAAAATCAGGATAGGGTAATGGTTTGATATTATATGCCTCACAGTCTTTTGGGATTAGGGCAGATAATTATTACTGTGAAATAAATAAATAATTCACAGTTCTTCATAGCTTCTCATGATAACACAGTTTATCACAGTTCTAGTACTTCATGGAAATACGGATCAAAACATATAATAAAAAATTTTTTTTAAAGTTTGGCTCTCTAGCCATTAGCAATTATTTTTTAGTATAATTCAGAGTAAACAGTTATATTTAAGCAAAAGGAGTCTCTTAACAAGCTTATTCACTATTCAGAAACTGACCAAATTTTGACTTAACAAGTCCATAACTCGTCTGAACATGTTATGTTTAACTTACATATATGTATATCAGTTCTACAATCTACTGAAAGAACAATTTAATATACATGTTAACTACATGCATGCATTTCAAGCTATGACATGTAAAATATAAAACATGTGAGTGCTTTATATTTTATAATTGAAATACACTTCAAAATGTTTCAAAACAGTTCTAAAAAAGCAAGCAAGTAAACAATCTTCAACCCTCTTATATTGTCCTATGTACCCCTCAGTTTATTTTATTGACACGGATAATTGTTCATTTTTTAAAGATTTAGTATTCATCCTGATAAGTCTATAAAGAAACATACACTATATTGCCAAAAGTGTTTGCTCACCCATCCAAATAATCAGATTCAGTTGTGAGCGTTTGGCAATATAGTGTATTTATATATGATTATATTTGAAGAGAGGTAACAGATTGCTTAGGTAATGAGGTAACTAGATTATCTTAACCATACAAGATCAAGCTACTATTTAACAGAAATCAACAAATCATAGTTCTCCAGAAGAGGCAAGAGACATGCAAATTCATGATACAAGATAATAGTCTTCAGTGGAAACTCAAAAGAATATCAGATTGCAAATTAATAAAAGCTTTCAAATCATAGTATTTATATATATATACTCAGACTGATCAACTAAATAGAGCCGGACAATTCAAACATTAAACTTTAAATCATTGTTTGTAGTAACTAGAGTTTAGAATGTCAAACTATTGTTTCAGTTTCTAAATTCGGCAGTCAAAACATTTAGAACCACTAGAACCAATTTTTATTTTGTGTGTTCACACTTTCACATTTTCAGTTGTTTCTGTGAAAGGATGACTTCTGGATGGGAAGCAAAGGCTTTAATTGCAGTTTGTTAATTCTCAGTTCTTCCACAAAGCAGATTCAAATTATTGAAAACTGAGTTTCATGGATTCAAGTTTATGGAAGTACAAATTAACTTTGGGTTGTAAAGCAACAAACATTCACTAATTTTTTTTTTAACTTAATGGATTCAGATCAGATATCTTTCACCCATTAATGTACTAACCTGATTTTTTGTAAGCGAAGGGTCCCACAATCCAACATCTTCCCATGTAGTGTTTTTCAAATAGAAGTCATTGGGTTCAAACTGCTTAAAATCCTGCAAAGATGGAGAAAATAGCAAAAACCATAAATAGAAATAACATACTATTAATATTTGACTGGTTATTAATTTCATATCTAGGTTCATAATCCAAAAACAAAATAGTGCTCAGGGACCAAATCCAAAAGAATACAAGATAATGAATTAATTTCATTAAAGAAATGCAAGACTCAATCTTCAATGAAAGAACCACACTTAAAAATCCTTCCAAAATGAATCTGGATTTACTCCAGTTGGTTTATTGCTTCCCCTTTCTAATATACTCTGGAAACTATCCAGGCATGAAAGTTCTTTATAGTCCTTGATTTACAGCCAAAATTAGGATCTAAATTTCTGTAGCTAAGTGATGCGGTTGTTAGGTGAGTTGCACCAGATTTTATGACTTTTTGTTGCCGCGATTAAACTAGTAGTGTAGTCATTAATCTGGCCCCATTGACTTGGCTTGTTGGAAGCAAAGGTTGAAGATGACAATCACAGAACCCTAGGATGCTGCAACTGTCATAAATACATGCTGGTATTACCAAGAGCCCTATCTGATCACGTTACTGCAGAACCTCTGCAACAGTCCCGTGAGTCACTTTTTGCAGTGCTGTCTTAACTTCATTCCGTTGTTCAACTAATAAATCAAGGACTACTGTATTTGCAAAAGCAGATTATTTTTTGCACTACAAGATCCTTTATTTTGTTATAACATTAATATCTGAGATTTTTTTTTCATACCAGAAAGGGAAAACACATTTCTAAATCTAGGCTAAGTAGCAATCGTACAGAAATGCTGTACAGGTAGTCCTCAACGTACAAGTTACAGCACTGAAAAAAATCACTTATGACCGTTTTTGCACTTACAACCTTTGTAGCATCCCTATGCTCATTGATCAAAATTCAGATGCTTGGCAATTGGTTTATACTTATGACTGTTGCTGTGTCCCAAGGTCATAAGATCACCTTTTGCAACCTTTTGACAAGAAAAATAAATGGGGAAGCCAGATTCACTTAACAATTATATTGGTAAATTATCAACCGTAATGATTCACTTATCACTTGTGGCAAGAAAGATCATAAAATGGGGCAAAACTCACTTTAAAAATGTCTCACTTAACAAAAAAATAATAATTTGGGGCTCAATTGTGTTCATAAGTCAAGGACTACCTGTAGTACTGAACCCAAGCGAGTAAAAGGGGATATGAGCAGGAAAGGTGCTTGTGCTATTCTTTTCAAGCATGCTTAGCAGAATTTCCATACTGAACAGAGAAAACTAAAGTGCCTCCAACATTTGTTTTTCCATTTTGCAACTAAGAAATCCCTGTATCTTGTCTGCATAAAACTAACAAAGCAGAAGAAAAAGTGACTAATATACAGTGAAAATATCAAGTGAAAAAAATCAGAGGAATGTTTCACATGAAGTTCATTTTCTGTCCAATATACAATCAGCATTAAACTTTACTATCACTTTTATATGCTCAGTTTTTGAAAGATTTATCCCTTGAAGCATTTGCTCTGTCAACAATCATACCACGCCCCTGAAACTTGTATAAATACATATTGCCCATATTTATATTTCATTTACTTAAATCTACATTGTTAGTTTTATGGAAAAAATTCCATTCAGTCATGTAATTGTAGTCTTCAACTTATTAGCGTAAATGCAAGGAAAGCATGATTCACACACTTTTGAAAAAGAGAATTCTACAGAGCCACACGCTAGTAGGCAACAAATGAATTTTCAATAAAAGCAGAGATGTTTAAAGTACTCTCTGACAAGAATAGTGTACACTGCTCTTCTATTATAGTGGTTAATAATCATCTAAAATTTGTATAGTATTTAACAAAGATAGTATGAATTAAGATGATAACACCAAATATTTATATTAAAACTTTGTAGGTCTATTCACATTTATCCAAAATAGTTTTTTTGAAAGTCCCAAAGGTGCTTTTTTTTCAAGAGGCAACTGGACTTTCTAGGTTTTATTCGAAGATGTTTCTCTTCTCATCCAAAAGAAGCAGCAAAACATCCTCAAAAGAAAAACCAAAAAGTCCAGTTGCCTCTTGAAAAAAAAAAGCACCTTTGGGATAACTAATGACCTGGATAACTGAGAATCTCATAGACATTTCTTTGAAAGGTTCCCATGGCAGATAGATACATGAGGGGTCCTTGGTGCTCTCTGAGCTGGTAGTTTTCTTGCAGGCATTTCATTACTCAAACTAGGTAACATCATTAGTGCTAGTCCTTCACTTTCAGTTTCAAGGTAAGGAGGAAAGCACTGCATGGTATAAAGAGCAAGTCTCAAGCCAGGAATCATCTCTGAGCAGTATCCAAACAACACTGACCAAATCGCCACTGTTGTCCCAAACAAGCAGTTATACACAGGTAGTCCTTGACTTACGACCACAACTGGAACCAAAATTTCCATTACTAAGCAAGGCGGTTATTAAATGAGTTGCAAGTGTCCAAATTTACATCCTATTTTGCCATGGCCATTATGAGTAAATCATTGCAGTTGTTAAGCACCCAAATTCTGATCATGTAACCGTAGGGATTGGTCTGAGTGTGAGGTCCATTATAAGTCACTTTTTTCAGTGCCACTACAACTTCAAACAGCCACTAAGCAAATGGTTGTAAATTTGATTTACTACCTGCAAATAACTCCGCATGTCTTTTAATCAGGACAAGGAGCAGAGGACCCAAGTTCCTGTTCAATCATAGCATCAAGAAACATAGCCACTCAGAATGCTATAGGTTTTGGTTATTAATTAAGGTCAAGTAAAAATTGTAAATCCAAATTCAATGAAATAATGGTGGTGAGGGCTATAATCATCCAGATTCTAACAATAACCCCTCTTCTAAAAAAACATCCCCCTACTTTTCAACTGGATATATTACCAACATTAGAGTTTAACTAATGCTCCCTACAAAATCATACTTACCTCTATATGTTCTTTACAGTATTCCAAACCGATGTCACTTAGTATCTTTTTCACAGTTTTCCGGGCTTTTCTTAAACTGCCAAGATTGTTGACAGGAAGCTGGAACATAGTTTCTGAGAGAAAGAAAATGAGAAACTAATGTAATGAAAATATTTTATTCAAAATAGTCAAACTCAAAATAACTAGAAACATTTGATATCACTTTTGTTCGTTTTTTTAAATTATACACATTGCATTCTTTTGTTTTCTAGGTAATTTCATAAATCAAACAGGTTGTTTGATTAGCAATTCTAATAGGGGAACAAATGAAAACTGGTATATATAGGCAGCAATGTTTTGTTGAAAAACGAAGGAATAAGATCTCTGTTTGAAGGTATGAAATGCAAGGTTAACAATAAATATAAGTATACTTTCTGGGGAAAAATAATGTTAATGTTAACTGAATATATATTGTAGAATGGAAATGAGGCCTTTAGTTATATTAGATGAAACATTTGAGACGGTAAATAATACTTGAAGATGCAGATGTTAAAACACTTGTAACCAAACGACATGCTGCATGTGATGATGGTTTTTTTTTTCTTTTTTCTTTTTCTTCCCCTTTTTTGGGTCATTCCCCCCCCCCTTTTTTTTAAACCCTAGGTTATTGTGGTGTCTATTAAATATATAACAGAGAGATACGGGGTGTGTGTATGGGGCGAAACGTAGTAGGGATGCACCTGTAATCAAATAACATACTGTATGGGATGATGGGTTTTTTTTTCTTTTCTTTCTGTGTGTGGGTCTTTTTTTTCCCCTCCTCTGCCTTTCTTTTTCTATTGTTATGTGATTATGTTGTCTATGTAACAAAAAAAACAAACAAAAAAAACAACAGGTTGTTCATTACATTTTGCTTTGTAAAGATGAACCTGGAAGATGATTGCCTTTAAATATAAAAGCATAAATACAAAAACAGAGATCATGATGCCTAGATTTGATCTGATATATTTCTGCAATGAGAATGATCTTTCACACGGAGTTTCATAAATCATAAGCCAAACTCATAATGTAAGTGGAATTTTACACTTAATTAAAGTATTTGTAACAAATATTGCCGATTATTAAATGCTAAGTTAAAATTTAAAAATTTACCAATCTTTATTCCAATAGGTTTCTGTCTCCCCTACAAAAGCACCTTGATCTGGTTTAAGAGACCTACTTCAGAAATAAAATATATTAGATAAATATTGCTATTGGGAGACACTCAAAAGTGCATGCAACACCCCATGCTTTCTTCTGAGGAAAATATCAGAGAGTCCGACCACTGGATGTCTAACTTGAGAACACTTTAGAATAATTAAACAACAATACTCTCCTTTTTTAGAAGATATACCTAAGAAATTCTAACCAGGCAACAACTACTGAAAATTTCAAAATTGAAATCAACTACAGATTCTTCAGGTCCTACATTGTTTACGTAATTCACAAATAAATACATAAAATCATAATTACAATGTTTCAAACTTCTACATTTTAGCTTCGTGTTCTTAATTTATAATTGAAATTTAAAAATCACTCTAAAATGTCTATATCCTCAGACATAGCAACTGCACTACTATTTTAACATATTACCCAATTTTACTATTAGAACATGTGATTCTTAGTAATATTTTCGTATCATTCTCCATATAGCCAAAACATGGCAGTTTCTGAACAAAATGTTTGAACTGTAAGCTGCCCAGAGTTATTTCCTGTGATGGGTGTTTACGGGTGGTTGTAGTCACATGACTGCAATTTATGCCATTTTTTTGGTCGCATTTATTTTTGGTTTTCAGAAAACTGGCTAAAAGCAAACCATTGGTTCACTTAAAAACTGTGGTAATTTACCATGAAAAGAGTTGTAAAATTGGGTTGGTCACATGGATAATAATACAGAACTTCAGTATTAACCATCAGCTTTACGAGTATCATGAGGTAGAACCATACATAACAAAACACCCTAATCTTCTTGATACATATAATACATAATTATCCATGGGCCAACAGAATGAGTTGAAATTAAGACCTGTGCGATTAGTGATGCTTATGTTAGAAATAAAGCAGTCATTATGCTTAATAATTAAATAGTTTATCTACGAGGAACATGTCGGCTTTCACAAATTTAAATAGTCAAATATAACATTATATATATATACACACACACATACACACACACACATACATATACATACATACACATACATATATATATACATACATATACATATACATATACATATATATATATATATATATATATATATATATATATATATACACACACACACACAAATATACACACCCTCACTAGTTCTCTTATTATTCTCACCTACAACTTGATATTTTTCTTTTGTTATTGAAATGAATACTGTCTTAATGTAAACTAAAATAAAGTAAAATGCTACCATATAAATGACAGCTCTTATTTAAATAAGTCTATAAACAAATAATTGTGAATAAAATAAATGCATCAAAAAGTTATTGCAACCATTCTTAAAATGTCATTTAAAAAAAAGACTACATTTCATAATGTTCATTTTTATGCCTGCGTATATGTGTTTTTACCTCTAACTCTATATTTATTTATGTGTTTGAAATTAAAGGTATCCAGAGATTAACCGATATGATTTGGAGTCCCAGTTCAAAGCTTCAGAAATAACCTGGTACAGATCATTCTGAAAATATTTCAGAGGCATAAATCAGTACAAATCTACAATGACAGTAAATCTCTTAGTATATATTTCAGATGGCTAAATTGTGGATTTCTTTATTGACTTTTTCATGAGCCAGAAACCTACCGTATTTTTTGGAGTATAAGAAGCACCTTCCCCCCACCCCCCCTGAGAGGCAGAGGCAGATATTTCCCCTTCTTTTCCTCCCCAAAATCTAAGTGTGTCTTATACTTCAAAGCGTCTTATACTCTGAAAAATACAGTATCTATTTTCTAGGAATGTTTTTTCATTCACCCCCCTAAAAGAGGGTGAAAATTTGGGTGCGTGTTATACACCGAATGTAGCCCCACCCACCCACCAGCCCCCACTCTTTGGTCTCTTCCTCTCAGCAATTTACTTCTTTGCAGCAAACAGGGCTTGCAGAGGCTTCAATAACCTATAGCAATCCCTGCAGCCTCTAACAACTGATGATCGGGAGAAATTGAAAGTGAAACTAGGTGTTTGCGCTACATGGCAAATTGCTGGGAGTCAGATTTTTTTTCTTGTGCTAATCAGGCTGTTTGCTGCAAGAAGGTAAGTCAACAACTATAAATGCCTATAGAATGTTCACATTGTTAGACTTACTTTTTAATAAAAATAATAATAATGCTTTATTATTGTTCTAGACAACTTAACAAAATGAAGAGGCTTTTTAAAATAAATGCTTGATCTGAAGAGGCCCAGTGCTATTGTTTTAAAAAGTGCTATTGTTTTAAATAGCAGAGAATAACTATACTTCCAGAAAGCACATTTTAACAGCATCTGTACAAGCATAGTCTGAAACATAACACTACAAACAATGTATATTGTCTATACTTTTTGTTGCAAGGAGTCAAATTGCTGAGAGGCAGAGGCAGATATTTTCCCCTTCTTTTCCTCCCCAAAATCTAGGTGTGTCTTATACTTCGAAGCATCTTATACTCTGAAAAATACAGTATCTAGGAATGTTTTTTCATTACATAATTTTAATTTTTCTGAAATCTTTTTCCAGCTGTATGTTTCTCTCATTCTTTAATGAAATAGGATGTTGGTACTTACCTGATACGCCTATTCTCATAGTGAGGGAGGAGTATCCAGGATGGGGCGTACCAATGCACTTTTAGTGAGGGGAGGAGTATCCAGGATGGGACGTACCAAAGCTCAATGTCGCTTGGGAGGGTCAACACATATTGTAAATGCACAACCTTATGTTTGGTGAGCTGTTTCCCCCACCCTGTGAACAGTCTGTAAAACCCTACGTCTGAATGACGCTTCCGCAGAGGCAAAGAAGTCCAGTTTATAGTTCCTCACGAATGGTGAGGAGGAAGTCCATGTAGCTGCCCTACAGATCTTTGTCAAGGAGGGCCTGCATGGCCCAGGCCGCTGAAGTGACCGCACTTCATGTGGAGTGTGCAGTAATCGACCCCGGTGTCTGCAACCCCCGTGTTTGGTAAGCTGTAGCAATACAGGTTTGTAACCATCTTCCCCTAGTGGTAGATGTCACCTTGTTCCCCCAAAACCCAGGCTGGAACGAGACAAACAGAGCTTCTGACTTCCTGGTCAGTCGAGTCCTCTTGAGGTAGATCCTCAGGGCCCTCCTCACATCCAAGGTGTGCCACTTTCTCTGAGAAGGGTCTGGACAGAAGTTAGGCAATATCAGTTCTTGCGACCGATGGAAACAAGAGCACACCTTGGATATGAAGGAGGGGTCCAGCCATAGAACCACTCTGTCTTGGTGGAACACACATAGATCTTCTCTGGTAGACAATGCCTGTTAGCTTGGATATCCACCTGGCTGAGGTAATGGCCACCAAGAGTGTCAAGAACTTGAGGGATACTGTGCGAAGCAGTTCAAAGGGGGAATCTGTTAGGGTGTTCAGCACCCTGTGCAAGTCCCAGGACAGGTACCTATGTACCATGGGTGGTTTAAGGTTATAAGCCCCCTTGAGGAACCGTCTGAACATGAGATGGTGAGTCAGAGTCTGAGACCTATTGCACAGAGGTACCAACGAAATTGCAGATACCTGTCTCGTGATGGTGTTAGGAGCCAACCCTCTGTCCAGGCCCGCCTGAAGAAAGTCCAGGACCTGGGGGACTGTGGCTCGAACCGGATCCTGGTTCCTGGTGGCGCACCATGTGTAAAAGGAGCACCATGTGGTGTTGTAGATGTGTTCTGTGGAAGGCCTGCATGCCGCCAGGATGGTCTGTATGACCCTGGAGAAGTTTTCTTCCCTCAGGACGCTCCGCTCAAGTGCCAAGCAGTCAGATGGAGCCACTGAGGGTCCGGGTGTTCCAGCGACCCCAGGTTGAGGGAGATCCTTTCTTGAGGGATCCTCCAGGGCCTCTCCACCGAAAGGGATCGGAGGTCGGCAAACCAAGGCCGCCGAGGCCAATGTGGGGCAATCATCACTACCCGCTCCCCCTCCGGTAGGATCTTCTGAATGACCCTGGGATTCAAGGGCAAGGGTGGGAAGACGTAAAAGAGCCCCTGGGGTCACGGGCAGCAAAGGGCGTTCACTCCATCCGCATTCTGCGATGCGTATCGGGAATAAAACCTCAGGAGCTGAGCATTGAGAGGGGTGGCGAATAGGTCGACTTCCCGGTGGCCGAAACAGTCCACAATTGCTCTGAAGATAGCTGGCTGCAGCTGCCACTCCGAATTGTCCATCTCGGTCCAGCTGAGCCAGTCAGCCCTGACATTGTCCACCCTCGCTATATGTTCCACGGTTATCTAGAGCAGGTTCCTTTCGGCCCAAAGCCCCAGTCCTTTGGCCTCCAGCATGAGGGGTTTGGATCTGGTCCCACCCTGCTTGTTTATATGCACTTTGGTGGTTATGTTGTCCGTGAGTATTAGGATGTGACTGTCCTTGACTGAGTGCTGAAATTGTTTGAGGGCTAGGCAGACCGCCCTGAATTCTAACCAGTTTATGTTGTGAGTTAGTTCCGTCTGCCTCCACTGACCCTGCACCATCTGTGTCTGCAGGTGCCCCCCCCCCCCCATCTGAATAGGCTGGTGTCCGTTGTGAGTGTCACCCGATCTGGAGTTCTGAAGAATTTCCCCTTGACTATTGCAGGGGATGTCCACCATATTAGGGAGCGGGATACTTCTACTGAAAGAAGGACTTTGATCTGGGAGCAGTTTAGGCATCTTCACTAGAATGGTAAAAGGAATCACTGAAGGTCCCTGGTGTGCAGACGTGCCCAGGAGACAATGCCAATGGTGGACACCTGGACAATGTAGCTAAGGACACCCTATTGCCTGGATACCTGGAAGGCCAGCTCCCTAATGTTGTGCTGTCTCTCAGGTGACAGGGAGACTATGCCTGACACTGTGTCTATCCAGGCCCCTAAGTGAATCAGCCTCGTGGTGGGCTGTAGATGGCTTTTGGCCAGATTAACCGAGAATCTGTGGCCTCTCAGGGCTGACATGGTGATATCTAAGTCCCGTAAGGCCCTCTTAACAGAAGATGACTGCAATAACAGGTCATCTAGGTAGCATTGGATTCGTATAGATACCTGCCTCAGATGCACTGCCAATGCTGCCATTACCTTTGTGAAAACTCTGGGGGCCGAAGACAACCCAAAGGGCAAGGCCCGATACTGGAAATGGTGCCCTAGATAACAAAACCTGAGATACTGTCGGCGTTCGAGGGCCATAGGGATACGTAGGTAGGCCTCCGTGAGGTCTATGGAGGTGAAGAAATCTCCCTGCCTGACCCCCTCCAGAATAGAATACAGCGAATGCATCTTAAACCTCCGATAACGTATAAACATGTTGAAGCGCTTTAGGTCCAGAATAGCTTTCCAGCCACCTGAGGCCTTTGAGATCACAAAAAGGATGGAATAATAACCCCCACCCTGTTCCTCTGGTGGCACCGCCTGGATAGCCCTGATGTCCAATAGGTGTTGGATGGCTTCCTGTATAGACTGTCTCTGGGCTGGGTTATTTGAGACAGGGCAGACTCGAAAGAATCTCAGAGGGCTGGAAAGAAATTCGATTGAAAAGCCAGATCAAATAGTGGCCTGAACCCACGCATCAGAGGAAGATAAGTCCCAACGGTCGGTGAAATATGCCAAGCGTCCCCCGATGGGAGGAGAGCTGGGCCTAGGGTTAGTTCTTACGGAAGTAGTGACTGCCTCCGCCCCCTTGAAAGGAGCCCTTCTGCTGCTTCTGTTTTCTGGCTTCAGAGCGTCCTCTGGTTCTCCTGGCATGTTAGCAGGTATATGAAGCGCTGTGACCAGTGCGTCAATAGTAGGTTGCAGCAGCACCTGAGCCATGTCCTTGTTCACATTGAAGAATGTCGGCAAGAAGCCCTGAGGATGCATCGGTGTTTCTGGTGATTTGTTGCCAAGTTTGGCCACTGTCTTCATCTTGAAAAGTAAGGACTTGTACAAGGAGGGTTGAAACAGGCCAGAAAAGGTAGGCTTAGGAGACATGCTTCATCCTCAGATAGTCTGTCCTCTCTGATCTCGCCTTCCTCGGATTCAGACTCGCTGTCCTCCTGAGACGAGATGGGGATCCCCCCCGGCCCTCCAGCCCCTCTGGAGCCATGGGCAGAGATGGCGCTTGTGGCTGGATCTGGGGTTGTTGAAAGTCCACTGCCATGCACTGTTGGAAAGCCCGCATCATCATGTCCTGTGGTGGGTGGTTGCCCTGCCCCCATGCCTATAGAGGTAGAGGGGAAGACTTGTGGAGAATGCCCCGTGGTGAGGAGTGGCCCCAATGTTGTACTGCGTGAGGCTGATTGCCATCCCTGGGCAGAGCCCCAGATGCCTGAAGTATTAATTGGAATCCTCACTTGTAAGGAGGGATCCTCGGTACTCTCATCAGGCTCCAGGCCAGGGGCAGCTTTCCTGCTGTTGGCCTTATGGTAGATGCGCTCTAGGGCCTTATGCCTCTGCCGTTTATATTTCGTATTTAGAGCCAGGTTTGGGAGCTTGGAGCCAGAGCTTGCCTCTTGAGCCGCCTTGGAGGAGGTGTGCTTCATTTTGCTCTTAGCCTTTCTGCCCCCACCCTTGGAGGTAAGCTCTGACCTGATTGGGGGCTCTTCTGCCCATCCGGTGGGGCTGCTGGCTGTAGTAGCGAGGACTTAATTCCTGCCTGTGTCCTCTGAGTTGCAGGCAGCCGCCATCTTGGGTCACGTGGGGATTCTCTCCCCCCTTGTCAAAATGGTGCTGCATTCGGCCATTCCATTCGGAGGTTTGAAAAGCGGCTTGTGCTACTGAGAGCTACCACACTCCTTCCACTCTCGCCTAGGGCTTCTTCCCACTCTGCCTATTATCAGCAGCTTGCTGTGAGCTCCTACGGCCGCTTGCTTCCTCTCCGGCTGTTGAAGCAAAACGTGGCGGTTCGTCACTCGACCCTTGAGGGGAGCAGTGGAGCATTCCTGCACTGAATCAAGGGTTCCCCTTGCTCATGTTTTTTTTTTAAAGGAGACCAGCCGGTGCAGTGTGCTGAGCCTTGTTGCTCTGTCTGGCCTTCTGAGACTAGCCAGGTACTCACACAATCGGAGGCAGAGCAGGGCTTGTATTAATCGTGATAGCAACGTTGCAGGAACACAGGATGACACAACCGTTCAGTTGAAGAAATGAGTCGATAAGTGGGGATTATCTGGCGATAGGGGCGTGGCTTAAAGAGCCTATTGGACTCAGTTCAATCAGCAAGAGAATGAAGTCAACCCATCCTGGATATGCCTCCCCTGACTAGGGCTCAACTGCTGCATGCACAATTATTCTGATAGAGTTAGAAGGACTACCTCTCTACATCATTCCTTTTGACAAGAATGAATTGGTTTCTCCAAAACCATAGCACAAAAATATTTGAATATTGCTCCAAATCTTCAAATATCCATAAATATTTTGAATACTGCTCCAAATACAGTTAGCCTTAATTTACCAACCATTCATTTCAAAGTATGATACTGAAAAAATAACCTTATGGCCATTTATGACCCTTGCAACATCTCTCTGTTATGTGAATGTCATTGCAGTCAGTATTTGTTTCTCTCCCCCCTACTCCCCCAATGTTGCAAGCAATTTCTGTAGGCAATCTTTCCTTTGCCTGGCTCTTGCTGGCATGATTATATTGCTCTCAATGTGCAGAACAGCAAAAAAAAAATGTATTCTCTTGAAATCTAATTTCACTGCTCTAAAGGGGTGGAAAGATCAGGCAAAGGAGGGTTTAGTTAAATCTCATATACTGTATATCCCTGAACAAAAAAAAATAATTTAAACTACAAAGCCTCAAATGATTATGGCAAAAAAATTAAAGATGAGAAAATGGGAGAAGGAAGGTATCACTGTTTACCTTTGTAATGTTGACCACTTTTTCCCTTTAAAAGGGACACCAAAGGGAATTTTTCTTTTTCACATTTCTGTAAGAAATATTTCAATGGCTCAGTCACCAGTTAATACTGGAAGTGGAGATGGGGAAATGAGTGATACTGTGAGTAAAATCAATATGTAATTATACTACAAAGATGTTCATTTGATAATGTGCAAAATGTACCAGGTTTCAGTTCATGGATCAGAGACTCAACAATACTCACAATTTTCTTTTAGAAATCATCCTCCTGGATCACTGATTTCTATCTTATCAAGTATCTATCTCAATAAGAACCTGAATTCAGAACCATATGTATAAAAAAATCAGACACCTACCCCTTTGTAGCTGTTGAAGGCAATGAATTCCTGGAGCCTTTCTATTCATGCAACTTCCTTTTCTGTAGCTTCTTAATCTTATGACTTCTGGTAGGAAGTAGCATTAATGCCTGCAGGAGTGAATCAGAATGAAACATTGGTCTGCCATCAAAAGGACTGTGCATAATAATATGGGGTGACATTTAGCAAAAAAGAGAATGATCCAACAGAACGTACAAACACTAGAAATAAGGTCCATTTTACCAAATGAAAAACTCAGGAGACATATTTTGAAGTGAATTCTCTTCATTATAGCTAAGAAAAAGCTTAAACAGCAGCTAATATGAAGGGGAGAAAACCTACTTGGGAAATAATTGGGTAATATTACATTAGGCCTGTATTTTATTACATTATGTTGAATCAGTATTAATTATGAAAATATTTTTTTAAGTTTTCACTCAAAATGTTGGCCATTTAATTTGCAATATCCTTATCAATAGTTTACTGACAAGCAGCTAAAGTAAACAATGTTATGGTAGATTTTTTAACAAAGAAAAAAGAAAATAGAGAAACATAAATAAAATAATTGGGTCAGTAGAATTAGATAATAAATAAGTAGAATAGAATAAGAAGGTGAAAAATAGAATATCTAAGAAAGGATGGAAAGGAAGAACAAATAGGGATGAGCAGTATTTTGTGGCTGGAAATACTAAATTTTGCAAACATTAACATTTAAAGAAATAAAATAATTGTGGAAATAGCATGTGAACAAATCAACACAACTGTCTAGGTAGCTCCAAGAGCATATCTATTTTTTCCATTTGTGTCACTTCTTTATGTATGGTCTGTAGCACAATGCAGTATAACTGGCTCATATTTAGATACTACTTATAGAAAAACCATAGAAAATAATATGAAGTTCAAGTATTATTCTTGACATAAAGACAAGCTAACTTTTGTAAAGATTCCCAGATCAAAAATATACAACAAGCAGACAAATATTTTCTCTCAAAACTCTGCTTCACACATCTCTGCAGTACATAAAAAACAAGTTCCAGTAACATGATTAGTTTTGATTCATTAAAACAAAAGTATATTCATTATCCCTTTCAGGAAAAATGGCAACTTTTCTTATAAGCCATCTGTACTCCTTATGCTCCCTTGTATAGGAACATGTATTTTATGAAAAGTTGTAGTTTAACCTAGACATCCCTAATTATAGAATCTCTGGTAGTAGTGCCTGCGATAATAAAGAGCAGCTACCAATCAAAAGGAACAATACTGAACAAACAGTAGACAAAGTGTGAATTTCAATCTATGTTTTTCTGGCCTCTAGATCCCTTTCTCTGAAATCCAGCATAAAATAACAGAATATTGGTAGTACAATTTCTCACACCTTCCCAATCAGCAAAGAAAACTGCATAGATGCTAAGCCTTCAAAGAATTGAATGTAGAGTGTTTAACCTCTGCCACAGAACCCATCCTTGGGGCTTTCAAGTAGTAATAAAAAATGAGGACAGCCATTAAGTACAAAATATTTACCATTCTTGACAAATGCACCAATAGGTATCATAATACAAAGAAATCTCTTATGGACATTCACTATGTGTTTTATGCATTGATATCTGATATCATTTTTGAAAAAAAATAACTACTGTATGTATTTTAAAACCACTTGAATAATTGGAAGTGTTTACACAAATGTTATTTTTTACAAAAATGAAAGATGGCATCATAGCACAGCATCATGTTTTAGATTAATTTGTTTTAACTTTTTTTAAAAATCATTTTTACTTGTGAGTCACCCAGTCACATATGTGAAATGGGTGGCTGTATAAATTGAATAAAATACATAAAATGCAATTGTGTGCAAAAATAAAAAATGTTCCTTCAAACTGCAGAAAGTGTCTGAATTCAAAGATGAAATATAGGTTATTTGAAACTTGGGTATAGCTAATTTTAGTTTCAATGAAAGCTAATTAGCCATTATTTCAGTTTCTTAAATTTTATGGGATGCTTTATAAAACATTCTAATTGCTTAAGAGTTTGAAAACACTCAATATGTAAGGTATGAAACAGTACATAGTATATATCAGGTAGCCCTCAATTTACAACTGCAATTGAGCACAAAACTTTCATTGCTAAGCATGACGATTGTTAAGTGAGTTTTGACCCATTTTATGACTTTTTTGCCAGATGTGTCAAACGAATCATTACAGTTGTTAAATGAATTATGCAGTTGTTAAGAAAATCTGGCTTCACACATTGACTTTGCTTATAGAATGCTGGCTGCCAAGGTTACAAATGGTGATCACATGACCCCAGGACAGTGCAATTGTCATGCATAGAGTTGCTAAGTACCCAAATTTTGATCACATGACCAAAAGGGTCACTAAGTATGAAAAATAAGTTCCTTTTTTCAATGCCATTGTTACTTTGAACAGTTAATAAACAAATAGTTGTAAGTAGAGGACCACTGTAGTCCAAAGCCAGTGCTTAAACAGGCATATTTTGGCCAAGATACTGATATTGCATGCAGTGTAACATTTATTTGACTGTTCATGCCCCACTTTTTTACTCAGTGATTATTTAAGGCAGAGCAACAAATTAAATTGATACTGAATTGGTATAAAAATTAATTAACAATTAAGGGCCTAACAAAATAGATGTGTATTTTCTAGTAGCTTGCAGACTGTTGAGAAAATACTATTAATGAAGGAGTGTGTTCTATTCACATGAGAAAATACAGATGATCTTCTCCTATGTGCTAGGCAGACAGGAACAGGAGAAGCCTTAAAAGGGCCTCCTGAAGATTTTAATGGCCTCATCAGGTTGGCAATGGGATGGGAGATCTCAGGACTTAAATTCTTTAGGATCTTTATGCTTTGTAAGTAAGATTCCTGTGTCTTACATCACTCTAAATGTCTAAATGTCACACTTAACAGTATATGGTCTTCAAACATAAAGGGTGTTCCAATAATCAATATGTGCATCAATACATGGATAACTACAGCAAAATCTGACTAGTTCAGTAACTGTAGCTGATACAGTAGCCATAATTGCAGTATTTTTCACAGTATAAGATGCTCCAGACTATAAGATGCGTATAGCTTTTGGGGAGGAAAACAAGAAAAAATATCTGCCTCTGACTCCCAGCAATTTGCCTCCTTGCAGCAAACAGCCTGGTCAGCTTCAGCACAGCCTGAGCAGCTGATTGGTGGCTGTTATCGGCCTCTCAGAATACCAATGATCAGCTGTTCCAGGCTGTGGGGATAACCCCTGCCACTGTCGCCACTGCTGCCTATTGCCGCCTCCGCAGACCCCATTTTTGGCGATCCCCACAGCCTGGAATGGGTTGAAAATGGGATGTGTTAAGGCTGAAAACAGGATGCACAGAGGTGGCAATAGGCGGCAGCAGCAATGGGCAGTGTTGGTGGCAATCCCTGCAGCCTGGAACACCTGATAGGCGGTATTCCGGGAGGCAGATCCAACCAATAATCAGCTGTGCATGCTAAATCAGGCTGTGCTGAAACTGTTTGTTGTTTGCTGCATGAGGCAAACTGCTGGAAGACAAAGGCTGAAGGATGGGGGCCGGTGGGGGCTTTGTTCTACTAAATCAGTGGTGGGTTGCAGGTGGTACGCCCTGATATGGGTATACTGGAGCCTGCCCGGAGCATCAGGTACCGTTCCGGTACAGTGCTCCGGACGGCCCACCCGCCGCCCTCGCTCCTTACCTGTCCTTTAAAGCTTTCAGTGCTTCCGCACAAGCACATAGCATGTACAGCACCTGCACAACGCTCCGCTGAGCAGCTGGAGCATCGTGGAAGGTAAGACGCATGCATGTGCTGTGCGCATTCATGTGGAGGACGCCGGAACCCACCACTGTACTAAATCCAGTCCATTATTGAAATTAGGCAATGTTCAACAGCAGCAATATCTTCCTCAAAATTCTGTGATTAAGAAGTAATATTCTACTCAAAAATCTCCAGCACTCCAGCAGTTTCATGTAGATCCTGAATAGCATAAGAAAACTCTGTGGGACATCACAAAAAAATACAAACCTGTAAAACAATGGCAAAGTCCAATTCCAGAAGGAAATCCAAAAGGCTGGCTACTTAATATTTGTTTTTACAGCCAGCCAGCCAGCCAGCCACACATTCATGACTGTACTCATTATCATGGCTGATGGTACAGAAAGTTGTTGAAAGGCTCAGGAATATATTATGGCTGCAGTCAACTCTTTCTAGTTCTACAGAGAGATCATCTATTAAGATAATCGACGCAGTTTCAGTAACATTATCTTGCATAAAATCATAGTTGAAATACAGCTAGAAAATCAGTGTAATTTAGATGTATTTGGAGGCTACCATTGAGATGGCAAAAATTATAGAGATTTTCTGAGTCAAAGGAAGGCTTTCTTCAACAGAAGTCCTATTAGTAGTCTCAGTAATATACTGTATTTCCATCCAGCAAAGAGGCATGCATTCTGTGTGTCAAGTGAGGTTTTAATATGGCAAGTAATGCAAGGGTTAAATAATTAAGTAGTAGCCCTCCATTCTCTAGCCATAACCTTAAGATCCTTTTAGAAAGCAGAGACCTGACTTAACAAGTTAAAATGAGGATGGAGCTACCGTATTTTTTAGAGTATGATGCACCCTTTTCCCCCTAAAAGAGTATGGAAATGTTGGTGTGTCTTATACATCAAATACAGTCTTTTTTGGCCTCCCGAAGCCCCACCCTTGCATCCTTTTGCCTTCCCTCAACCCCCAGTAGCACTCTG
Organism: Thamnophis sirtalis; assembly: GCF_051295495.1. Taxonomy (NCBI): domain Eukaryota; kingdom Metazoa; phylum Chordata; class Lepidosauria; order Squamata; family Natricidae; genus Thamnophis; species Thamnophis sirtalis. Next base: position 77,781,384 of record NW_028261387.1, read on the forward strand.
CAGGCTTCAGCAGAGCTGGAGTAAGACAAAAACGCCTCCATTTTTGGGAAAGGCCCATTTTCCACCTGTTTTTCACAAAAATGGGGGCATTTTTGCCTGAACCCAGCACCGCTGAAGCCTGCAGAGTGCTGCTGGGGCTATGGGAAGGCAAACACTTTTTTTCTTACTTACCTCTTCAAAATCTTGGTGCATCTTATAGTCCAAAAAATACGGTAATTAACTCTGCCCACAAATAATGCAATGCTATCCTGCTCTGTGGATGCATTGGAGATGATGACACATTCTTTGCTGCTTCGGACTTCAGATGATCATCATATCTCCCTTGCTAGTTATTAGTTCAGTGTTCACTCTCGTTTTTCATTCCTCACTATCTCTTAAATAATTAACAAGCAGTACAGATATTTTTCCTCATCTCTTTTCCTCTCTTAGTATGAGTAAAAACACAGAAAATATAAATCACACATTCTTAGCTAAAAGCCTCTCTACAAGTCTTAAGCTCAGGCAGTTAGTATACACCTGCGTAGATAGCCTTTCAAGCCACGCAATCAAAATGCTTGATCATGCAAGGAATCTGTTTTCCACAGGTATGGGGCAGACAACCAGCCAGCCAGAAGGTCTAGCATTCTTTCCCTCTCTTGTCATTTATCTAGGCCAAGTAACAGCAGACATCTTCGTTCTCAGTCTCCAATAAAGGACATTCAGCATTCTCTCTTAAACTTATGTAAGACAGAAGCACCAGAAGGCAGACATAATAAAGCGTTAGCATTTAGCAAAATGGCTGGGAAAGGGGGAGGGGGAGAAAGTAATATAAATAAAAGGAATTGGTTTGAGACTGGGGAGGCCAAATAGAAAAAATATGGTGTCTGAATGTACAGTGCTGTAGCGCGGATTGTGTCTTTGTGTCCAAAGAAGGGTGAAACTGGAACATTCAGTAAAAACTGAATGTACACTAAGAAGGTGCTACCGTGCTTCCCCGAATATACAACAGAGTCTTATTTTCTTTTTACCTACAAAATATGGCTTGGGCTTTATTAAGGGGGGAGGGTTCATTGTTTTGGGGTTGCCGGACAGCTTTGGGAGCGGGCTCCCAAAGAGCTGGGCACAGCCTCATGGGTGAATGGCTATGTTGCGCTGTCGCAGCAGCACAACACAACACCCATGAAGCGACCATGCTCACGAGCAGTCACCCGGCAAACCCCCTTTGCAGCCGGGCACAGCACCATTCACTGACCTAGGGGTATCGCCAAGCTGCGTGAGCACCTGTTCACCGCCACCCAGCTCCCGTGGCTTGGCGCCTTCCAAATGCCAGTGAATGGTGCTCAGCACGGCTGGAGAGGGGGGTTGCACGAGCAGCTGTTCCACTCTTGCTCACCCACCTCCCAGCCTCATGATGCATGCCCAGCTCTCATTACAGAGCCAGGGCACCTCCGCCGCCATCCCAGCCTTGCTTTTTCCGCAGCTTCCAACACGTTTTTCGGCAGTGGCCATTCTGGGCGCACACTCTACGGTTGTGGGCCATCTGCCTGCAGAGCGTATTGTCCAGTGTATGTTGGCAATTTGATCTCTAGTTCCTCTGCCTCTTCAAAATCCTGCCTGTATTTCTGGTAGGTCTCAATCCACATACTGCTGGAGCCTAGCTTGTAGGATTTTGAACATAACTTTACTAGCATATGAAATGAGTGCAATGGTGCGGTAGATTGAACATTCTTTGCCATTGCCCTTCTTTGGAATTGGAATGTAAACTTATCTTTTCCAATCCTGTGGCCACTGTTGAGTTTTCCAAATTTGCTGGCAAATAAGAGTGTATAACTTTTACTGCATTGTCTTTTAAGATTTTAAATAGCTCAGCTGGGTTACTGTCACCTCCACTAGCTTTCTTGTTGCTCAGATTCCTAAGACCCATTTGACTTCACATTCCAGGATGTCTGGCTCGAGGTCAGTGACCACCCCATTGTGGTTATCAGGGACGTTAAGCTTGTCTTGTATAATTCTTCTGTGTAATTTCACCACCTCTTCTTAATCTCTTCTTCCTCTGTTAGGTGCCTGTCATTTTGATCCTTTATCACACCCATCTTTGCATGAAACGTTTCTTTCATATCTCCAATTTTCTTGAAGAGACCTCTGATCCTCTCAATTCTGTTGTTTTCTTATATTTCTTTGCACTGTTCATTTAAGAAGGCATTATTTCTTCTAGCTATTCTCTGGAATTCTGCATTCAATTGAGTGTATCTTTCTCTTTCTCCCTTGCCTTTTGCTTCCCTTCTTTCCTCAGCTATTTGTAAAGCTTCCTCAGACAGCCATTTTGCTTTCTTGCATTTCTTTTTCTTTGGGATGGTTATTGTTTCTACCTCTTGTACAATGTTGTGAACCTCCATCCATAGTTCTTCAGACACTCTGTCTATCAGATCTAATTCCTTAAATCTATTTGTCACCTCTAATGTATATTCATCAGGGATATGGTTTAGTTCATACTTGAGTGGCCTAGTGCTTTTCCCTACTATTTAAGCTCATGAGAAATTCATGATCAGAGCCACAGTCAGCTCCTGGTCTTGTTTTTACTGATTGTATAGAGCTTCTCCATCTTTGGCTGCAGAGTACATAGTCAATCTGATTTGTGTTGACCATTTGGTGATGTCAATGTGTAGAGTTGTCATTTGGGTTGTTGGAAAAGTGTGTTTGTTATGACCGTCGTATTCTCTTGACAAAATTCTACCAGCCTGTGCCCTGCTTTATTTTGTACTCCAAGGCCAAACTTACCTGTTATTCCGGTTATCCTTTGGCTTCCTACTTTAGCATTCCAATCCCCCACGATGATAAGGACATCATTTTTGGTGTTAATTCTATTAGGTGCTGTAGGGCTTCATAGAAACGGTCAATTTCATCCCCTTCAGCACCAGTGGTTGGGGCACGTCAAACATGTTCTGTCATTTGGGGAATTGTATCCCAGTATTGCTTTTCCTCCTCTTTTATTGACTAAAAAGGCTACTCCATTTCTTCTGAAGGATTCTTGCCCGCAGTAGTATACCTGATGGTCATCTGAATTAAATTCACCCACTCCTGTCCATTTTAGTTCACTGATTCATAAGATGCCAATGTTCAGTCTTGTCATCTCTTTTTTGAGCACGTCAAATAAATAACCTATTATACAGAAGGTTATCTCCTGAGTATACATTTTAAGGATATATAGATATTTAAAATATTTTCTATTACAGAAGGTGTCTTATTTATATATTTTCATGGTTACAATACAACAATGAATTTCAAGTGAATCATTTATACCAATAGCATTCCATGTTGCTCAAATGGATACTGCTTATTTTGTACCTATTTCTAAATCTGCTCTAGAGTTCTGAAACCTGCACAATCAAATTGTGGGGAGGGCATACCCTACAAAACACATAGATGTTCTGCACTAACACTGAAAAATTCACAGCAGTAATTTCTAAATGAGCATTTTTATCAATATACTTGAAGACAACCTCTGTGCATAATACTGACTTGGGATCCTTAAAGATTAAAATCATTGCCAATTTAAGTACAAGTTGAAATAAAAAACAATCACAATGAGTGCATGCCTGTCAAAAGTAAAGCAATTGTTCAAGTTTTATCTGCAATTGTTTTACAGATTTGCTATAGCATACAGGCATACACTTTCTTTTTTGTAAAATAATAACCCACATATGGATTATATATATTTATAATTACATATAAACAGGGCAAGAGGAAAGTGTATGTTCAAAACAGAAAATGGCTGTATCCAGAGAAAATACTAATATTCCTAAGCCTTAACTTTTTTTAAAAAAAAAATACATTTAGGTCCTCTCAGCCACACTCTCCCAACCTTATTCATTCTGTAAACTATTTAAGTCGAACTTTTACTTACTTACCAAAAGTTGGCAGTAACTGAGGAGAGATCTCATGGCCGCTCAAAAAGTCTTGAGGGGCCGCATGTGGCCCCTGGGCCACAGACTGTGCGCCCATGCTATAGCAGAACGAATATAAAAAAACGGGAATCAAAGTTCATTCATAAGCTTCAATCAAAAAAGCCCTGGCATGAACTGGTGATTAGTGATTTCTGCTAATTTATGCCCCATGCTATATCACATGTTACTTAGGAATATGTATTCTAGGAACATAAGGGGCTGTAAGAAGAAAAAGTTATGTTTTGAATGATGTTCTTTCTGAAGTTTTCTGAGAAAGTAAATGGACTAATTCAGACCTAATACTCCTAGCTGAGTGAATTACAAAATAATAAATAGCTAATATACAATTCAACTTTATTACAAAGTGTAAGATATAAAAGGAAGGATAAATTGTATCTAATTATTTTATTATTCTGTAATGTTGTTGAAAACCAAGTATTCCAATTTAAACAATTAATTGAACCAGGCCATTTCATCTGTTTTTAATTTTAAGCTTTCCCAGGTCCTTAAGTTTCAAAACTGATAAACAGTAATGCACACTTTTACTGGATCAGCAATTACTGCTTGGTTAAAGGATTGCAATACCTCTTATTTATAGTATAAACAAAACTTCTTTATAATTGAATCAATTGATATAGCTAGCCCAAGTAACATACAAATATTACTGCAGAAGAAAAATATGTTAGCCAGCAATCAAAATCCATTTAGCTTTTAACTCAGAAACTAAACAAATTCAAAGCTTTCAATTTAATTCAATTATCAAATGACAGATAGTATTCCAAACAATAATTTAAATAGTGTAGCATGAAAACTGCTTTTTGCATAACCTCTGAATATATTTACTAATGAAGCTATGGTCTAAAAGTAAAAAATAGAGTATTGATGGTTTTTTTTTTCAATAAAGCAATAAGAACCAATGGAAACTAATGCAATAATTTCACCAAAGGTTAAATTTTTCCTTACAAAAATTGTCATATTTCACTTAAATGAACCCAAGCCTCAAAGCCAGTGAACCCCCAATAATTAACAAGAGCTATAAACCCCAAGGGCTAATTAGATTTGCTTATTCTGATTCAAGAAGATAGAATCTGAAAGTAACACTAGGTGTAGTATAAATTCTGTAGCAAATCATATTTACTATGTTATTATATAAATGGCCTCGAAGTTCATGAGGCGTTTCATTTTTGCAAACACAGCTTTGAATTTAACAGTTTAAATTTTAAGATACTAGGCCATATTATATTGCTGCAAATATAAAATTAGTGAAGAATATAAAAAAAAAATTATCCTCCACTTTCCTTCATTTATTCAAGGGCCACCATGTGGCACTTATATGTCTTTCAAATAAAAATACAGTAAATAAACAAAGTAGTGAAAATTGTGTGGCTGAAATAGGGTGTTGGTACTTACCTGATAAGCCTCTTCTCATAGTGGGGGAGGAGTATCCAGTATGGGTTGACCTTATCCTCTCGTTGATTGGACTGAGTCAGATAAGTTCTTGGGACACGCCCTAGTCTACCAGGCACCGCCCAGTTATCGGCGAAGAACCTTTATTATGATTTCAAACTTTTTATTGAGTTATACCTTTGACATATTCGTGCAACAACCCGCATAACACATTACATTACCATGTCAGGGAGGGTCTGGATACTCCTCCCCCACTATGAGAAGAGGTGTATCAGGTAAGTACCAACGCCCTTTCTCCATACTGAGGGGAGGAGTATCCAGGATGGGACGTACCAAAGCCTACACATCCCTAGGGAGGGTAACATATTGAGGGAACATGGCCAAACTAAGCCTGGTGGGTTGTGTCCCCCACCCTATAAACCGCCTGTAAAACCCTGCGACCAAACGCAGCCTCCGCCAAGGCAAAGGCATCCAACTTGTAGTTCCTCATGAAGGGTGAGGGAGAAGACCACGTGGCTGCCCTACATATCTTGCTCAATAGCAATAGCAGTTAGACTTATATACCGCTTCATAGGGCTTTCAGCCCTCTCTAAGCGGTTTACAGAGTCAGCATATTGCCCCCAACAATCCGGGTCCTCATTTTACCCACCTCGGAAGGATGGAAGGCTGAGTCAACCCTGAGCCGGTGAGATTTGAACAGCCGAACTGCTGAACTGCAGTCAGCTGAAGTAGCCTGCAGTACTGCATTTAACCACTGCACCACCTCGGCTCAATGGCGCCTGCGTTGCCCAGGCCGCAGTGGTGGCTGCACTTCTTGTGTAATGTGCCGTGATGGGGCTCAGTGACTGTATGCCCTGAGACTGGTAGGCCGTAGCAATGCAGGTCCTCAACCACCTGCCTATGGTGGTGGAAGTCACCTTCTTGCCCAGAGACCCAGGTTGGAATGAGACAAACAGGGCCTCAGACTTCCTGTTCGGCCAGGCTCTTCTGAGGTAAATCCTCAGAGCTCTCCTTGCACCTAAGGTGTGCCACTTCCTCTCTAGTGGGTGAGAAGGGTCTGGACAAAAGTTGGGCAAAATCAGCTCCTGTGACCTGTGGAAGCATGGACACACTTTAGATATGAAGGAGGGGTCCAACCACAACACCACTCTGTCCTGGTGAAAAATGCAGAGGTCCACCCTGGCGGACAGGGCCTACAGTTCTGATATCCGTCTGGCGGACATGATGGCCACCAGAAACATCATATAAGGGTTAAAATGGGAGGCCCGTCAGAGCGTTCAACACCTTGTGCAAGTCTCAGGAGGGGTACCTATCTAACCCGGTGAAGGCCGGCTTAGGAGGGGGCATGCCTTTGTGTTCAGATAGTTTATCCTCCCTAACTTCCCCCTCCTCGCAATCCAGGTCACCGTCCTATTGTGACGAGGCTGGGGAACTAGGAAAGTCTTCCCCCTGGGTTTCCAGGTCCTCTGGTATCCTAGGAGAGGATACCTCATGAGGCTGCATTTGTGGCTGCTAAAATGCTGCTGTCATACATTGCTGGAAGGCCCTCATCATTAGGTCTTGAAAGTTGGGAACCCCTGTGGGGGGTTGCTGGCTGGTGCCCATGCCTACCTGTGCAGGGGGGAATCCCAGAGGTGATAGCCCCATAGGCAGGGCTGAACCCAGTGAAGCTGTATGTGGTGGCAATTGCCACCCCTGAACAGGACCCCAAAGACCTGATGTGTCAATAGGGATCCTTGCTTGCAATATGGGTGCCCCACCTGTTGCGGGGACTCCCGGGCCTTCCCCTTCTGTCCCGGGCCTGGGATGGACTTATGGCCACTTGCCTTCTTGTAAAGCTGCTTGTTTCCTGTGCCTTCGCCTTTCATACTTGGAGGGAGGTTTGGAAGGCTTGTGACCACCCTCTGCCTCCAGCTCCGCCTGGGGGCAAAGCTTCTCTTTCTTGTCTCTTTCTCGGCAGTTTCTGCGGCAAGGGTCAACTTCTGGCCAGGAATCCAGCGCCTCCTTCGCATTGCTGGTGGCCCGATTCACACGTACTCAGCCCGGGCGCTCCATGGTGCTTGAGAAAGCCGTGGCTCACCGCTCGAACCTGTGGGGAGCAGGGGAGCACTCCGGCGCCGCTGCAGCAAGGCTTGCCTTTGGAAGGCTTGTGCCTTTTGTCTCCTGCTTGCTCGGCAAATTTCTGAGTGATGCTTGTCTTGCTCAGAGGCCTGGGTAGCGTGGCACCCCCGAGGGGCTTTTGGCAGTCCTTTTGCAGCCCAGAGAGCTGTCCAGCTCGCACGCGGCTGCTGCGGTAGGGAGACAATTGAATTTTTTTGCTTTTTTAAAAATTTGTGGGAGATCCAGGATGGCAAACCGTACAGTTCAGGGACTGAGTCGATAACTGGGTGGTGTCTGGTAGACCAGGGGCATGTCCCAAGAACTTATCTGACTCAGTCCAATCAACGAGAGCATAAGGTCAACCTATCCTGGATACTCCTCCCCTCACTATGGAGAAAACTGAGTGGCACAAAAACGAATGCTAGAAGGTATAGAGTTTTATGTTAATTTTATTAACTGTTTTAACATAATGACTATCTATATTTCCTGTTGGCAGAAACCTGCTAAAGTTATGAGTGATAGAATACTAAAAACTGAATTACAGCTAGACTGGCAGGTTAAGAATAGCTTATCAAAGCAAATGTTTTTCCTTGTGCTATTTTCTGTTTACCTAAAAACAATTTTATTAACAAATTTCTATAAAAAAGTAGCATAAATTCAGCTCAATAATGCAAAAGACCAATAAATACAGTGGTCATTTAAAAAAAAAAGCATCGGGGAAACACTTAAGTACTATAAGTCTTTTGAGTCACCATGGGCAAATAGGCGACAATATAAATTCAATAAATAAATAAACAAACATGTAAAAAACAAATAGGAAAGGGATACAAATTGCAAAAATTAATGACAAATGTAACAAATCTATAATGTTACAAAAAGATATAGAACTTGTGTGTCAAACTGCCGTGTCATGTTGATGTCACTGATGTGTTTTTGCCTTCGCAGAGCTAGAGTGGGTGTGGCGTGTGTGTGATGCATCCGGCCCATGGGCCGCCACTTTGACACCCCTGATATAGAACTTACTGTATTTTTCGGACTATAAGACGAATTGGAGTATAAGACACACCAAGATTTTGAAGAGATAAATTTAAAACGTTTTTGCACACTGTAGGCCTCCCAAACCCTCTGCGTGCCTCATGAATAGGCTTTGGGAGGTTTGTAGACGGCTCCTCGGGCTGGGGAGGCAAAAACAGGCAAAAAATAGCCCGTTTGCATTCATTTTTGTCCTCCCCAACCACCAGGACCACTTTTCAGGCCTCCCAAACCCTCTGCACATCCTTATTTTTGTGAAAAATGTGAGGGGCGGGGTTTTGGGAGGCCAAAAATGCTGATTCTGGACAACCAGTAGTGGAAAATATGAGTTCAGAGAGCAAGGGACTGAAATTCATCACACTTCAAAATTGTGGACAAAGAGGCCATCTGCCTGCAGAGTGTATTGGGGGATAGTCCCCTGTTGAGACCCTCCTGAAAAAGGCCAAAATTTGTGGGACCGATGCTGAGGGTGGAACATTGGCAGAATGCAGCTGAGGTCGCGTTGTAGATGCAGTTCATGAAAGCCCATCTGGAGGCTTGTATGGTTTAAATCACCTTGTTGGACAGGTGGTCTGCTCTCAAGATCTCCCTCTCAAGTGCCATACGGTTAACTGGAGCCACTGAGGATCTGGATGCTCCAGACCCCCCTGACTGAGGGAAATCCTGTCCTGGGGGTATCCTCTAGGGGCGAGATATGGACAGTGCTATCAGATCGGCGAACCACCATCTCCTGGCCCAATGAGGAGCCACAAGAACCTCCAACCCTTCCTTTAACACCTTCCTGATGACCCTCGGGGTGAGGGGAAGGCATATAAGAGGTCAGAGGTCATGGGCAGTGGAGAGCATTGGTTCCTTTGGCCTCTCAGGATGGGAAAAGGGAGAAAAACCTTGGCAGGTGGGTGTTCTCTGGGCTGGCAAACAGGTCTACTCTGGGGCGACCTAACCTCTCAGGCAGCTGTTGGAAGAGGTCAGGATGCAGGCATCATTCTGACTGGTTGTTGGTGGTTCTCCTCAACCAATCCACCTGTAAGTTGGAGGCTCCCGAGATGTGCTCCGCCCATAGGGAGAAGATGTGATTCTCCACCCAGAGGCCCATCTCCTCCACTTTCCACATGAGCGCTGAGGAATGGGTGTCCCTCTGCCGGTTTACATGCACTTTGGCTGCCACATTGTCTGTGAGCAAGAAAATGTGTCAGAGGGATACCTGTTGCTGAAACTGGCGGGAGCGTCAAATGCACTGCTCTCTGTTCCAGCAAGTTGATGTTGTGGTGGAGGTCCTCCGGTGACCATCGACCCTGCGTCATCAAGAACTGGAGATGAGCTCTCCAGCCATAAAGACTGGTGTTGGACATTATGCTCATGCGGCTCAATTGCTTGAACAGGCTTCCTCTTTCCATGGCTGGTAATGTCCACCACTCCAGGGAACAACTCACTCTCAGAGGGACCCGGACTTGGCATTGGAGCTGTTGCTTCTAGATCTCTGATATGAGAGCAGGGAGCACTGAAGGGTCCATGCGTGTAGTCATGCCCAGAGAATGACTGCTATGCAGGAGATCATCTTCCCCAACAGTTGGGAAAGAAGAATCACCTGCACCGTGCAACGTGACCAGATACTGGCACATTCTTGGAAGATGTAAACTTTGCAGATCTCTGTGTTTATCACCGCTCCCAGATGGAGAAGCCTGGTAGTGGGTATCATATTGCATTTTTCCATGTTTATGGAAAACCCATGTATCTGGAGGATCTGGACTGTGAGTTGAAAATCCTGACCTACCTGAAGTGGGGGAGAGACTGGATGAGGATGTTGTCCAGGTAACATTGTAATCTCATGGATGTCTCTTGAAGGCGGGCCACTACCACTAATAACTTGGTGAAGGTTCTGGGGGCCGATGAAAAGCCAATGGGCATGGCCCTGTATTGGAAATGGAGCCCTGCATAAGAGAACCCGAGGAACTGCCTGTGGGAGGGCCGAATGGGGACATGGAGGTAAGCCTCCTTGAGATCTATAGAAATTAAAGAGATCGCCCTGTCTGATGCAAGCTAGGATGGATTGAAGAGTTTGCATCTTGAAGCATTTGTACGCTAAATGGACATTAAGCCTTTAAATCTAGAATGGCTCTCCATCCCATCGAGGCCTTTGGGACCAGGAAGAGAATAGAGCAAAATCCTACTCCCTAATGGTCCTTGGGCACCAGCTCTATGGCCTGGATGTCCAGCAAGTGCTGGATCTCTGCTTCTATCTGCACCCTTTTGCTGTTTTCCCTGGGAATGGGAAACCGGATGAAGCACCTTGGGGGAATGGAGCAAAACTAGCCCAGCCTTACTGTCTGCAGAGCCCAGGCACCTGTAGTAGTCTTTTACCATTGGCTGGCAAATAGTGCTAATTGACTGCCAATGGAGTTATTCAATTGCAAGTCACTTAGACCGAGGAAAGGGCTGATTGTTAGGCCCCTATCTCTAAAGGTTGACCTGAGGTCGGTCAACACTCTGGGGGTATGGTCTTTGATACAAAGGGGAGCCAAACCTGTCTCCAGGGCTCGAAAGGACTGACTTTGATAATAGGGAGTGGTCCTTTGGTCCCCCCCCCCGTATATGTGAGGAAAAGTCTTCCTCTTATCCTTACCCTCAATTAGTATAGGGTCTAGTGCCTCCCCACTAAAGAGGTTGACACCTTTAAAGGGGGCTGAAGCTAACTTCCCCTTAGACTTCATGTCTACCTGTCAGTGGGATAGCCACAGGAGGTGACAATAGGTGACATTGGATGCCATGGCCCTGGAAGTGAACTTAGCCACGTTGAGGGTAGTGTCTGCTGAATACTCAGCAGCTGCTATCTGTTTGTTGATATCCTGTTGCAGCCTGGTGTCCTCAGGAGAGGCTCTGGCCCGCATCTGACGGAGCCAGAGCAAGGATGCTCTATTAAAGAAGGAAGCTGCCATAGCTGATCTAATCGCCCAGGTGGTCACCTGGTGTGTCTTGTGAGAATACAACTCCGCCTTCCTATCCTCCACCTTCAGGCCTTCTGCTGTGTCAGGAGAGAAGAGCAAAATCCTCCTCATAAGAGGTTGCCTGAAAGGGATGCATCTCATTAGTATCATTGGGAGCCTAATTCAGTTGACTATCATGCAGAATCTGCAATGGCGGTTCTGTTTCCAAAGAGCGGGACATCTCAGCCCTGCTCACTAGAATTCTGGAGACCCTATTTGCTTCTGCCTGCTTCTGAGCCTTAGAGAATTGTTTTTCCAATTCCCTTTGCCTCCTCAGCAGCTGATGAGGCCCTCCTTCAAGGGGCTTGGGACTTGTCTGAAGGCCCCCTTGACGATGACCTCTGCTGCCTGGGGGAAGGTTCTGTTGGGCTGCTGCTTGCAGGCAAGGGATGGTCCGCCATTTGGAAAATGACTGTTTGGTTTCCTGAATCTTTTTCCCACTCTAGTGGCAAACCAAAAGAGAGGCAAATCCCAAGCCTGGGAAGGACTCCCCTCAACTCAACGCTGGCTAATAAACCAAAATTAATTTTGCCTGCACGTTCATGAAACGAAGGGACTGCAAAGAAATAGTCACCGTGAATGCCAACCACAGAAAACAAAATGGTGTGAAACCGGCAACACACTTTGCAATCACTCCAGAGAATCTGTAATCTGGAACAGGAACCATCAAGCTTCAGTGCTACATGCTGAGAACGACGATCCTAGGAACATAGAGATTCCTGCAACTGCAGGGCCAGTCTGCGACTGCTTGAAAAAGCCAACAGAGTGGGGATCAGCTTGAAACAGGTTGTGCTCCCTCACGGAGCGAAAAACGGCGTGAAAAATGGCTTCGGCGCTCCCTCCAAGCCAATCGAAGACTCCTGAGTCACTCATAGCGCAGCGATTAAGTTTGAATGCTGCCGCTCTGTAACTCGGGGGAAGGGAGAGAAGCCCCCAGCTCAAACTAGCCTCTCTTTTTTTGCTGATGTTCTAGTTTCTAAATCACTAATTGGAAGAATCCAAACATGGATAATGAGTAAATGTGTCTCTCTAGCCAAACTGAGAAGAAAAAACTGAGCTCAGCCGAGAAGAGGTGTGGCCAAAGCTTTTTACTTCTCAGTCTCTGGCCAAAAAGAAGATAGTCAATGCTTGGACTCTCCAAGCAGCGCACAGGAGAAGTCAGGCATCCCAAGGCTCTTCAGCTGAACACTCAGTGTCACCAGAGTACGCTCACTGCAACATCCATACAACATACACACAGCACATTCACATACACTAACAACCACAAAGCCCTGATGCTCTCACCAACTGATAGGAATTCCATTCAAATCATTCCCTATCAATTCCCTTCAGGCTCTCACCCAGAAGCGGGAATAATACCCAGGCAAGGCTAGGAGCTGAAGCTGGTTGGCTTTCCTTTTCTCCTCAATGTTTCTTCATATTGGGCTAACCTAGAATGTAAGGCAAATAGTGCAGAGTAGCCTGCCACTCTGCTATAATACCCCCCCCCCCCAGTTTGGCCACCACCCTCATCTCCAACACCCAGTAAAAGGAAAAAGAAGCAATATTGGAAATAATACTGCATTCAATTACAGATGTTTCCAGAGTCTAGCAGTGTCCTGCAATACTGGCCAGCAGCAATCACAAGATGTATAAAGATGTAAAGAGAACTGTCTTCACACATCCAAACAGCTGAATCAGGCATCACATGACAGCCAAATCCACAAATCCAACAGTAGATCAAGCAGGAGATTAAGCATGAAAGCAAGCCAAATGGCAAGGCCGGCCCAACATGGTCCATCTGTTCTCCAGCCTGCTCAGAAGGCCAGTTCCTCAGAAAACAGTCCCCAAATGTCACAAAGTACAGGTAATCCTTTACTTTTAACAGTTTTATTTAGTGGTCAAAGTTACAATGGCACTGAAAATTGTGACTTACGACCACTTTTCAGTTACAACCTTTGCAGCATCCCTATATCATGTGATTAAAATTCAGGAGCTTGGCAACTGGTTCAGATTTATGATGGGGAAGCCAGATTCACTTAACAACTGGGTTACTAACTTATCAACTGCAGTGATTCACTTAACAACTGGGACAAGAAATGTCATAAAATGGGGTAAAAGTCATTTCACAAATGTCTTGCTTAACATACACTTGGGGCTCAACTGTGGCCATTAAGTCAAGGACTACCTGTACAAAAAGCAGTCCTAAACCACTGATGAGCTATCCAGTCTGACAAGCCCCAAACAGGGGCAGCATGGAAAATGCAGCCAAACATCTCAACCCAGAAGGCCCTAAAAGTGGCAAACATGGCAGCTGGCAGGCATGGCCATCCTCTGCTTCACTTTGCTCCATTCCTCTCCAGTTCCACGTGTTTGATCCATACAAACCACTTCCAGCTAAAACAGGCAAGCACCCCCATCGGCTTCCTTACCACAGCATGAACAAATGAACAAAAAAGCAGCACAAGGACACCCTGACAATGACTACTTCTTGCTCCTCAATCTTAACCTTCAAGGAAATGTTACTCCACATGAAAGGGACAATGACAGAAGATGAACTTTAAAGCCCTACAACCACTTTAAAAACCTGTTTTTTTTTAATCTAGTGCAGAAAGATGGCATACTGTGAGCAAAATTTTAACCTACCAGATTCTATTTAGCTTTTGATATATTTGTTACATTTAAAAATGAAATGGAATAAAAATATTAAATTGAAGCAGTTTCAGACATTTAAAGATTCTCTTTACATCCTAAATAGAGATCTCCTTTTATAACAATTTTTTAATTTCAAAGTATATTAAATCAGGTTGTGCTAACCAAATTTAAATGTGGACTTGAATCAAGTGCTTCTTGAATCTTCAATTCAAATAAAATCAGAGCTTATTCACGCAGGCCTACTGGACATATTAGTCACGCCTGCAACATCTGATGCAAAGTCTTCATTTCCATCTAAATTATTTTTGCCACAATGATTTCTTCTAACTTATTTTAAAGGCAATGATATTATTCTGTGAAAATGTTTTAGAAGGAAATTGAGATTTATTTTTCTAAAGAAAAGAATAAAAGTATGCAGAACTGCCATTCACAAATATGATGGAAATCAAGCTGAGGAACATTTCAATTGTGTTTCCAAATAGTTGCAATTACATCAGGGTTAGCCTGGCAACTTTTCTAAAAATACTTTAGTAAAGCACAATCAACATTCCAAGACTGAAACATCTGGGTTTTCTTCAACAGTCACTTCCAAGTATTATTAAACAGATTTTTAAATCCGTTCAGTTACTACAGAAATTCTTGTTTTCTTCATATATGGGGGGAGGGCAATTCAAAAGGTACTAGGGGCTCCAAGATCTTTTTAAATAAGCATCAGACCCCCCCCTGGAGATTATGCTGCAGAAATTCAGCAGCAAATCACCAAATCATATACTAAAAAGGTAAAGGTTCCCCTCGCACATATGTACTAGTCATTCCCAACTCTAGGGGGCGGAGCTCATCTCTGTTTCAAAACTGAAGAGCCAATGCTGTCTGAAGACATCTCCATGATCATGTGGCTGGCATGACTCAATGCAGCATGAAATGCTGTTACCTTCCCACCAAAGGTGGTTCCTATATTTTCCTACTAGCATTTTTACATGCTTTCGAACTGCTAGGTTGGCAGAAGCTGGGACAAGTAACAGGAGCTTACCCCGTTATGCAGTGCTAGGGATTCGAACTGCGGAACTGCCGACCTTTCTGATCGACAAGCTCAGCATCTTAGCCACTGAGTCACCGCATCCCTTAAATTAGTTTTTTATTAGATTTATATGGATTTATATGGATTTAAATTACATACTACTACTATGCAAAATCAAATTAAACTGCATCTATCCTTTCATCATTACAATACCACTGTATTATGGTCCTGAGTCTAGCAACTGTAGTTCTCAACCAATGAAAAGGAATTAACTTCATAAAGCACCCCCCAAATCCTTACATCATGTGGTGAGATCCCTTTTCCCTGAGGTCTAATTACAGAATCAGCATTTGTGCTCAGTTTGAAACTTACAGGAATAGATTTTCACTTGCTGAATAGGACTATCCTTTATCCTCTAAAAGGATGCAAATGACCAGCTGTAAAAAATATAAATATAAAAATTATATATGTATATACACATACACACTCACACACACATATCCATTCCCCTCTATCCTGTCAGAGCTGAAGCTTTTTGGATAAGAAGCAAAAGGTCTTCAAAGAAAAAACAAGAAAGCCCAATTGCCTCATAAAAAAGCACCTTTGAGACCTTCATCAACCAACTTGATGGAAAATTTAGTGGCCATTTCTGCTAAGTGATAATTTCACTAAAGAATAACACAAATATAGGAATGTGCAAAATACTCCATGTGTAACTATTCCATGCTTGTTTCAGATACCTAAATAAAATACATTCATTATGGATGTTTTAATCCATATAGGGAATGAAATAGGGCCATATTGTTCTGCATACAGGCTGAAATTCTGGGCAGAAGTAATTTGGTGTAAGGGTTAAAAATGGGCATGGGGGGGGAGACAAACACACTGGTAGCAACCATGGGGAATATTGGGAACGTTAGGTAGGTAGTCTGTTGAGGAGGTATTCTATGCTGCAAAGCTGAATCCTTATTGCTGAGATCATTAGAATATCATTTAGGCACACAGGCCAATATATTGACTTCAGCTGAAGGAAAGTGAGAAGAGAATGGGGAGATGTCAGAAAGACTGGCAAAATGCTAGGAACTGCTGAAGGGAAAGGGGGCAAAATGTGCTACTTCGGCCAAGTATTCAAGTAAGGCCATTCTGGGATCTCTTTGGATTTTGCTTTGGCTGAAACCACAATGTACTGGAGTTTATTTCTGCAGAACTGCTATTAATCCAAATTAGTTCAGCAGTGTTTCCAAAGGATGTTTTTTCCACGTTTAAAACAAAACATACATACATTCTGATTGTTGCACACTCTTACACAGCTGGATATTGCCTGAAAAGTAAAAATTGGACTAATGGTACAGACTTAAATATATCTAGGCCATATTACTATCTTCAGGTAATTAAATGACATATCTTTTAATGAAGGGTACTAGTTAATAGAAATGTGTCTTTGGATCGCACTGCACTCATATCAAAAGTCCTGAGGCACTTCTGGGTTGAAAAGATTGGCTAGTGACATCACCATTGCCTAGGGACACCCAGATGGGGGCTCCTTTCATGTGCCTGGCGAGAGCTAGAGCAAAGGACGAGAGCTCACCCCGCCCCATGGTAACACATGGGTCCTGAACGCAGGCTTGCTAACTTCCAACCCAGGTCCTAACCATCCAAGCCACTATTGTCCTTTGCATCTTTGTAGACCAAACACATAACTTCCAACAAAACTATTATTTTTTTACATAACTAAAAATTCCAAAAAATATTAACCACTTGAGCATTAACAAGTCTTTAATTATTTTAAGCACAGAGCATAGATACTTGATATCTCAAACCAGTGGTACTTCAGAATTTTAGATTTACTTAAGATATTTTATATAAAATACCCTTCAAATTCATAACAGTGATGATAATTTGGGGTCAAGAAGAAAACGTCTAAACAAAGCAAAGTGTTACATTAAAAATTATGGTTAAAGATTTCTTATGCTTAATTTTAAGTAATTATTGCATCAAATAGGAACCACAGTAGAAATAGATAATTGGAAAACAAGTAGTCCATACTGACAAAACAGGGGAAAATATACATGTTCATCCATATTGATGATTTACTGTGTTTTGAACATTTACCATGGTATTAAAAGGTAAGCTGCCAACCTCTACTCCATAATGCATCCATTGTTGCCCTGTATTTTAGGCAAAACAGTAGAGTACAATTTCTAATTTCTTAATATGTAAAATGTTTGGTAGGTTGTCATCAAGCAGTGAATTTCTGCTCACCTAGCAAGTCTTCAAATCCTGCACAATGAAGTATACCTGTATAACCATGAAATTCTATGATGGATTAATAGCATACAGCCTCTAGTTATTTTGGGAAAACACTCAACACTCAGAGGTTATTCAGGAATTAAAAATAAAAATACATGAATAACAGATAAGGATCACTCACCCATCACATGTCTATCCCACACTATATTGGAGGTATACAAATAATCAATAAGTAATACAGGAGATCAAAAGTAGAAAGAACAAGGTTCAATCACACAATCTTATCTCCCCTCTTCTCATTCCTCATTGAAGATGAAAAAAATTGACTGCATAAGGATCAATGAACAGAAACAAAAGAAAGGCACTGGTCTATACAAATGGCCCCAGTATACATACAAAGACATTCAGAATGCTATATAGACAGATGTTTGTCTTTTAATAGATATAGCTGATATTATTAATTTACAATCTTCATTACACAAACTTACCCTGTTTCCCCGAAAATATGACATGTCCTGAAAATAAGGCCATGCCACAATTTTTGGGTGGGCAAAAATGTAAGCCCTCCCTTGAAAATAAGCCCTCTGGACAACAACCACCCCTCCAGCCAGGCACAGCACCGCTCAGCGACCTAGCGGTATCCCAAAGACGCCAAGTCGTGGGAACGAGGTGGGGGCAAAGGCTCTCATTGCTTGGTGCCTTCGGGATACCACTAGGTCGGTGAGCGGCGCTGTGCCCAGCTGGAGGGGGGGTTGCCGGGCGGCTGCTCTCTTGCGAGCGGGCTCCTGAAGAGCCAGGCACAGTCTCAGGATCGAGCAGCTGTGTTGCGCTGTTGCAGCAGCACTACACAGCAGCCATGAAGTGACCATGCTCACAAGTAGCCTCCTGGCACCCCCTTTCCAGCCAGGCACAGCGCCATTCTCTAACCTAGATGTATCGCCAAGCCGCGTGAGTGTCTGTTCGCTGCCCTCTGGCTCCCACGGCTTTGGGCCTTGGGAATGCCCCTAGGTCAGTGAATGGGGCTCTGCATATAGCGGTGGGCGGAGGCGGCAGTGGAAATGCCCTGGCTCTGCAAGGAGAGTTAGGCAAGGGCATTGTGAGCCTGGGAGACACGCAAGTGGGGAGCGGAAAAGCCACTCATGCAACCCCCCTCTCTAGCCATGCAGAGCCTCATTCACTGACCTAGGGGCATTCCGAAGGCACAAAGTCATGGAGTCGGAGAGCGGGAAACAGGAGCTCATGCGGCTTGGCGATACCTCTTGGTCAGTGAATGGCACTGTGCCTGGCTGTAAAGAGAGGGGTGTCGGGAGGCTGCTCATGGCTGCTGTGTAGTGCTGCTGCGACAGCGCAACACAGCCATTTGACCCTGAGACTGTGCCTGGCTCTTCAGGAGCCCGCTCATAAGACAGCAGCCGCCCGGCAACCCCAAAACAATAAGCCCCACCTGATAATAAGGCCCAATCCATATTTTGTGGGTCAAAAGAAAATAAGACCCTGTCTTATTTTGGGGAAAACACTGTAATTAGAAACACAAAAAACTATCTTACATTGAGTCAGATCAATGGTACATCTGACAAAGAATTGCTAAAAATCTTGGCTGACAAATTTTCCAGCCCTACCTGTAAAAGCCAGAAATTAAATCTAGAGCAAATCACTAGCAGCAAGAGGTTGTTCCAATAATTTTAGGGGCCACCTTCCACTGTATGTTCTACTACTATATAATGTCCACAGCAGTAAAACTTTCTTGGCCCTTCCCAAATTGAGATAATTCTCTTGCCTACATACAGCAAGTCTCTGTGAGGTGTATCAGGTACACCAGATGATGTCAAAAACATGAGTGCAGTAGGACCTTTAATGCAATTTAAAAAATATAAACATCTTTACTTATACAAACTGTCCAATTTACAATGCACCATTTTTTTTAAAAAAATGTGAAATTAAACTAATAGATAAGTATTCAGAGCATTTTTCACATATTGTAACTCAATTATGCTGCAGGAGATGGCTTTTATAACTATTCAAGATTATATGGGTGTTATTCTAAAAGCAGAACAAACTAAAACATTGTTTTATCAATAAAGAACCTCTTATACTTTGAGAATTGTTCTTTTTTTTCCACCAACAAGGTCACAACAAAAATATATCAGGTAAATTAGATTCAGATTAACTTTGCAGTTCCACAAGAAGTGGTTCATAGAGCCTCAAATAGATGAATCCACAGTTAATCATAGAAAGTGCTCAGGCAAGATAAATTATTAGAAAGAAAATCAAGAGAAATACAGATTGACCTGAATTTCATAAACAATGTAAAAGAAACTCAAATTCAAATCCTAATGATATATATACATTCATGTTGTTTCCTTCACAGCAATATTCAAATATTCAAAATATGTACCATGTTTTAGCTATTTCTGTTGGTTTCCTATCCATTATACAAATTCAATTTCCTTTTATCATAAAGCCACCTAACCAGGAGGCTATTTCAAAAGAAGTGACAAAAAATCAGCCCAGATTTGACTATGACTATGGCAGAGTACATTTAGCAGATAGACATGTTGTCCTAAATTGTCATTATTTTTAAATTCATTAATTCTGTTCTGCAAAATTTAAGTATTTGATCATCCAGAAAAAAACCAAACAAACTGAATCTCCATAGACAGTCAAACTGAAACTAGAAACAGCAGCTATTCTTGCCACAATGTACAATTTTCAGTACCATATTTAATCAGAAAACACCAAATAATCCACTTCATTTTCAGGTGTAAGCTTCAACAACTTAGTTTGAGGAGTGAAACAATAATTTGGATCTTTACTTATATATAAAACTATTTAGAATGTAAACTAGGATATTTGTAGAAAAAGTAGCAGTATTCCTATATAAGCTTTTACTGAAAATTACTTTGAGAGTCGATGCTTTTAGACTTTAATCTACTAATAAAAGATTACATAGTGTGAACTGTGAATAAACGTTTATCAGTTTGATCATGTTTATAACTTGGTCACTATCATTCACTGTATATCCCAGAATTACTAAGTGGTAGCTCATTAACAGTTTAGGCAATATTCTTTGAGGCAGATTAAACACACTGATTTTTAGATTTATTTGAAGAAATTATAGTTTGAATACTTCAACTTCTAAAACTTTTAAAGTTTTCAATAATGATCAGGAAATCTTTCTATTAAAAACAGTAGCAAAACAAAGGAATAAAGGTTTGTTCTCACTAAGGGCTTAACTGATGTGCACTTGAATAAACTTCCCCACCCTTTTTCAGATAATACATATATTAATATTTGGATTGTTTTTTCACCTCAAGTTACATGCAATTGCTGATGGATCATGTGGTCATCAAAATTTCTATCACTTGTAGAAAGACATTAAGATAAAAAACATATTCTTTTAACATAAGCTCTCCCATTTGTTCTGGAGCCCAGCAAAACTGCTCTTTCTTCCTGACTCACATATTCTTCACTCATGGCAAGTTCTGGAATTTTCCACTAGCAGTTAAAATGCCATCTAGTGGACATGTAGTCAGCATCTTAAAATAAAAGGAATTAACCATTTCCTTATAGTTACACAAATGTGACTTATAATGCAGTATTCATGCTTGCAAAATTTATAAAAACACAATTTACTCAATGATAAAAACATGGAAAATGTTAAGATTTTTCCAAATCTAATCAACTTTTGGATTAATAGAATATAATTTTCATTCATGAAAGCAACCTTCTTTGTATGTGTGTGTGAGAGAGAGGGGGAGGGGGAGGAATCAGAAAGTGCCACTATGAAGGCTAATACCTGTCAACCATGATTGTACATATATTGATCCCAAACAGATAGATCCCAGAAGTAACTATAACTTATAGACCAATTTAAATAAATCTGGTATACCTGAATCACATGTAAAGAGCAAAGAATGTTTGATTTGTCAACTACTGAAAATTGCCTAAAATATATGATTTTTTACATTTTACAAAAAGACCAAGTGTAGAATTTTTTTTTTAGAAAAAGACCAAGTAAAGTGGTTTCATAGAATATTGATTGGTATAAAGAACTCCACTGTAGGAAAAATATAAATTATAATGCAATGAGCTTATAACAACTGCAAATAAAGCTCATCTTATTCTTTTGAGTTATGTTGAACAAATCATTATCACGCTCACTCTTCCAACTTTCGTATAATGATACTAATGGAATAGTATATATTATGATTTTCTCATTATGCAGTTTACTATAATGCATGAATCCAAATTTAGTATTATATGCAAATCTAGCCAACAAAATGTCTAGATTTGTTGGTTTGGCCAATGTGACTTCAGTTATTTTCATGGAATGATTTGAGCATTTACAAGATACAACAAATCAACAGTTTTATATAGTTCTTAAAACTGTCAACCTGGAAAGTCATTTAGAACTGAAGAGCAAATACATCAATTCCCCCCAAAAAACTTGTGGCACAAATAATAAACATTCTGGCAAGCAACCTAAAGTTATTACGTGAACAGGAAAAATGACATTTTAAATCATTTTTCACTCTGATAAAGTTTGTACAGACTTGTAATGCAAAATATAATTTGATGTATTTATATAATATGCTGAATTATAAACCATGGTTTGCAAACTAAAGTATCTTGATTAAACAAAATCCAAGCAAACCAAACAGAAAGGAGTTCAACGTTTTGTGTGATCATCCCCTTAAATGTTTTAAATATATGCTTAATTTTGCTACTCAAATAATTTCAAATAATTTATTTTTGATTGGACTGTACTCTAAATAGTGATGCTGCAGTTCTTTTCTATTCACAGTAATTTTCAGGGTATACTTCATTCAAAAATAATAAAACCAAATATACTAAAGATCAATTTTCCATTATAGTCACTCACTCATTTAAGAATGTTGATACTTTATTAAATTGTAAAGTATAGTTTATTTTCCTATATTCATGTTTTATAGCCATGAGAAGGAATGAAGTTTTTCAAAACAATAGTATCTCTTGCACAAGTTTAAAACTGCATAATTCAAACCACAATGGAATTGAAGAAATAAATATCTTTTAACCTAACACAGTCAGCTATAAAATTTGGACTAGAAATTATCTAATGAAATATAGTAGCAATCTTAAGGTTGCTAATCTCAAGATTCAATGTAATTAAAGCTAAAGCTTGATGGAGAGAAATACACTCAACCAGAAAAGTTAAGAAGCAAAAGGTATACATTCTTTAATATAACTTTCTGCAACAATTTTTTTTACCAACTTGGACACCATGGTTTATAAAGTATGCTTTGTAAGAACAAAAATCAACAGTGAAGTTGAACCTTCCCCCAGCAAATGTTTCCTATTTTATTAAGTCAGTTTCCCTACCAATTCACAAGTAGAATTGCTGTTTAATATTCCAGTGAGGAATAATCCTCAAATTTAACCATTTTTTAAGTGTGAACATAACAGGGAAAGTTGTGGTTGATTCCATCTTTGTTTATGAGAATAACAGCGAGTAGAAATCAAGCTCATAGGGCATTTCTATTCCAATTGCATCCAAAAGAGTGATCATCACAAACCTTATCTCTAATAATGAGCAGACAATGCCACGCTCCCAACTTAAGCAATTTTCTCTTAAGCATCCAGGAAAATACACAGGCTGAGTGAACAGATCACACAAAAAGTTTTTTTTGTTAATACTTATGCTCTGTGATGACAACAGTAAAGAAATATTAGATTAGTACTTAAACAGCTTAAATAGTTAAAATGAAGATACAAAACCATTAAACAGATTCTATAAAGGCACATAAAGTGATAAGTTTTAGTATCAATCATCATTTCTCATGTACAAGCATATTATTTTCTGCATGCAGATAAATACCAATAAATTTAACATACTAATGAATGCATCCATACAGATGCTTTGATTTTTATTCAACTCTTTGGGATGAAGGGATGTGCTGCGTTCACACAAAAATTGGCACCCAGTTTAACGCGATGGTCATAAAACAGGTTCAAACCATATGTTGAACCTATTAAACATCAACATTCATTTTAGCCAGTCAAGAGTATGAACAGTTATTTAATATATTTTGCTGCAGACTGGCATGTTAATATAAATAGAAGATAGGGACATATTTGAATGTGAGAATCAATCCTCAACTGACAAAACATCTAAATGAAGAAAAATAAAGAGCATAATCAATGTCTTTAAACATCAAAAACTGATTCATTATGTCTATCCTATCCTGTTAGTAAAACTGGGAAAGCAGCCACTGATTGCTT